>NW_027441286.1:0-332734 GCF_949628215.1 Phalacrocorax aristotelis | reverse complement strand
CCCGTTCCATGCCAGTACATCCCAGTTTCCTACCAGTTCATCCCAGTACATCCCAATTCCCTCCCGGTTCACTACCACTTCTTTCCCAGTGCCTCCCAATACATCCCAGTTCCGTCCCATTACATCCCAGTACATCCCAGTTCCCTCCCAGTACGTCCCAGTTCCCTCCCAGTACATCCCAGGTCCCTCCCAGTACTGGGAGGGAACTGGGATGTACTGGGAGGCACTACAATGTGCGGGGATGCCCTGGGATGTACTGTGGAGGAACTAGGATGTACAGGCTTGTACTCGGTTGTACCGGGTGGAACTGGCAGGGATTTGGGATGTACCAGGATCTACTGGGATGTACTGGGATGTACTGGGAGGTAACTGTTGTGTACTGGGAGTGAACTGGGAGAGAACTGGGATGTACTGGGAGGGAACTGGGATGTACTGTGAGGACACTGGGATGTACTGGTATGTACTGGGAGGGAAGTGTTATGTACTGAGGGGAACTGGGACGTACTGGGACGTTCTGGGAGGGAACTATGAAGTATTGGGATGTACTTAGAGGGAACTGGGATGTACTGGGAGGGAACTGGGAGTGAACTGGGAGGGAACTGTGAAGTACTGGGATGTACTTAGAGGGAACTGGGATGTACTGGGAGGGAACTGGGATGTACTGGGTGGAAAGTGTTGGGAATTGGGATTTACTGGGAGGGAACTGGGATGGACTGGGAGGGAACTGGGATGTAGTGGGACATACTGGGAGGGAACTGGGATGTACTGGGGTGTACTGGGAGGGAACTGTTATGTACCGAGGGGGAACTGGGATGTACTGGGAGTGAACTGTGAAGTACTGGGATGTACTTAGAGGGAAGTGGGAGGGAACTTGGATGTAGTGGGAGGGAACTGGGATTTACTTGGAGGAAAGTGGCATGTACTGGGATGTACTGGAATGGAACTGGGAGTGAACTGTGTGTGAACTGTGAGGGAACTGGGATGTACTGTGAGGGAACTGGGATGTACTGGGATGTACTGGGACGGACTGGGAGGGAACTGGGATGTACTGGGAGGGATCTGGGATGTACTGGGATGCACTGGTAGGGAACTGGGATGTACTGGGAGGAAACTGGAATGTCCCAGTTGACACCCACTTCCCTCCCAGTGCCTCCCAGTATATCCCAGTTTCCTCCCAGTACATCCCAGTAAATCCCAGCTCGCTGCCAGTACATCCCAGTACATCGCAGTACATTCCAGTTCCGTTCCTGTACATCCCAATACATCCCCGTTCCATGCCAGTACATCCCAGTTCCCAACCAGTTCATCCCCGTACATTCCAGTTCCCTCCCGGTTCACTACCACTTCTTTCCCAGTTCCGTCCCATTACATCCCAGTTCCATCCCATTACATCCCAGTTCCGTCCCATTACATCCCAGTACATCCCAGGTCCCTCCCAGTACATCGCAGTTCCCTTCCAGTACATCCCAGGTCCCTCCCAGTACTGGGAGGGAACTGGGATGTACTGGGAGGCACTACAATGTGCGGGGATGCCCTGGGATGTACTGTGGAGGAACTAGGATGTACAGGCTTGTACTGGGTTGTACCGGGTGGAACTGGCAGGGATTTGGGATGTACCAGGATCTACTGGGATGTACTGGGAGGTAACTGTTATGTACTGGGAAGGAACAGGGAGGGAACTGGGATGTACTGGTAGGGAACTGGGATGTACTGTGAGGGAACTGGGACGTACTGTGAGGACACTGGGATGTACTGGTATGTACTGGGAGGGAAGTGTTATGTACTGAGGGGAACTGGGACATACTGGGATGTACTGGGAGGGAACTGTGAAGTACTGGGATGTACTGGGAGTGAACTGGGAGGGAACTGGTATGTAGTAGGATGTACTGGGAGGGAACTGGGATGTACTGGGAGGGAACTGGGATGTACTGGGATGTAGTGGGAGGGAACTGGGAGGGAACTGGGATGTACTGGGAGCGAACTGGTATGTACTGGGAGGGAACTGGGATGTACTGGGACATACTGGCAGGGAACTGGGATGTACTGGGAGGGGATTGGGACGGACTGGGAGGGAACTGGGATGTACTGGGCTGCACTGGTAGGGAACTGGGATGTACTGGGAGGAAACTGGAATGTCCCAGTTGACACCCACTTCCCTCCCAGTTTCCTCCCAGTATATCCCAGTTTCCTCCCAGTATATCCCAGTTTCCTCCCAGTACATCCCAGTAAATCCCAGTTTGCTCCCAGTACATCGCAGTACATTCCAGTTCTGTTCCTGTACATCCCAATACATCCCCGTTCCATGCCAGTACATCCCAGTTTCCTACCAGTTCATCCCCGTACATCCCAATTCCCTCCCAGTTCACTACCACTTCTTTCCCAGTGCCTCCCAATACATCCCAGTTCCGTCCCATTACATCCCAGTACATCCCAGTTCCCTCCCAGTACGTCCCAGTTCCCTCCCAGTACATCCCAGGTCCCTCCCAGTACTGGGAGGGAACTGGGATGTACTGGGAGGCACTACAATGTGCGGGGATGCCCTGGGATGTACTGTGGAGGAACTAGGATGTACAGGCTTGTACTGGGTTGTACCGGGTGGAACTGGCAGGGATTTGAAATGTCCTAGGATCTACTAGGATGTACTGGGAGGTAACTGTTATGTACTGGGAGTGAACTGGGAGGGAACTGGGATGTACTGGGAGGGAACTGGGACGTACCGTGAGGACACTGGGATGTACTGGTATGTACTGGGAGGGAAGTGTTATGTACTGAGGGGAACTGGGACGTACTGGGATGTACTGGGAGGGAACTGTGAAGTACTGGGATGTACTGGGAGTGAACTGGGAGGGAACTGGTATGTAGTAGGATGTACTGGGTGGGAACTGGGATGTACCAGGATGTACTGGGAGGGAACTGGTATGTACTGGGAGGGAACTGGGATGTACTGGGATGTAGTGGGAGGGAACTGGGAGGGAACTGGGATGTACTGGGAGGGAAGTGGTATGTACTGGGAGGGAACTGGGATGTACTGGGACATACTGGCAGGGAACTGGGATGTACTGGGAGGGGATTGGGACGGACTGGGAGGGAACTGGGATGTACTGGGCTGCACTGGTAGGGAACTGGGATGTACTGGGAGGAAACTGGAATGTCCCAGTTGACACCCACTTCCCTCCCAATGCCTCCCAGTATATCCCAGTTTCCTCCCAGTATATCCCAGTTTCCTCCCAGTACATCCCAGTAAATCCCAGCTCGCTGCCAGTACATGCCAATACATCGCTGTACATTCCAGTTCTGTTCCTGTACATCCCAATACATCCCCGTTCCATGCCAGTACATCCCAGTTCCCTACCAGTTCATCCCCGTACATCCCAATTCCCTCCCGGTTCACTACCACTTCTTTCCCAGTGCCTCCCAATACATCCCAGTTCCGTCCCATTACATCCCAGTACATCCCAGGTCCCTCCCAGTACGTCCCAGTTCCCTCCCAGTACATCCCAGGTCCCTCCCAGTACTGGGAGGGAACTGGGATGTACTGGGAGGCACTACAATGTGCGGGGATGCCCTGGGATGTACTGTGGAGGAACTAGGATGTACAGGCTTGTACTGGGTTGTACCGGGTGGAACTGGCAGGGATTTGGGATGTACCAGGATCTACTGGGATGTACTGGGATGTACTGGGAGGTAACTGTTATGTACTGGGAGTGAACTGGGAGGGAACTGGGACGTACTGGTAGGGAACTGGGATGTACTGTGAGGGAACTGGGACGTACTGTGAGGACACTGGGATGTACTGTTATGTACTGGGAGGGAAGTGTTATGTACTGAGGGGAACTGGGACGTACTGGGACGTTCTGGGAGGGAACTATGAAGTATTGGGATGTACTTAGAGGGAACTGGGATGTACTGGGAGGGAACTGGGAGTGAACTGGGAGGGAACTGTGAAGTACTGGGATGTACTTAGAGGGAACTGGGATGTACTGGGAGGGAACTGGGATGTACTGGGTGGAAAGTGTTGGGAATTGGGATTTACTGGGAGGGAACTGGGATGGACTGGGAGGGAACTGGGATGTAGTGGGACATACTGGGAGGGAACTGGGATGTACTGGGGTGTACTGGGAGGGAACTGTTATGTACCGAGGGGGAACTGGGATGTACTGGGAGTGAACTGTGAAGTACTGGGATGTACTTAGAGGGAAGTGGGAGGGAACTTGGATGTAGTGGGAGGGAACTGGGATTTACTTGGAGGAAAGTGGCATGTACTGGGATGTACTGGAATGGAACTGGGAGTGAACTGTGTGTGAACTGTGAGGGAACTGGGATGTACTGTGAGGGAACTGGGATGTACTGGGACGGACTGGGAGGGAACTGGGATGTACTGGGAGGGATCTGGGATGTACTGGGATGCACTGGTAGGGAACTGGGATGTACTGGGAGGAAACTGGAATGTCCCAGTTGACACCCACTTCCCTCCCAGTGCCTCCCAGTATATCCCAGTTTCCTCCCAGTACATCCCAGTAAATCCCAGCTCGCTGCCAGTACATCCCAGTACATCGCAGTACATTCCAGTTCCGTTCCTGTACATCCCAATACATCCCCGTTCCATGCCAGTACATCCCAGTTCCCAACCAGTTCATCCCCGTACATTCCAGTTCCCTCCCGGTTCACTACCACTTCTTTCCCAGTTCCGTCCCATTACATCCCAGTTCCGTCCCATTACATCCCAGTACATCCCAGGTCCCTCCCAGTACATCCCAGTTCCCTCCCAGTACTGGGAGGGAACTGGGATGTACTGGGAGGCACTACAATGTGCGGGGATGCCCTGGGATGTACTGTGGAGGAACTAGGATGTACAGGCTTGTACTGGGTTGTACCGGGTGGAACTGGCAGGGATTTGGGATGTACCAGGATCTACTGGGATGTACTGGGAGGTAACTGTTATGTACTGGGAAGGAACAGGGAGGGAACTGGGATGTACTGGTAGGGAACTGGGATGTACTGTGAGGGAACTGGGACGTACTGTGAGGACACTGGGATGTACTGTTATGTACTGGGAGGGAAGTGTTATGTACTGAGGGGAACTGGTGTGTACTGGGATGTACTGGGAGGGAACTGTGAAGTACTGGGATGTACTGGGAGTGAACTGGGAGGGAACTGGTATGTAGTAGGATGTACTGGGAGGGAACTGGGATGTACTGGGAGGGAACTGGGATGTACTGGGAGGGAACTGGGATGTACTGGGATGTAGTGGGAGGGAACTGGGAGGGAACTGGGATGTACTGGGAGGGAAGTGGTACGTACTGGGAGGGAACTGGGATGTACTGGGACATACTGGCAGGGAACTGGGATGTACTGGGAGGGGATTGGGACGGACTGGGAGGGAACTGGGATGTACTGGGCTGCACTGGTAGGGAACTGGGATGTACTGGGAGGAAACTGGAATGTCCCAGTTGACACCCACTTCCCTCCCAGTTTCCTCCCAGTATATCCCAGTTTCCTCCCAGTATATCCCAGTTTCCTCCCAGTACATCCCAGTAAATCCCAGTTTGCTCCCAGTACATCGCAGTACATTCCAGTTCTGTTCCTGTACATCCCAATACATCCCCGTTCCATGCCAGTACATCCCAGTTTCCTACCAGTTCATCCCCGTACATCCCAATTCCCTCCCGGTTCACTACCACTTCTTTCCCAGTGCCTCCCAATACATCCCAGTTCCGTCCCATTACATCCCAGTACATCCCAGTTCCCTCCCAGTACGTCCCAGTTCCCTCCCAGTACATCCCAGGTCCCTCCCAGTACTGGGAGGGAACTGGGATGTACTGGGAGGCACTACAATGTGCGGGGATGCCCTGGGATGTACCGTGGAGGAACTAGGATGTACAGGCTTGTACTGGGTTGTACCGGGTGGAACTGGCAGGGATTTGGGATGTACCAGGATCTACTGGGATGTACTGGGATGTACTGGGAGGTAACTGTTGTGTACTGGGAGTGAACTGGGAGAGAACTGGGATGTACTGGTAGGGAACTGGGATGTACTGTGAGGGAACTGGGACGTACTGTGAGGACACTGGGATGTACTGTTATGTACTGGGAGGGAAGTGTTATGTACTGAGGGGAACTGGTGTGTACTGGGATGTACTGGGAGGGAACTGTGAAGTACTGGGATGTACTGGGAGTGAACTGGGAGGGAACTGGTATGTAGTAGGATGTACTGGGTGGGAACTGGGATGTACCAGGATGTACTGGGATGTACTGGGAGGGAACTGGTATGTACTGGGAGGGAACTGGGATGTAGTGGGAGGGAACTGGGATGTACTGGGAGGGAACTGGTATGTACTGGGAGGGAACTGGGATGTACTGGGACATACTGGCGGGGAACTGGGATGTACTGGGAGGGGATTGGGATGTACTGGGAGGGAACTTGGATGTGTTGGGAGGGAAGTGTTATGTACCAAGGGGGAACTGGGACGTACTGGGATGTAGTGGGAGTGAACTGTGAAGTACTGGGATGTACTGTGAGGGAACTGGGATGTACTGGGAGGGAACTGGGAGTGAACTGGGAGGGAACTGTGAAGTACTGGGATGTACTTAGAGGGAACTGGGATGTACTGGGAGGGAACTGGGATGTACTGGGTGGAAAGTGTTGGGAATTGGGATTTACTGGGAGGGAACTGGGATGGACTGGGAGGGAACTGGGATGTAGTGGGACATACTGGGAGGGAACTGGGATGTACTGGGGTGTACTGGGAGGGAACTGTTATGTACCGAGGGGGAACTGGGATGTACTGGGAGTGAACTGTGAAGTACTGGGATGTAGTTAAAGGGAAGTGGGAGGGAACTTGGATGTAGTGGGAGGGAGCTGGGATTTACTTGGAGGAAAGTGGCATGTACTGGGATGTACTGGAATGGAACTGGGAGTGAACTGTGTGTGAACTGTGAAGGAACTGGGATGTACTGTGAGGGAACTGGGATGTACTGGGATGTACTGGGACGGACTGGGAGGGAACTGGGATGTACTGGGAGGGATCTGGGATGTACTGGGCTGCACTGGTAGGGAACTGGGATGTACTGGGAGGAAACTGGAATGTCCCAGTTGACACCCACTTCCCTCCCAATGCCTCCCAGTATATCCCAGTTTCCTCCCAGTACATCCCAGTAAATCCCAGCTCGCTGCCAGTACATCCCAGTACATCGCAGTACATTCCAGTTCCGTTCCTGTACGTCCCAATACATCCCCGTTCCATGCCAGTACCTCCCAGTTCCCAACCAGTTCATCCCCCTACATTCCAGTTCCCTCCCGGTTCACTACCACTTCTTTCCCAGTTCCGTCCCATTACATCCCAGTTCCGTCCCATTACATCCCAGTACATCCCAGGTCCCTCCCAGTACATCCCAGTTCCCTCCCAGTACTGGGAGGGAACTGGGATGTACTGGGAGGCACTACAATGTGCGGGGATGCCCTGGGATGTACTGTGGAGGAACTAGGATGTACAGGCTTGTACTGGGTTGTACCGGGTGGAACTGGCAGGGATTTAGGATGTACCAGGATCTACTGGGATGTACTGGGAGGTAACTGTTATGTACTGGGAAGGAACAGGGAGGGAACTGGGATGTACTGGTAGGGAACTGGGATGTACTGGGAGGGAACTGGGACGTACTGTGAGGACACTGGGATGTACTGGTATGTACTGGGAGGGAAGTGTTATGTACTGAGGGGAACTGGGACGTACTGGGATGTACTGGGAGGGAACTGTGAAGTACTGGGATGTACTGGGAGTGAACTGGGAGGGAACTGGTAGGTAGTAGGATGTACTGGGAGGGAACTGGGATGTACTGGGAGGGAACTGGGATGTACTGGGATGTAGTGGGAGGGAACTGGGAGGGAACTGGGATGTACTGGGAGCGAACTGGTATGTACTGGGAGGGAACTGGGATGTACTGGGACATACTGGCAGGGAACTGGGATGTACTGGGAGGGGATTGGGACGGACTGGGAGGGAACTGGGATGTACTGGGCTGCACTGGTAGGGAACTGGGATGTACTGGGAGGAAACTGGAATGTCCCAGTTGACACCCACTTCCCTCCCAGTTTCCTCCCAGTATATCCCAGTTTCCTCCCAGTATATCCCAGTTTCCTCCCAGTACATCCCAGTAAATCCCAGTTTGCTCCCAGTACATCGCAGTACATTCCAGTTCTGTTCCTGTACATCCCAATACATCCCCGTTCCATGCCAGTACATCCCAGTTTCCTACCAGTTCATCCCCGTACATCCCAATTCCCTCCCGGTTCACTACCACTTCTTTCCCAGTGCCTCCCAATACATCCCAGTTCCGTCCCATTACATCCCAGTACATCCCAGTTCCCTCCCAGTACGTCCCAGTTCCCTCCCAGTACATCCCAGGTTCCTCCCAGTACTGGGAGGGAACTGGGATGTACTGGGAGGCACTACAATTTGCGGGGATGCCCTGGGATGTACTGTGGAGGAACTAGGATGTACAGGCTTGTACTGGGTTGTACCGGGTGGAACTGGCAGGGATTTAGGATGTACCAGGATCTACTGGGATGTACTGGGATGTACTGGGAGGTAACTGTTATGTACTGGGAGTGAACTGGGAGGGAACTGGGATGTACTGGTAGGGAACTGGGATGTACTGTGAGGGAACTGGGACGTACTGTGAGGACACTGGGATGTACTGTTATGTACTGGGAGGGAAGTGTTATGTACTGAGGGGAACTGGTGTGTACTGGGATGTACTGGGAGGGAACTGTGAAGTACTGGGATGTACTGGGAGTGAACTGGGAGGGAACTGGTATGTAGTAGGATGTACTGGGTGGGAACTGGGATGTACCAGGATGTACTGGGATGTACTGGGAGGGAACTGGTATGTACTGGGAGGGAACTGGGATGTAGTGGGAGGGAACTGGGAGGGAACTGGGATGTACTGGGAGGGAAGTGGTATGTACTGGGAGGGAACTGGGATGTACTGGGACATACTGGCGGGGAACTGGGATGTACTGGGAGGGGATTGGGATGTACTGGGAGGGAACTTGGATGTGTTGGGAGGGAAGTGTTATGTACCAAGGGGGAACTGGGACGTACTGGGATGTAGTGGGAGTGAACTGTGAAGTACTGGGATGTACTGTGAGGGAACTGGGATGTACTGGGAGGGAACTGGGATGTACTGGGATGTACTGGGAGGGACTGGGAGGGATCTGGGATGTACTGGGCTGCACTGGTAGGGAACTGGGATGTACTGGGAGGAAACTGGAATGTCCCAGTTGACACCCACTTCCCTCCCAGGTTCCTCCCAGTATATCCCAGTTTCCTCCCAGTATATCCCAGTTTCCTCCCAGTACATCCCAGTAAATCCCAGCTCGCTGCCAGTACATCCCAATACATCGCCGTACATTCCAGTTCCGTTCCTGTCCATCCCAATACATCCCCGTTCCATGCCAGTACATCCCAGTTTCCTACCAGTTCATCCCCGTACATCCCAATTCCCTCCCGGTTCACTACCACTTCTTTCCCAGTGCCTCCCAATACATCCCAGTTCCGTCCCATTACATCCCAGTACATCCCAGGTCCCTCCCAGTACATCCCAGGTCCCTCCCAGTACATCCCAGTTCCCTCCCAGTACTGGGAGGGAACTGAGATGTACTGGGAGGCACTACAATGTGCGGGGATGCCCTGGGATGTACTGTGGAGGAACTAGGATGTACAGGCTTGTACTGGGTTGTACCGGGTGGAACTGGCAGGGATTTGAAATGTCCTAGTATCTACTAGGATCTACTGGGATGTACTGGGAGGTAACTGTTATGTACTGGGAAGGAACAGGGAGGAAACTGGGATGTACTGGGAGGAAACTGGGATGTACTGTGAGGGAACTGGGACGTACTGTGAGGACACTGGGATGTACTGTTATGTACTGGGAGGGAAGTGTTATGTACTGAGGGGAACTGGGACGTACTGGGATGTACTGGGAGGGAACTGTGAAGTACTGGGATGTACTGGGAGTGAACTGGGAGTGAACTGGTATGTAGTAGGATGTACTGGGTGGGAACTGGTATGTACCAGGATGTACTGGGAGGGAACTGGTATGTACTGGGAGGGAACTGGGATGTACTGGGACATACTGGCAGGGAACTGGGATGTACTGGGAGGGGATTGGGACGGACTGGGAGGGAACTGGGATGTACTGGGAGGGAACTGGGATGTACTGGGCTGCACTGGTAGGGAACTGGGATGTACTGGGAGGAAACTGGAATGTCCCAGTTGACACCCACTTCCCTCCCAGTGCCTCCCAGTATATCCCAGTTTCCTCCCAGTACATCCCAGTAAATCCCAGTTTGCTCCCAGTACATCCCAGTACATCGCAGTACATTCCAGTTCCGTTCCTGTACATCCCAATACATCCTCATTCCATGCCAGTACATCCCAGTTCCCTACCAGTTCATCCCCGTACATCCCAATTCCCTCCCGGTTCACTACCACTTCTTTCCCAGTTCCGTCCCATTACATCCCAGTTCCGTCCCATTACATCCCAGTACATCCCAGGTCCCTCCCAGTACATCCCAGGTCCCTCCCAGTACATCCCAGGTCCCTCTCAGTTAATCCCAGGTCCCTCCCAGTACTGGGAGGGAACTGGGATGTACTGGGAGGCACTACAATGTGCGGGGATGCCCTGGGATGTACTGTGGAGGAACTAGGATGTACAGGCTTGTACTGGGTTGTACCGGGTGGAACTGGCAGGGATTTGGGATGTACCAGGATCTACTGGGATGTACTGGGAGGTAACTGTTATGTACTGGGAAGGAACAGGGAGGGAACTGGGATGTACTGGTAGGGAACTGGGATGTACTGTGAGGGAACTGGGACGTACTGTGAGGACACTGGGATGTACTGGTATGTACTGGGAGGGAAGTGTTATGTACTGAGGGGAACTGGGACGTACTGGGATGTACTGGGAGGGAACTGTGAAGTACTGGGATGTACTGGGAGTGAACTGGGAGGGAACTGGTATGTAGTAGGATGTACTGGGAGGGAACTGGGATGTACCGGGAGGGAACTGGGATGTACTGGGAGGGAACTGGGATGTACTGGGAGGGAACTGGGATGTACTGGGATGTAGTGGGAGGGAACTGGGAGGAAACTGGGATGTACTGGGAGGGAACTGGTATGTACTGGGAGGGAACTGGGATGTACTGGGACATACTGGCAGGGAACTGGGATGTACTGGGAGGGGATTGGGACGGACTGGGAGGGAACTGGGATGTACTGGGCTGCACTGGTAGGGAACTGGGATGTACTGGGAGGAAACTGGAATGTCCCAGTTGACACCCACTTCCCTCCCAATGCCTCCCAGTATATCCCAGTTTCCTCCCAGTATATCCCAGTTTCCTCCCAGTACATCCCAGTAAATCCCAGCTCGCTGCCAGTACATGCCAATACATCGCTGTACATTCCAGTTCTGTTCCTGTACATCCCAATACATCCCCGTTCCATGCCAGTACATCCCAGTTTCCTGCCAGTTCATCCCAGGTCCCTCCCAGTACTGGGAGGGAACTGGGATGTACTGGGAGGCACTACAATGTGCGGGGATGTCCTGGGATGTACCGTGGAGGAACTAGGATGTACAGGCTTGTACTGGGTTGTACCGGGTGGAACTGGCAGGGATTTGGGATGTACCAGGATGTACTGGGATGTACTGGGATGTACTGGGAGGTAACTGTTGTGTACTGGGAGTGAACTGGGAGGGACCTGGGATGTACTGGAAGGCACTACAATGTGCGGGGATGCACAGGGATGTACTGTGGAGGAACTAGGATGTACAGGCTTGTACTGGGTTGTACCGGGTGGAACTGGCAGGGATTTGAAATGTCCTAGTATCTACTAGGATGTACTGGGATGTACTGGGAGGTAACTGTTGTGTACTGGGAGTGAACTGGGAGGGAACTGTGAAGTACTGGGATGTACTTAGAGGGAACTGGGATGTACTGGGAGGGAACTGGGATGTACTGGGTGGAAAGTGTTGGGAATTGGGATTTACTGGGAGGGAACTGGGATGTAGTGGGACATACTGGGAGGGAACTGTGGTGTACTGGGGTGTACTGGGAGGGAATTGTTATGTACCGAGGGGGAACTGGGATGTACTGGGAGTGAACTGTGAAGTACTGGGATGTCCTTAGAGGGAAGTGGGAGGGAACTTGGATTTAGTGGGAGGGAACTGGGATTTACTTGGAGGAAAGTGGCATGTACTGGGCTGTACTGGAATGGAACTGGGAGTGAACTGTGTGTGAACTGTGAGGGAACTGGGATGTACTGTGAGGGAACTGGGATGTACTGGGACGTACTGGGACAGACTGGGAGGGATCTGGGATGTACTGGGAGGGATCTGGGATGTACTGGGAGGCACTACAATGTGCGGGGTTGCCCTGGGATGTACTGTGGAGGAACTAGGATGTACAGGCTTGTACTGGGTTGTACCGGGTGGAACTGGCAGGGATTTGGGATGTACCAGGATCTACTGGGATGTACTGGGATGTACTGGGAGGTAACTGTTGTGTACTGGGAGTGAACTGGGAGAGAACTGGGATGTACTGGGAGGGAACTGGGATGTACTGTGAGGACACTGGGATGTACTGGTATGTACTGGGAGGGAAGTGTTATGTACTGAGGGGAACTGGGACGTACTGGGACGTGCTGGGAGGGAACTATGAAGTATTGGGATGTACTTAGAGGGAACTGGGATGTACTGGTAGGGAACTGGTATGTACTGGGTGGAAAGTGTTGGGAATTGGGATTTACTGGGAGGGAACTGGGATGGACTGGGAGGGAACTGGGATGTAGTGGGACATACTGGGAGGGAACTGGGATGTACTGGGGTGTACTGGGAGGGAACTGTTATGTACCGAGGGGGAACTGGGATGTACTGGGAGTGAACTGTGAAGTACTGGGATGTACTTAGAGGGAAGTGGGAGGGAACTTGGATGTAGTGGGAGGGAACTGGGATTTACTTGGAGGAAAGTGGCATGTACTGGGATGTAGTGGGATGGAACTGGGAGTGAACTGTGTGTGAACTGTGAGGGAACTGGGATGTACTGTGAGGGAACTGGGATGTACTGGGATGTACTGGGACGGACTGGGAGGGAACTGGGATGTACTGGGAGGGATCTGGGATGTACTGGGCTGCACTGGTAGGGAACTGGGATGTACTGGGAGGAAACTGGAATGTCCCAGTTGACACCCACTTCCCTCCCAATGCCTCCCAGTATATCCCAGTTTCCTCCCAGTATATCCCAGTTTCCTCCCAGTACATCCCAGTAAATCCCAGTTTGCTCCCAGTACATCCCAGTACATCGCAGTACATTCCAGTTACGTTCCTGTACATCCCAATACATCCCCGTTCCATGCCAGTACATCCCAGTTCCCTACCAGTTCATCCCCGTACATCCCAATTCCCTCCCGGTTCACTACCACTTCTTTCCCAGTTCCATCCCATTACATCCCAGTTCCGTCCCATTACATCCCAGCACATCCCAGTTCCCTCCCAGTACATCCCAGTTCCCTCCCAGTACATCCCAGGTCCCTCCCAGTACTGGGAGGGAACTGGGATGTACTGGGAGGCACTACAATGTGCGGGGATGCACAGGGATGTACCGTGGAGGAACTAGGATGTACAGGCTTGTACTGGGTTGTACCGGGTGGAACTGGCATGGATTTGGGATGTACCAGGATCTACTGGGATGTACTGGGAGGTAACTGTTATGTACTGGGAAGGAACTGGGAGGGAACTGGGATGTACTGGTAGGGAACTGGGATGTACTGGGAGGGAACTGGGACGTAGTGTGAGGACACTGGGATGTACTGTTATGTACGGGGAGGGAAGTGTTATGTACTGAGGGGAACTGGGACGTACTGGGATGTGCTGGGAGGGAACTGTGAAGTACTGGGATGTACTTAGAGGGAACTGGGATGTACTGGGAGGGAACTGTGAAGTACTGGGATGTACTGGGATGGAACTGGGATGGAACTGGGAGGGAACTGGGAGGGAACTGGTATGTAGTAGGATGTACTGGTTGGGAACTGGGATGTACCAGGATGTACTGGGATGTACTGGGAGGGAACTGGGATGTACTGGGATGTACTGGGAGGGAACTGGGATGTACTGTGAGGGAACTGGGATGTACTGGGACATACTGGCAGGGAACTGGGATGTACTGGGAGGGAATCGGGATGTAATGGGAGGGAACTGGGATGTATTGGGAGGGAAGTGTTATGTACCAAGGGGGAACTGGGACGTACTGGGATGTAGTGGGAGTGAACTGTGAAGTACTGGGATGTACTGTGAGGGAACTGGGATGTACTGGGAGGGAACTTTGAAGTACTGGGATGTACTTAGAGGAAACTGGGAGGCAACTGGCATGTACTGGGATGTACTGGAATGGAACTGGGAGTGAACTGTGTGTGAACTGGGAGGGAACTGGGATGTACTGTGAGGGAACTGGGATGTACTGGGACGGACTGGGAAGGAACTGGGACGGACTGGGAGGGATCTGGGATGTACTGGGCTGCACTGGTAGGGAACTGGGATGTACTGGGAGGGAACTGGGATGTACTGGGCGTCGCTGGGAGGGAGCTGGGATGTACTGGGATCCATACTGTGTGGCATGTTGGTCATTACTGGGACGCACTGGTCTATACGCGCGGGCTGATATCTGACCCCTCTGGCCCCACCCACCTTTGCGACAGGCCCCGCCCCCTGGCGAGGGCCTGGTGGGGTGGGGCCGTGCTCGTGTGCTCCCCAGCATCCCCAGTTAGCAACAGGTCCCACCCCCTGGTGACAGCCTGGGGGTGTTGCTGGTGCTGCCTGGCCCCACCCTCCATAGCAACAGGCCCTGCCCTTGGTGATGGCTCCAGGGGCATTGCCAGCGTCCCTTTGGACACACCCCCTTAGTGACAGGCCCCACCCCCCGGCAACGGCCCGGGGGGCGGTGCCGGCTCTCTCCCCTTAGCGACAGGCCCCACCCCCCGGCAACGGCCCGGGGGGCGGTGCCGGCTCTCTCCCCTTAGCGACAGGCCCCGCCCCCCGGCAACAGCCCGAGCCTGTGTTTGCTCCGCCCGGGGGGCTCGGTTTGGGTGTTTTCTCTCCCCCCTCCCTCCCGTGCCGGGAACTCCAGGCGGCTCTCGTACGGCTCCCGGGGCCTTCACCCCCCGGGGGGCTCGGCCCGCCCCTTTCGCGGGGCGCTGTGGGAAGGGCGGGGGCGGGGCCCGGGGGTCGAAGAGCCCCGGCTCTGGCCCTGGGCTTCTCTGGCGTCGGTGCTCCCGTGTTCCCTCGGGCGGTCGCAGCTTTGGGGCTGTCTCAGCCCCCCGGGCAGGCGTGCTCTGGCGTTTAGAGAAGCGGAGGCGTTGCCTGAGGTAAGGATTCCAGAGCTTGGCACTCTTTGGCGGCATCTGTACTAGAAAGGTCCCTTGTGGCCTGCTTTGCTTTTTTTCTCCCAGGATGCTGTTTTGGGCGCTGAGGGGGCGGTGAGACGGGTTAGTGGTATGGTGTTCTGTTTGGGGTTTGGTTTTTGCTTTGCTGTTTTTTTTCCCCTCGTGAGATCATTTTATTGTGCTGCTGCAATTCCTGTCTTTACTGAACCCGGAACCTTGGGGGTTTTCACTAGTTGTGCCGTTCACTGTTTCAGGTGTTGCCTTGGCCTCTCAACAGCCGTGGCACAACCTGCAGCGATGCTGCCTCTCCAGGCCCCCGCAGGCCCCGCTTTCTTGTCCAGCCAGGCGGGAAAGCGTGGTTGTTGCAGAAACAGCTACGCCCTGCGACTCCTCCTCAGGTTGTTGGCTCGGCCCCAACAGCGTACAGGCTGCTGAGGTCACCGCCTCCGCGCGGGACGCAGGCGGCCCGGAGAGCTTTACCCCGCGCCATTTCCGTCCCCTCTGGGCAGCAGCGGAGCTGCCGCCGCTTCAGGCGGCCGCTTTCTCGAGGGCGAGGAGCTGGGATGACAACGGGCCGCTGCAGACTCTGGTCAGGGTAAGAGGCTGTTCCCTGGGGAGCCGGCGCAGGGGGAGCGGAGGTACGCACGGGCACTTGTCGGTGCCCCTGGCCGGTAAAGGGAAGGTTAAATTGTTAGAGTGCAAATAAATACATATTATTTAGGGAGGAGTCGTGACTAAATTTAATCACACCTATTACTGAACAAACCAGGCAGTCATTATTCCTAATCTGTAGTTAAAAAAAATAAAGGCAGTCCTTTTTTATGCCATAAATAGAGTTGCGAGTCATTAATAGCTCAATCTAAATACAGCCGTTACTAAATCAACTGCAGGCATTAATGACTCCTGATCAGAAACAAAATAAGGAAATTTTCGAATCTAGAATGAAAATCGACCCGGAAAGCTAAATTGGGAGCGGGTAGTACTGAAATTGTAACAGGGCTGTTAGAAAGTTCAGAGGCAGCGACAGCTCCTGCTTCCAACCCAAGCAGTAAACGAAGCTTTAGGTTCTTAAATGAAGAGAAATAAAGGTGAGCTGTTAAACAGTGGCTGGGGTCAAGCGTAGCTATTAAGAAAATTTGCAGGTACGGGTGATTCCTGAGCAGAACTAACAATTCCAGAAGATTTAGATTTAAAAACTACAGAGCTAATGGAGTGCCACAACCGCCCGGATGTAACTGCAGCCGCTTTGGGGGAATGCCCCAGCCCCCCCAGCCACCGCTATTAATTACTGCCAAGGAGAGCGAAAGTGAAAGTAGAAGCAGTGCAGGTGAAGTGTGAGCAGTACGCTTTTTCCTAAGTCATCTCTTCGTGTCAGGAGAGGAAAGAAAATGGAAAGAAGATGTTTGCAGGGGGTCTGTGCTGGGTTACCTGCGCGTCTCTTCCGTGCGTCCTTGAGGAGACATTTAGCTCCTGTTGGGCGCTCGCAGGTGGAGACAGGGCGAGCTGGAGGCAGGATCGGTGCCGGCACTGATAAAGGGATGGGCAACGAGCGGAGAGAAGAGGGGGCAAGGGCTGAAAAAGGGTCACCGGTTCTGCAGGGAAGGCAGCGGGATGTGACTCGGCAACCGCTCTGAGGAGTGCAGGGTCATTCGCTGCGATGAAGTCAGGGTCTGCGGCTGGCCCGGAGAGGCAGCAGAAATCCCAAACTCTTTGCAGGGATACCGGCCAGATTAGGGCAACACCTGAACAGTAAAACCATTTAGGGGAAGCAGAGCTGGGCTGCACCGCGTGGCCAACCTCCCTCTTCTCCATGAGTCCCAAAGGGGCAGCTCCAAGAATGTGCTGAGAATTCATCCCTTGCGCTAAAAATGAGACGCAAGTAGCACCCACCCGTGAATTTTATTTTCTCTCTCGCTCTGCGGCTCCTGCCTGCTTGTCTCTCCTCAGTGCTCACCTGCACCTGTGCTCGGATGGGGCAGCTGAGGGAAGGTGCTGCCATCTCCCCAGCCCCGGCGGACCGCCCCTCAGCTGTGTCCTCTGTCAGGGAGCGTCGTCATCTCTCCTGCCTCCCAGAGCGTGTCCTGTAGTGGCAGACGCGCGGGCTTTTCCCTGCACGCGCATACGGGAAGGGAAGGGAAGGGAAGGGAAGCACAGTGAGAGCTGGGCTTGTCAAAGAGTAATGGGGGTGGTGGGAAGCGTAGCTAGAACCGGAGAGCTACAGCGCAAAAGCGAAGCGGACGGGACACAAAAGTAAAATGGTGCACAGGAATGCTGAGGCGAGAACTCCCGCAGCACACAGGAAATCAGTGTCAGAATCTATTGTCTTCTGACTGCCAAATTAAAAATAATGGCACGCTTTGCAACGCTAAGCTCGCTCTAATCGTCTGAACTGTTTCTTTCCAACCCCCACCGCCCCCAGCACACCGCTCAGCCTCCTCAGCCTGAAATGCCTTGTTTTCCTTCTTTTTTTTTTTTTTTTTTTTATGACAGGGCAACTTCTGTTCCCGAGGTGGTGCCTACGGTACAGCTATCTCTTCGAAGACAGTTTGGTTTAGGTCAGAGAATGTTTAGCCTGGACTGAATCAGCCTCTGTTTCTATTTCTGGAAATCGTCGGTCCTGTGCATCAAGCCCGGAAAAAAGGAAATATGAACCAAAGGACGTGGGGCCTGCAGGGCTAGGAAATTATTTGAGAAGAGGTTCAGTGGGGAAATGACTCTTTGTCTGTGGGGCGTCCAGGCAAGCAACCCAGCTGCTAGAAAGCGGCGCTGTCCCCAGGATGGCCTCGGCGGTCCCGTTGGAGTCGGGGCAACAAGGACAAGGCAGGGTGAAGCATCTGGCCTGCCGTGTGGAACGTGACTGTACAAAGCACGTGTGATGCACTGCAAGTTTACTTGTTTAAACTGTGAGTTAAAGAAGGTGTGCGGTTGCTTTGTAAACAGCCGACGCTCTAAAGCTACACCCATCTAATTGCTAGCTGTATTAAATCTATCGTATTGCTGTTTCTGCATTAAAAAATAAAAAAGAAAAAAACCAACACACCTATGTAAGCACTTCTAAGTACAACGGAAAACCACTGTTTAACGCGTGGCATGTGTGGGTTGTTTTTTTGGGGTGGGAGGGTGGGGTGTATGACAAAAACCTGCGAGAGACACACGCACATATGCACATGTCATGTTTAGCGCTCACCTAAACCCAAAAAAGAAAATCCACTCTTTATTTTGCAGCATTAGCATTAGCTTCCAGCGCACAGCCTGAGCGCACACCTCTGCTCTCACCGTCTGCTCCCTCTTCAACCGTGTGTGGCTGTCATCAGCTTGCACAGGCTTTGCTCGTGCAAGTTTCCGCGACAGCTTACGAGAAGGCAGGGAAACCAACCCAGCAAGACGCGTAGTGCCTTCCTCTATGGGCTCCGTCCAGCCTTTGTTAAAATGAGCAGAAAAGAAATCTGCTGCTGCCTTTACCCTGACTGACTCTTACAGAGAGCATCTGACTTGACCCGCAGCAAAGCGATGCCCCAGGCAGCAGCACGTATTGGCGCGGACCGCGGTTTCACCCACCTGTTTTACTGCGCCGGTCCTTTCCCACGGCCGATGCCGCAGATGTGGCGCGCCCCACCCCCAAACCTCTTTACGAGGGTTCCCTGGGCTCTGCAAGTCGCCTGCTGGACGTGTTGCTGATTCAGGCACGGGCAAAGTCAGCTTCTTCGCTGGCCTCGGGCCAGGGCAGCCACGTACTCGAGGGAAACTCAGAATATCTCCAGCGAGATCTCACCGGGAGGCTGGGACCTCGTCAGTAGGGGAGAAAGCCAAGCGACTGACACTGAAAGGGAGCTCTTTGCTAGGCTGTAGATCGTAAAGTTAACAAAGAAAACAAACCTGCCTTTTTAAAAATGCCCTCTTTTGAGTCTGCCACATTTGATACGGATTTTTTAAATTGCAGGGTATATCTCCTACAGGCCTCATGCAAAGGGAAGTGAGTACCTCTGGCTCTCAGGACAAGGGGGTCCCTCAGGAGCCCAGGTGCTCACGCCAGCCGGCATCTGGCACAGCACAGGGCAGGAGCTTTGGCAGTAGTACGTGAGCTGAGAATGAGAGTTAGGCAGCACTGCGCGCTTCTCCTGTGAGCCGCCGAGGCTCGCGCGCTGTACCTTCCACAAATAAAAGGCCAGAAGAGTCAGCATTTCTGCTAGTTCCAGCCTCATCCGTACCCTCGTCGGTGTAGCTGTAAGCAAGTGTCCCGTAGCGACTGGGAGCGTGGCAGCTGGGCTTCCTGCGCTGCCTTAGGTTGTGCCCTTGGAGAGACCCTTCTCCGAGCCCCGTGAGCCCCGGGGTGGGTGGGCTGCGGTGCCGTTCAACGCTGAATAGGCACGAAGGCCTGTAAACAAAATGTATTTATATCGCACCCATACCCGGCAGCCAACCGCCGCTTTATTTACGTATTCTGCACCTCCTGCCGACGCTTTTAAACTTAGCCGATATTGCCGCAGTTTTCACTGACGGGGCAGGGGGCTGCCACGCTGCAGGGGGAGTGTCTGGGTGTCTCCCACGGACACAGACGTCCTCAGCTGGGTAGGGACAGGGTGAGAGCTGGAACAACTCTGCTGACATGTAAGGGCCGTCCCAGGGCAAGGCTCCTGGGTCTGGGGGCTGAAAGGCGAGCCGCGCTGGGTGGTTGGTGTGGGAGTTGTGGAGCAAGTAGGGGGAAAAAAAAACCAACAAGAAAAAACCATCCAAATGTTTCACAGCAGGTAGAAAGCTAGGCAGAAAGCAAACTGAATGCTGTAAAGACAAAAGCCGAAAGCCGGCTATGGACTGTACAAAAAGAGTCAGTGCCACGGAAGGAGGTTATTTCTTCAACTGACCATAGGAGGCTTTTTGTGAGAAAACACAACACCTTCCTGCTACGGCACGGTACCACAGCAGTAATGGGCCAGAGCGTGCGAGCGCCTTTGGCAGGATCGGTAACGGCCGGAGCACGGCCGAACGGCCAGCCCACCTTCCGCCCAAGGAAAACACCATTCCCCTGGAACGCCACGCAGACCCAGGACAGGTAAGGCGGAGGCCGAGCCCAGGCGCCCCCATTGCCAAGGACCACCTTGGCCTTGCAGCGTCTCACGCTTCGGGGTGTTTTGCAGGCCGTGGCTAAGCTCAGGCCCCCTGCTCGTGGCTGCCCCCGGTCCCCCGGCGCCGGTCGGGCCCCAGCCCCCAGCGCGGTGCGGCGCAGGGCAGTGACCCAGCAGGGCGGCCCCCCGGGCCCCAGCCTCCCCCCCCCGCCTGGGGCCAGGGCGCCGCGGCCGCCGGCCCCTTCCTCCTCTGCCCGCTCCCGTCGCAGACGGCTCGGTATGTGTCACGAGCGGCAGCCGCGTTCAGCAGCTCTCGGAGGGCGCGCGGCTGTGCCCGGCCGTGACCGGGGCCCGCAGGGGTTTCCCGCTCGCCCCGAGAAGGCGCTGGCCCCGAGCCGGGGCGTCCCGCCCCGCCCCGCCCGGCCCTCGGCGCCCTCGCGAGCTGAGCGCGGCCCGGCCAGCAGGGGGCGCTGGCGCTCACCGGCTGGGCGCGGGGGCGGTCCGGCGCGGGGGCGGGGCCGGTGGGGGCCGCTCCTTCCGGCCGCCCTTTAAGGGCCGCCCCGCGGGGCTCGGGCTTCCGGTGGCGCGTGCGCGGCGCGGCGGACGGGGGCGGGAGCGGTGCGTGTGGAGGCCGAAGGGCCGGTGCGTGTGGCGGCCGGGTCGCGAGGCGTCCCTGTGCGGTGCCGGGGCCCCTCTGCGGCCCGGCGTGGGAAGCCCGCGGCCGGCGGAGCCTGCTGGGAGCTGGGCGGGGAGCGCCGCGGCGGTCCGGCCGCCGGCAGCCATCCCCTGCGGTGTCCGGCAGCCCCTCGGGACGGCTGGAGGCCTGGCGGTGCCCGAGCCTCGCCTGCGGCAGCCGCCTGAGAGAGCAGCGCGGCCGTGTCCGGGGGCCGGAGAGCGCTGGTGGGTGAGTTCGCTCAGCGGGTGGGTCTCCGTGTGAGGTGAGGCCTGGCGCGGGCCGGGGGGTATCTCCGTGCGGGTCGGGCCGGGGGCGGGGCGGGGGCCGGGCCCCGCAGAGAAGCCCCGGTCGGGCATCGTTCGCTTTTCCACAATGTAGGGCTCTCCCCGGTTATTTTTTGTGTACTGTGTTTTGGGTCACCTGAAAGCCTTTGGCCGGTTACGTTTGGTGCGGGGAGATGGCAGGTCTGGAGCCTGAAAGATCTCTGGTGGGGGATGGGGGAGGTATTTCTTGCCTTAAAACTCTGAGCCCACCTCGTGTGTCATGTCGTGAGTCTCGTGACTGTGGCAAATGGCTGAGTCGGGCGTTTTCTGATAACTAACTTCTGAACGTGTGCGTGTGTAGGCACGGGGAGATTTGTGCAGTGTGACGGAGCCCCTTGTGCTTCTGTGCTAATGTCTACCTGTTCTAGACCTCCAGAGTTGGAAAGCCTTTGTTTAGTGCCTAGTTGTGCCTGCGTAACAAATGTTTTAGCTGCTGATGGGTTATACCTCTGCTGCGAACTTCTTGCTGGGTGGCTTGATTGTTTCTGGTTGTCCGTGTAAATCTAGGCAGCTATTTTCTGCCCGGTGGTGAAGCCTATCGCTTTGGATAACAAAGGGCAGGAGTGCAATAAAGAAAAAGGTGATTCGTCTGCTGCAGCTCCTTGGAAACAATTCGTTCCTTATTTTCTGCCCTTGGGCAGGCGTTGTGCTTTCCAGATAATGCAGCCTCTCCTGTGCCTGTCCACGCCGTGCATTTTGTCCTGCCCTTGCTTGAAAAGGCTCTCCTTGCCTTCCTCCCCTCTGCTGCAGTTGCCTTAATCTCTCGCTGCTGCTGCTGGAAGAGGGATAAAGGGAGTGTTGTCGATCGGGTTGTTAAAAGCTTTTTCGCGGGCTGTAACGCGCGGGAAAGGGGGGCCGGGGGGGAGGATCAGTTTGCGGGGAAAATGGGAAACCAACATCACCTTCCCCTCCTACGGCGCAGCCCGGCCGCACGGCTCCCCGGGGATGCCCCTGCCCGCGGGTGTACCGTGTGTGCGCCCCCCGCGTGGGGCGGGGGACGACGACACCCCCCCACACACCGTCGGCGGCACTGGGGCAACCCCTGCCCCAGGGCTCCGCGCTCGTACCCGGCTCTCCCCGCTCCGGCACGGCACGGGGCTGGACGCACCGAGAAGACCCCGGAGCGGCTTCTCGCGTCCGGGCGAGAACAGGGCCCGGCCCCGAGCAGCCGAGCGGGCACCGCCGGTAGCTCGGAGGAGCGGGGCCGGCTCGGCTCGAGGCGTCAGAGCGAAAAGGGACGAGAACCGTCCCGGAGCGTCCGGGGGTTGGGGGGGTCGGCGGATGGTCCGGTGGCCGGGTTCGGCTCCGTGCCGGGCCGTGGGGCAGCCGGAGCCGCGCCAGAGCAGGTGAGGAGCCGCATGGCCGGGCGCGCTGTGGGTCGGCGGGTTTCGGCTGTGGGGTCTCCCGGTCCGCGGAGCCCCCGGGGGGGCGGCGGGGTGCGGGCAGCAGCGGCCCCGGGCCGAGCGCTGTCGTGGGTCGGTGGTTGGGTTTTGGGGCCGAGCCCGTGCCCGTCCCCGGGGAGTAGGGGCAGCCCCACCCGGCTCTCGACTGCTCCTCGTCGGGGTCGGGCGGCGGCGGCGGCGACCCCGGCGGGGGCTCCTGCGGTGCCGGGCGGGTCCCCCCTTGCCCGCGAGGCAGGCAGGGACCCCGGCTGCTGCCGCCGCGGTTTGCTGGAGGCGGGCCGGGCCCGGCCCCCTGTGGGGTTGGGGTGCGGGCCCGGCGCTGCCGGGGAAACGAGGCCTGCGAGAGCAGGAAGAAAGCGCTGCCGGGCCGGTGCTGGGCTGCCCCGCCGGGGTGCGGGGCCGGGCCCGCGCAGTTCAGTTCCCAAGGCCTCCCCGACAGTGCCCGCGTGGGCCGTGGGGGTGCAGGGCTGCGGGGTGGCTGCGCTCTCCGCGGCCCTGAGCGTTGCCCGTGGGGACTGCGGAGGGGGCCGGGACGCAGCCAGGCTCAGCTGGTTTGGTCCCTGAGCGTGGAGAGCACAGCTCTTCTGTTCCTGGGCCTTGAGAGCAGGCTCCTGTGGCTGACGCCGGGGCCCTGAAACAGATCGAGTCGTGCGTTTTGAGGGCCTGAGCGAGGGGACTAAGTGGTGTGGTTTTGGGCTGAGGAGCAGAGGTCAAGTGCTGCGCTTTTGGGACTTGAGAACAGGCTCAGCAGCTGGGCTTTTTGGCTCAGAACCGGTCCCAAAGTGAGCTGGTTTGGGGGCCAAAAGCAGAAGCCGGTTTGGCTGCTTGTGGGGGTGGCGTGGGGGCATCGGGGGCTGCAGGGGAAAGCAAGGGTTGGGCAGGGTACGAGGACCCTCCCCGGAGGTGGGGGTCCGGTCACATCGGACCCCGAAGTTCGGGAGGCCGGCATGCACCAGAGCGAACTCGCCACCTGAGGCGGGTCTCTGGAGGAAGGGTGCTTTTTGGATCCAGCGCAGCGCACCCTCTTTGGGTCCAGCTCTTCATTCTGCGCTGCTTAGAAGAGTTATTAACCAATTAATTAAACATACAAACTAAGTCACAACAGCTCTATCGGCTCCATCGTGGTTTGGAGCTCTGAATCGGTTTCATTTGGTGTCTAACACATTTTTTCCCCGAGGAGAGGCTACGTTTCAAGTTAATTAGTTTTCTCACAAGTGTGTCAGTCGATAAAATTGAGTTACGATTATTAAAACCACAAAGGTGACAGGAGTCTCACGGATCGGGTCTATTTCTGAAAATGTATTCATCCCATGCAAATGTCATCGGGATACAGATCATCTGCACTTCATGCTCTGACAAGACAAGATGCTGAGACAGGGATGAGCTCCAAAAGGACTACTGAAAAGAAAAAAAACCCACGCACTTCATGAAGTCATGGGGGGTTTTTTTGTTTGCATTTGGGGGGGCGGGGTGGCTTTAACAAAAGAGTGCAGTGTTGGCTGGCAGCAGCCTGCAGAGCATTTTTGCTGCCTGATCTCTCCTGTTCTTCTCTTCCACTCCTCTTTCAGGGCTGTAATTGTCATTTGGATAGTTTTAGAAGAGCAGTTAAGTTCCTCGCCTGTGTCTCAATGTGCTGGTAATACCAGGAAGGTGAATGCTTGAACCGGTCGGGCGGGTGGGAATAACTTGGCTGCAGGTAGAACTTCTGAGGGAAGACCAGCAAAACCAGGAAGCAAATAGCAAGTTCCCAAAAAATGTGCGGGTGTCAAACACATAAAAGTTTTATTGCCGAATGTTTTGTTTTTGGCAATATGTTCCAAATGCCTATTTTTGGTAAACATAACTTTTCAGGAGATTCAGGGTTGTGTGTGGCAAAACATGTCCCTCTGTTTTTGTGTCCTGCCGCACAAACGGCCGGCGGCAGGGCTCTCGTTCCCCGCTCTCGCTATTGCCACAGCAGGGCTGCGATATTTAGACCTAAGGGATGGGTTTAGGAATGGAAGGAGAGAGAACGCCTGTGTTCTGTAAGGGCTATGAATGCTGACCCTTTGCCTCCGTCTGCCGCTTTTCCTGTGCGGGTGATGAAGCCGTTTTACTTTCCTCTGTTGTTCCTGGTCTAAGTAGTTGCAAGGCTGTCGCCGCTGTGGGTGTGCAATTTGTGTTGCTGTGTTTCTGTGGAGTCCTAGCTACGGCTCGCTTCTAGTGTGGCCAAGCGTCAAGGTAGGGCTTTCAGCTTAAAGCTTCAGAAGCGCTGCGCGCCGAGATGGGTGTAGGTGAAACTGCTGTTGCGCCTGCAGCTGTGCTCGCAGGGATGCTGGGTGGCTCCGCATCAAACCGGCGAGGTGCGCGTGGACCTCCGTCGGGCTGCGCCCTGGGTGCGCGAGCGTGCCGTGTTTTTGCTGTTCCGGCTTGTATGTGCGAGGGCTTAACGTTTGATTTAATGCATTTCCTTTAACGGCAGGCTGTAGTTGGGCTCTAGATGGTATTCCTACGTGGGCGCAGGAGCTGTGGAATGGTTAAGCTGTTGCTGTGCCTCCAGGTGACTTGTTCAGTAACGCTGTTTTTCCAGGTGCAGATGGATGAGTCGTGCAGGGCAACGGAGGAGAGCCCAGGGGAGCGCTGTAAGAAGGTGAGTCTGTGTAGTACTGGAGGGAAGATGTGACTGATGGCTATAGGGCTCCATTATGGGTTTTACTCTTTTTTTTTTTTGTGATCTGAGGGTGCTAAGCGATGAGCCGAGCGTGATGTGGGCCCTGGAGGTGAGTCAGGCAAGGTGACCGGTGCTTGGTGGGCTGGAGTAGGTGTTCTTTTTCAGGTTATTCAGGGTTTTTTCTCCTTCTCTTCACTTTCCCATCCCAATTTGGGGCCGATTCCCTCAAACGGGGACTTCCCCCTGTGGGGCTGCTTATGCAGCCTGGGAGCTGCTGCCTGGGCACAAAAATACCTCAAACCCCTTGACTCTGGGCCTGCAATGAGGGGTGAAAATACAGGAAGAATTCTGGTGGAAAGAAAACAACTTGGGGCTTCTGGGAAAGCCAACTCCAGCTGGATTTGTGTGGCTGGAAAGGAAAAAAAAAAAGGGGGTGGGGGGAAGGAACAACAACCTAAAAGCACCTGCCAACCATTCTCATGCACAAAACCGAAAGTGAAAATGACCATTTTTTGTAGGGCAAAAGCACAAAAAATCCCCACAGAACTCAGTAGTTTGGAAAAGCAACCCCAATTATTACATTATGTAAAGAAGGCGGGGGAAAAAAAAAGAAAACCAAACCAAAACCCGATCACAACCCTGATGCCACATGCCTACAAGCAGTTCCTGGGGCTTATTCTGCGGGGGTGGGAACCCAACCTTGTTCCCCAGGTTTGCTGTGCTGCTTCTCCTCCCTCGAGACACTTTGCTGTTTGGTGCAGAGGCAATGAATGGCGCTGCTGGGGCTGCGAGGGGGAAAGGTGCAGAGGAATAGAAGCTCTGTGGATGCAGCCAAGTTACGGTTTCTGGATGGTATTAATCGAGAAGAGTAATTCAGATAATGCTGCTGCCCAGCGACCAGAATTGGGTACTGAGCCCGGGAGCCGCGCACGCGCGGTGGCGTCACTGTGATCCCCATTGCTCTCTCCGCAGGTAACAGCCCTGCGATGCTGCAGTGCCTGTGAGGTGATGCCGCCGTGCTCGTTGCTGCTTCCTGGTAAGGAAAGGCCTCCTCTGCTCTTGCTGCAGCGTGGTGGTGTGTCGGACACGATTCCCTGTGTCGGGTGAGGCCTAGGGCTGCCGGCGAGGTGAGCGAGCCCCTTTGGTGGGTGCAGGGGTATCTCCTTGTGTGCCTGTACTACTGGGGCTGGTGGGATGGGAAGCTTCAAATGACCCGCCGAGGCAGGCTTCTGGTATGCTAAAGGCGAGCGGGTGAGGGCAGCCCTAGGAGTTACCCGGGAGCTGATAGAAGGGAAGAGGGAAAGGAGGAGGAGGATGATGACCTTTTCCCCCTGCAGCTTCTGGGTGCAGAAGATGGCTGACTCCCCAGCTCACCAGAGCTCCCCCTCAGCCTCCCCTGGCCCCCCTTGCCCCGTGCGCCTGCCCCCAGCTCCAGCACGAGCGAGCTAGGCTACGTGCCTAGGAAGCCTCATCTGGTAAGAGCTGTAAGACACCCACGTATTCTCTTCAGGTGGAGGACGGCCTAGAGTCTGGAGCTGCAGAAGAGGCAGGGAGGAGAGGAGGGGAAAGAAGCATCTGAACGGCTAAATTGTGCCAGCAGCGCTGAGAGCGAGAGTCGCGGTGAGTCCTGGGCCACTGGGGCCCCGTTGCCTCTCTTGTGCGTCCTGGGCCCTCCCTGTCTCTCCCCCGGCCCCCTCTCTTTCCTTACCTGCTGCAAAATTTACTTTTTTTTTTTGCGCCCCCCCCCCCCCCCGCACCTTCTTTCTCCATCTCGCTCTGAGTGTCTCCCTGCCTCCCCGTCTTTTCAGTCCTCCCTCTCTCTGTCCTGTAGCCTGTGGCTCCTTTTTCTTTCTCCGCCTCTCTCTGCCTGGCTCTGGCTCCGTTTTTTTTTTTTTTTATTCCTCCTGCTCTGTCCTGTAGCCTGTCGGTGTTTTGTTGTTCTCTGGCTCTCTTGATCTGACTCCCTGTGTTACCGAAAAACGCGTTAAAATCGGAAACGACTCCTCAACACCAATTTAGTATTAAAGAGCAGGCATTCTTTATTCGCGGCGCCGGATGCACGGGGGATCGCTCCTCCTGGCGTGCGTACCTCACGCACCTTTCCCGTACAATTTGTAGATCAATGTTTTACGTATTCATATATATTCATTATTGTCCTGTCTGCTGATTGGTACAAACTTGCTCGTTCCGTATGTAAATCGCTGCGCAGGCTCGGTTGTCCTCTTCCGTTGTTCTCTTCTGAGTAGGTGGTGTTACTTGGGTCGGTGGTGGTCTGTGAGTCGGTGGTCGCGATCTCCCCCTGCCGGAATTACCTTTTAGCTTCTCGGCTCTTACTCTTGGCAGTCTTGGCTAGTTTTCTCAGTCCGCTAAGCGAAACAGCGTTTTTTCATCCTTTTCTGACAGAAGCACGTTGTCTGTTGTTCTGTTCGCATTAATGATCGCCTACGGACTAAAATGCAGATCGACAGATACGCTGATTGGTACGCTCCATGTTCCCGTAATGGAACACCGTCTCTGGTTGATTTCATCACTTTGGTTACATTTCCCCTGTTTGGAAGTTCTGAAATAATAATTTTCTCAATACTTCCATCCTAGATCAATAATATTCCACTATGTCAGTTTAGTGTTTGCTTCATGTTCTGAAATTTTTCACTTGATTGTGGTCTCCAGGGTGTATGCAGGTCCCATTTTCTACCCAAAATTTTATTAATTTGTTGAAGTACCTCTGCAAAAAAATGTGGTGCTCTATCAGAGGACATTCCCGTTGGCACTCTAAATCTTGGTATTATTTCCTTCAGCAACGTCTTAACTACTACTCTAGCTTTGTCGGTGCAGCACGAGAAAGCTGCTGGCCATCTAGAAAATTTGTCAATCAGCACTGACAAATACTGCTCTATCTATTTTGTCTGGGTAACTCAGAGAACTTAATTTGCTAATAATTTCCGGGAGAATTTTTTGTTTTGTTACTCCTAAAGGTTGTTTCCTTTGGTTCAGGGGATTATTTCTAGGACAGATTGGACACTTAGCTACTATGGGTTTAACTATTCTTGTCGTGCCTACACACGCTACAGATGTTTTTAAACTCAAAACCGTAGCGCCTACACCCTAATGTGTTTGCTCATGGTTTTCTTTTGCAAGTTCTGTCATAACTTGTGGGGTGGTTGTTGTTATTACTTGTTTTTCTGGTGTTACCTACCATCTCTCTGTGTTTTGTGATGCTTCCAATTGTTCTGCTAATTGCTCATCCAATTTATTATATCTCGGTTTCAACTTTGGAATTCTGATCTGTTTTACTGGTACTAGTGCAAGGATACCTTGCTCTGCAGTCCTCTTTGCAGCTTTATCGGTCAGTCGTTTGCTTATGTTTACAGCCGTCTGGCCAAATTGATGAGCTTTGCAACGCTTTACCGCCACTTCTTTTGGTTTCTGCACGTCTTCCGGAAGTTGGAGAATTTCTTCTTTATGCTGTATTGATGATTCTTGGGCTGATGGCAGTCCTTTCTCCTTCCCAATAGCTCCATGATCGTGGATCACACCAAATGCACGTTTGGAATCAGTCTAGATATTTATCCTTTGTCCTTCTGCCATTCGCAGAGCTCGCTTCAATGCTACCAATGCTGCTTTCTGTGCTGAGGTGTTTGCAGGCAGCACCCCTGACTCCATTCCCTCGGCGGCGATAACGACAGCATATCCGGCCATTCGCTTCTCTTCTCGCCCAGAGCTTCTTCCATCTGTAAACAACTCCAGATCAGGATTTTCCCAGAGGTTTGTGTCTCAGGTCTGGTCTGCTGGAATAGACTTGTTCAATAGTTAGCAAGCGATCGTGTTCTAAATTGTCCGTAAGGTTTTCTGTTGTTAAAAACATAGCAGGATTCAGTATAGCAGTAGTCTTCGATTCCACATCGTCTTGTTCTAACAGAACAACTTGATATTTCAACATTCTGCTAAGGGATAGCCAACGACCCCCCTTTTGTTCTAAAACAGTCACCGCTATGTGCGGGACATATACTGTCATCTTCTGTCCCATTGTTAACTTTGGGGCTTCCCGGATCGGCAGCGCTGTTGTTGCTACTGCCCGTAAACACCTAGGCCATCTTTTACTCGCGTGGTCAGGTTGTTTGGAGAAGTAGCCCACAGGTCTCTTCCAGGTTCCCAGTCGCTGTGTCAGCACTCCAAGGGCTAAATGTTGTCTTTCGTGGACAAACAACTGAAAAGGTTTAGCGAAATCAGGTAGGCCTAATGCAGGGGCCATCATCGAGGCTCTTTTCAGTTCTTTGAATGCCGTTTGGCATCCGGGCGTCCAGGTTAAATATTTATCCTTTTGAGTCTTTCAATGCCTCAAATAATGGTTTTACATACAGTCTATAGTTCAGAATCCAGAGCTGATGCTATTTCATTGTTTTCAGAAAAGCTCTCAGTTCCTTTGGGCTGCTAGGTTCGGGAATTTGACAAATAGTTTCTTTCTTTTCACTTTCTAATTGTCTTTGTCTTTGAGATATTTCAAATCCTAAATAAATGGCTGCTTCTTTTCCTATTTGGGTTTTGTTTCTGGAAACTCCGCATCTTCCTTGGCCCAGAAAATTTAAAAATTTCAAAACATTTTTCTTTACTTTGTGCCGCTATCAGAATGTCATCCGCATTCTGTAACAAGATGCCTCTCCCTGGGTTCTGTTTTTTCTATATCTCTAATTTTTTTTTGCCAGCTGAGTCTCAAGTATCGTAGGACTATTTTTAAATCCTTGTGGAAGTACGGTCCATGGTAGCTGTGTCTTTCATTCTGTGGTGGGGCTTTCCCATTCCAAAGCAAATAGGCTTTGACTTTTTATGCCTGGAGGTATGCAAAAGAAGGCGTCCTTCAAATCTAGTACAGTAAACCATTTATGCTCCTCCTTTAAAAGAGGTCAGTAAAGTGTATGGATTAGCTACTACCGGATGTATATCTTGGACCACCTGATTTATAGCCCTTAAATCGTGAACTAGCTAATACTCTTTGCCTCTAGATTTCTTTACTGGCGACACAGGAGTACTATATTCTGATTCACATTCCACTAAAAGCTCATATTCTGAAAAATTTTATAATTAACTTCTGTAATCCTTTTCGAGCCTCTCGCTTAATAGCGTATTGTTTTTGTCTTACGGGCTTGGCTCCAAGCTTTAAGGTTACTTTTACCGGCTCTGCCCACTTAGATCGCTCCGGAGCTCCGCTCGCTCAAACCAAAGGAATTACTACGTTTTCCACTTCCTCGGGAACCTGTTCCTCCCTGGAGGAATCCTGTAACATAAACGCTCTCGCCTCTGTGGCTTTTGATTCTGGTATTAGTGATTTAATCTCTCCATCTTTAAAAGTTACTTGAGCATCTAATTGACCTAATAGATCTCGTCATAACAGAGGCAGTGGACATTCAGGCATATGCAGAAACTGGTGAGTTGCCCATTGCTTCTCCAATTTAAACTTTAATGGCTCTGAGAGGGGCTAATTTTTCTTTGCCCTGTTGCGCTAGCAACATCTACTGATTTATGATCAAATTTCTCTTCACGTGTATTCAATACCAAATAAGTGGCTCCCGTATCTACCAAAAATTCTATTTCTTCATTCCGTAGCTTCAGTGTAACCAGGTGTTCAGCTAGGGTTGATTCCCCTGGTCTCCTTCATGCCAAGCTACTTCAAGCATTTAACCCAGATCTCTGGATTCAGGTTGTTCTAGTTTCTGAAGGTTGTTTTCTCTCCCCCCGCCCCCATCTGGGGCTGATTGTCTTATGAATATAGAGACCAGCTGAATTGCTTTTTCTGGTTTTTCTGGGTTCAAATGAGTATATTTTCTGGTGGTCACCTTCAGTCTTTCCATAAAGGCTGAAGGGGACTCACTTAATTCTTGTCTCACTTCATAAATTTTGACCAATTTATTGCTTTTGGCATTGCTTGTCTTACTCCAAATAAAATCTCTCTCTGACATCTAGTCAACATTCCCCTGGGTCCTGGCTGATTAGGGTCCCACTCGGGATTTGTAGATGGAAAATTCTTATTCATTGTTCTCTGTAAATTCCCGTTAGCATGTGCTCCCTGCACCTGCCTTCTGGCTGTATTCAGTACTATTTTCTTGTCAGTTTCATCAAGCGAAGTATCCAGTATCACAAGTAGAGCAACACTCTTTCAAGTTCTCACCAAGTTTTCCTCTTTTCAGAAACATTGCCGTAGAATCTTGTGGACATACCTCACGCTGTTTCTGCTGCTCGGGATGATTCCACGGTGTAAAGAACAAATCAACATATGCCACTTCTTCCCGTTTGCCTTCCCTTTTTACAAAACAACATTAATTGCAAGATGGTACGATATTGCAATGTCTCGTGTTCTGGCCATTTGTGCCCACCTTCCAATTGATACGTTGGCCACCAATGATTGCAATATTCAATTAATGGTTTCCGAGTTAGTGGGTCACCGCCCCCGACGTCTTTCCAGTGCTTCAAAATACATCGCAAAGGTGTTCTCTGTGGGATAGGTTTCCTACTCAGTAATGCTCCCGTCTCCCAGTCGACTAGTAGTTGTGATAGCGCACTATCACAAATACTAGTCAGAGGGACTCCAACCCCCGTTAGAGGTCTCACTGGAAATCTGCCACTGGGATCTGTAGCCCCCTGCTAGATATCCCTGGAGACTTCAACCCCCTGTTGAAGACTCCCCTACCCTCGGGTCCCGCTCCACAGGCTTTCGCCTAGCAGAGACTTACCAACCGAGGCACCTCTTGGCCCCGACCCTGCGTGGCTTTCGCCGCGCCTTACGGGCAGGCCTGTGGGACTCAAACCCGCTATCCTATCCTATGTGGGAAACTAACCCCACGTATTATTCTACCTAAGTTTCTTCTTCAAAGAATGCCTTGTTTACCTCAATCCAGGGGATCTTGCTCAGAATTCTCTGGCCCGGGGATCGGAAGCTCTCCTGGAGAATTCCTCGGGGCCGGCTGCAGGTCCCACGATCCCACGGATCCGTCGAGATTCAAAAGCAGGTTCCCACCTGGGGTGCCAAAACTGTTACCGAAAAACGCGTTAAAATCGGAAACGACTCCTCAACACCAATTTAGTATTAAAGAGCAGGCATTCTATATTCACGGCGCCGGATGCACGGGGGATCGCTCCTCCTGGCGTGCGTACCTCACGCACCTTTCCTGTACAATTTGTAGATGAAAATTTTACATACTCATACATAGTCGTTATTGTCTTGTCTAGCGATGGGTACAAACTTGCTCGTTCCGTATGTCAATCACTGCGCAGGCTCGGTTGTCCTCTTCCGTTGTTCTCTTCTGAGTAGGTGGTGGTCTGTGAGTCGGTGGTCGCGATCTCCCCCTGCCGGAATTACCTTTTAGCTTCTCGGCTCTTACTCTTGGCAGTCTTGGCTAGTTTTCTCAGTCCGCTAAGCGAAACCGCGTTTTGTCATCCTTTTCTGACAGAAGCATGTTGTCTGTTGTTCTGCTGACATTAACGATCGCCTAGGCACTAAAATGCAGATCGACAGGTGCGCTGATTGGTACGCTCCATGTTCCCGTAATGGAACACCGTCTCTGGTTGGTTGATTTCATCGCTTTGGTTACACCTGTTCCTGTTGTTCAGTTTCTTCTTTTTTGGCTTTGTGTGATTCTCTCTGTGATTCTGTTTTTCTCTGCCTCGCTTTTCCCAGCTCCCCGTCCCTCACTTTTAATGCCCGTTATCCTTCACCAGCACACTCTCCCTTGGTTCCCATCCTCGTTTCTGAATTCCTCCTGCTTTGCCACGTAGCCCGTGACTTTTTTCTTAATCTCTCTCTGTCTGCCTCAACGCTCCCCCCGTGCTTTTTAATTCGTCTGCTCTGCTCTGTACCCTGCTACTGTTCTTGCCTTTCTGAGTTCTTCTCTGTCCAGCTCCCTTTCCCTATTCATGAATTCCTGTTCTTCCTGCAGCCACCGCTGTTCCCTGTGACCTCCATCTCTCTCTGTCCAGCTCCCTGTCCCTAGGTTTTAATTCCTGCCTCTGCCCGCTGTAGCCTGTCTAGATGTTTCTCTCGGCCTCTCTCTCTGTCCGGCTCCCTCTCTCTGTGTTCTAATTCCACGTTCTCTGTCACGTGGACCCGTGCTATTTGTTTGTCCTCATCTCTCTCTGTCCAGCTCCTTGCTGCGATGTTTTATTTCCTCATTTCCTCCCTCTCTGTCTTTGTAGCCCATTGCTGTTGGTTTGTTTTTTTTCTTTTTTTTCACTTGTTTCTTCATGTGTCTCTGTCTGCCTCCCAGTCCCTGATCTTTAATTCCTCCTTCCCTGTAGGCCGCTGTTCCTTTTTTCCATTCTACATTGTGTTCTCTTTGGTCTCGTGTTCTTATTCATTGATTCCCTCCTCGCTGCCCTGTGGCTTGTCCCCATTTTATTGTTGCTTCTCTCTCCCTCTCTCTGGCTTCTTGCCCCTGTTTTTAAAATTCCTCCCTCTCTTCTCTCTTCCCTGTAGGCCGTGTGATCTTTAGCCTTTCTCCATGTCTTTCTGCCCATCTCTCTGTGTCTATTCATTAATTCTTCCCTCTCTGCCCTGTAGCCTGTAGCTCCTGTCCTTTCTCCATCTTGCTGTCCCTGGCTCCCCCGTGACCCTATGCTAGAATTGTTTCTCTCTTCTCTCCGTACGCATTGCGATTCCTTTTGCTCTCTGTCTCCCTTTGGTTTTTTTCTTTTTTTTTTTCTGGCTCCCTGTCCCTAATTCTTAATTCTCTGCCTTCTCGTGCCCCATGGTTTGTTCTGTGGGGTTCTCTCGCGGTTCCCTCGCAGTTCCCTCCAGTCCATACTGGGCTATATTGGTCTAGTCCATACTGGGCTATATTGGTCTGTCCCGGCTTCCTCCCACTTCTTTCCCAGTGCCTCACAGTAGGTCCCGGTTCCGTCCATGGGATGAACTGTGAGGGAACTGTGAGGGAACTGTGAGGGAACTGTGAGGGAACTGTGAGGGAACTGTGAGGGAACTGTGAGGGAACTGTGAGGGAACTGTGAGGGAACTGTGAGGGAACTGTGAGGGAACTGTGAGGGAACTGTGAGGGAACTGTGAGGGAACTGTGAGGGAACTGTGAGGGAACTGTGAGGGAACTGTGAGGGAACTGTGAGGGAACTGTGAGGGAACTGTGAGGGAACTGTGAGGGAACTGTGAGGGAACTGTGAGGGAACTGTGAGGGAACTGTGAGGGAACTGTGAGGGAACTGTGAGGGAACTGTGAGGGAACTGTGAGGGAACTGTGAGGGAACTGTGAGGGAACTGTGAGGGAACTGTGAGGGAACTGTGAGGGAACTGTGAGGGAACTGTGAGGGAACTGTGAGGGAACTGTGAGGGAACTGTGAGGGAACTGTGAGGGAACTGTGAGGGAACTGTGAGGGAACTGTGAGGGAACTGTGAGGGAACTGTGAGGGAACTGTGAGGGAACTGTGAGGGAACTGTGAGGGAACTGTGAGGGAACTGTGAGGGAACTGTGAGGGAACTGTGAGGGAACTGTGAGGGAACTGTGAGGGAACTGTGAGGGAACTGTGAGGGAACTGTGAGGGAACTGTGAGGGAACTGTGAGGGAACTGTGAGGGAACTGTGAGGGAACTGTGAGTAGGGGGGCGGCCCCCCGGGCCCCAGCCCCCCCCCCCGCCTGGGGCCAGGGCCCCGCGGCCGCCGGCCCCTTCCTCCTCTGCCCGCTCCCGTCGCAGACGGCTCGGTATGTGTCACGAGCGGCAGCCCCGTTCAGCAGCTCTCGGAGGGCGCGCGGCTGTGCCCGGCCGTGACCGGGGCCCGCAGGGGTTTCCCGCTCGCCCCGAGAAGGCGCTGGCCCCGAGCCGGCGCGTCCCGCCCCGCCCGGCCCTCGGCGCCCTCGCGAGCTGAGCGCGGCCCGGCCAGCAGGGGGCGCTGGCGCTCACCGGCTGGGCGCGGTGGCGGGGCCGGTGGGGGCCGTTCCTTCCGGCCGCCCTTTAAGGGCCGCCCCGCGGGGCTCGGGCTTCCGGTGGCGCGTGCGCGGCGCGGCGGAGCGGGGTCGGGAGCGGTGCGTGTGGCGGCCGGGTCGCGAGGCGTCCCTGTGCGGTGCCGGGGCCCCTCTGCGGCCCGGCGTGGGAAGCCCGCGGCCGGCGGAGCCTGCTGGGAGCTGGGCGGGGAGCGCCGCGGCGGTCCGGCCGCCGGCAGCCATCCCCTGCGGTGGCCGGCAGCCCCTCGGGACGCCTGGAGGCCTGGCGGTGCCCGAGCCTCGCCTGCGGCAGCCGCCTGAGAGAGCAGCGCGGCCGTGTCCGGGGGCCGGAGAGCGCTGGTGGGTGAGTTCGGGCAGCGGGGGGCGGGTGTGTGTCTCCGGGCGGGGCCGGGGGGCTCCGTGCCCCGCAGAGGAGCCCCGGTCGGGCATCGTTCGCTTCCGAACAATGCAGGTCTGTCCCTGGTTATTTTCTGTGTACAGTGTTTCGGGCCACCTGAAAGCCTTTGGCCGGGTAGGTTTGGTGCGGGGCGATGGCAGGTGTGGACCCTGAAAGATCTCGGGTGGGGGGCGTGGGAGGTATTTCTTGCCTTAAAACTCTGAGCCCACCTCGCGTGTCATGTCGTGTTATGTCGTGAGTCTCGTGACTGTGGCAAATGGCTGAGTCGGGCGTTTTCTGATAACTAACTTCTGAACGTGTGCGTGTGTAGGCACGGGGAGATTTGTGCAGGGTGACGGAGCCCCTTGTGCTTCTGTGCTAATGCCTACCTGTTCTAGACCTCCAGTGTTGGAAAGCCTTTGTTTAGTGCCTAGTTGTGGCTGCGTAACTGCTGTTGCGCCTGCAGCTGTGCTCGCAGGGATGCTGGGTGGCTCCGCATCAAACCGGCCGCCGGGCGGCCGGGTTGTGCCGCAGAGCATGCCGGGAGCTGTAGTCCTTGCGGCTGCCGGGCGGCCGGGTTGTGCCGCAGAGCATGCCGGGAGCTGTATTCCTGGCGCAGTGGCTGCCGGCCCTGTCACGTGGTTCGCCGGGCGTGGCGGGAGGCGCGGTCTTCCGGCGCTCGGGTGCCGGGCGGCCGTGGCGCGTACGGTACGCGAGGTGTATTTTTGGGGTTGGATTCGTGTTGATTACTGGGGGCTTGCGGGTGCGGCCGCTTCCCGAGAAGCGGTGAGTTCCCCGGGAGCTGACAGAAGGGAAGAGGGAAAGGAGGAGGACGATGACCTTTTCCCCGTGCCCAGGGCGCAGATGATGGCCGCCTCCCCGGCCCACCGGAGGTCCCGCTCAGCCTCCCCTGGCCCCCCTTGCCCCGTGCGCCTGCCCCCAGCTCCGGCACCTCCCCATAAGCGTGCTGCATAGCCTTAGGCCACCCCCAGGCCCTGTCGTGAAGGCAGCAAGCCGTCCCTCAAGCGCACTGGATTCCCCCTTGGCGCAGGGGCCCTTAGCAGTAGCGTGGGGAGGGAGCGGTGTGTCCAGAAGCCCCTGCGGAAGGAGAGGCTTTGGCCAGGGTCGATCGACGGTAATGACGGTCACTGTTTCTTCTTTCCCTCTCCCAGAGACCGTGCTGAGGACGTGGTTGTCTGTCCTTCCCCCGGGGATGCCGTTGCCTGTGGCCGTCTCAGGCTCGCGTGGCTTCTCTCTGCCCGTCCTCGCCGTCCTCGCAGCGCAGGGCCGAAAAGGGATAGACAAAGCCCTTCCCGGCTGCGGACAGGAGCTGCCTCAGCTGAAGCTGGAGACGCCAACGAAAGGTAAAGAAGAAGAAACTGAAGGTGCTCTGGCTGCCAGCTGCCTTCCTGCCGCAGGCAAGAGAGAGCCTGTCCATGCAGGTGGGGGAGGAAGGATCCCCCTTCATAGCCCGCAGCGGGCCAGGCCACCAACGTGCACCGTAGGGTCTGTACGCGTAACCCGGAGTTGGGTACGGGCGTGTAGTGCACGAGCGAGCTAGGCTACGTGCCTAGGAAGCCTCATCTGGTAAGAGCTGTAAGACACCCACGTATTCTCTTCAGGTGGAGGACGGCCTAGAGTCTGGAGCTGCAGAAGAGGCAGGGAGGAGAGGAGGGGAAAGAAGCATCTGAACGGCTAAATTGTGCCAGCAGCGCTGAGAGCGAGAGTCGCGGTGAGTCCTGGGCCACTGGGGCCCCGTTGCCTCTCTTGTGCGTCCTGGGCCCTCCCTGTCTCTCCCCCGGCCCCCTCTCTTTCCTTACCTGCTGCAAAATTTACTTTTTTTTTTTGCGCCCCCCCCCCCCCCGCACCTTCTTTCTCCATCTCGCTCTGAGTGTCTCCCTGCCTCCCCGTCTTTTCAGTCCTCCCTCTCTCTGTCCTGTAGCCTGTGGCTCCTTTTTCTTTCTCCGCCTCTCTCTGCCTGGCTCTGGCTCCGTTTTTTTTTTTTTTTTATTCCTCCTGCTCTGTCCTGTAGCCTGTCGGTGTTTTGTTGTTCTCTGGCTCTCTTGATCTGACTCCCTGTGTTACCGAAAAACGCGTTAAAATCGGAAACGACTCCTCAACACCAATTTAGTATTAAAGAGCAGGCATTCTTTATTCGCGGCGCCGGATGCACGGGGGATCGCTCCTCCTGGCGTGCGTACCTCACGCACCTTTCCCGTACAATTTGTAGATCAATGTTTTACGTATTCATACATATTCATTATTGTCCTGTCTGCTGATTGGTACAAACTTGCTCGTTCCGTATGTAAATCGCTGCGCAGGCTCGGTTGTCCTCTTCCGTTGTTCTCTTCTGTTACTTGGGTCGGTGGTGGTCTGTGAGTCGGTGGTCGCGATCTCCCCCTGCCGGAATTACCTTTTAGCTTCTCGGCTCTTACTCTTGGCAGTCTTGGCTAGTTTTCTCAGTCCGCTAAGCGAAACCGCGTTTTGTCATCCTTTTCTGACAGAAGCACGTTGTCTGTTGTTCTGTTCGCATTAATGATCGCCTACGGACTAAAATGCAGATCGACAGATACGCTGATTGGTACGCTCCATGTTCCCGTAATGGAACACCGTCTCTGGTTGATTTCATCACTTTGGTTACATTTCCCCTGTTTGGAAGTTCTGAAATAATAATTTTCTCAATACTTCCATCCTAGATCAATAATATTCCACTATGTCAGTTTAGTGTTTGCTTCATGTTCTGAAATTTTTCACTTGATTGTGGTCTCCAGGGTGTATGCAGGTCCCATTTTCTACCCAAAATTTTATTAATTTGTTGAAGTACCTCTGCAAAAAAATGTGGTGCTCTATCAGAGGACATTCCCGTTGGCACTCTAAATCTTGGTATTATTTCCTTCAGCAACGTCTTAACTACTACTCTAGCTTTGTCGGTGCAGCACGAGAAAGCTGCTGGCCATCTAGAAAATTTGTCAATCAGCACTGACAAATACTGCTCTATCTATTTTGTCTGGGTAACTCAGAGAACTTAATTTGCTAATAATTTCCGGGAGAATTTTTTGTTTTGTTACTCCTAAAGGTTGTTTCCTTTGGTTCAGGGGATTATTTCTAGGACAGATTGGACACTTAGCTACTATGGGTTTAACTATTCTTGTCGTGCCTACACACGCTACAGATGTTTTTAAACTCAAAACCGTAGCGCCTACACCCTAATGTGTTTGCTCATGGTTTTCTTTTGCAAGTTCTGTCATAACTTGTGGGGTGGTTGTTGTTATTACTTGTTTTTCTGGTGTTACCTACCATCTCTCTGTGTTTTGTGATGCTTCCAATTGTTCTGCTAATTGCTCATCCAATTTATTATATCTCGGTTTCAACTTTGGAATTCTGATCTGTTTTACTGGTACTAGTGCAAGGATACCTTGCTCTGCAGTCCTCTTTGCAGCTTTATCGGTCAGTCGTTTGCTTATGTTTACAGCCGTCTGGCCAAATTGATGAGCTTTGCAACGCTTTACCGCCACTTCTTTTGGTTTCTGCACGTCTTCCGGAAGTTGGAGAATTTCTTCTTTATGCTGTATTGATGATTCTTGGGCTGATGGCAGTCCTTTCTCCTTCCCAATAGCTCCATGATCGTGGATCACACCAAATGCACGTTTGGAATCAGTCTAGATATTTATCCTTTGTCCTTCTGCCATTCGCAGAGCTCGCTTCAATGCTACCAATGCTGCTTTCTGTGCTGAGGTGTTTGCAGGCAGCACCCCTGACTCCATTCCCTCGGCGGCGATAACGACAGCATATCCGGCCATTCGCTTCTCTTCTCGCCCAGAGCTTCTTCCATCTGTAAACAACTCCAGATCAGGATTTTCCCAGAGGTTTGTGTCTCAGGTCTGGTCTGCTGGAATAGACTTGTTCAATAGTTAGCAAGCGATCGTGTCCTAAATTGTCCGTAAGGTTTTCTGTTGTTAAAAACATAGCAGGATTCAGTATAGCAGTAGTCTTCGATTCCACATCGTCTTGTTCTAACAGAACAACTTGATATTTCAACATTCTGCTAAGGGATAGCCAACGACCCCCCTTTTGTTCTAAAACAGTCACCGCTATGTGCGGGACATATACTGTCATCTTCTGTCCCATTGTTAACTTTGGGGCTTCCCGGATCGGCAGCGCTGTTGTTGCTACTGCCCGTAAACACCTAGGCCATCTTTTACTCGCGTGGTCAGGTTGTTTGGAGAAGTAGCCCACAGGTCTCTTCCAGGTTCCCAGTCGCTGTGTCAGCACTCCAAGGGCTAAATGTTGTCTTTCGTGGACAAACAACTGAAAAGGTTTAGCGAAATCAGGTAGGCCTAATGCAGGGGCCATCATCGAGGCTCTTTTCAGTTCTTTGAATGCCGTTTGGCATCCGGGCGTCCAGGTTAAATATTTATCCTTTTGAGTCTTTCAATGCCTCAAATAATGGTTTTACATACAGTCTATAGTTCAGAATCCAGAGCTGATGCTATTTCATTGTTTTCAGAAAAGCTCTCAGTTCCTTTGGGCTGCTAGGTTCGGGAATTTGACAAATAGTTTCTTTCTTTTCACTTTCTAATTGTCTTTGTCTTTGAGATATTTCAAATCCTAAATAAATGGCTGCTTCTTTTCCTATTTGGGTTTTGTTTCTGGAAACTCCGCATCTTCCTTGGCCCAGAAAATTTAAAAATTTCAAAACATTTTTCTTTACTTTGTGCCGCTATCAGAATGTCATCCGCATTCTGTAACAAGATGCCTCTCCCTGGGTTCTGTTTTTTCTATATCTCTAATTTTTTTTTGCCAGCTGAGTCTCAAGTATCGTAGGACTATTTTTAAATCCTTGTGGAAGTACGGTCCATGGTAGCTGTGTCTTTCATTCTGTGGTGGGGCTTTCCCATTGCAAAGCAAATAGGCTTTGACTTTTTATGCCTGGAGGTATGCAAAAGAAGGCGTCCTTCAAATCTAGTACAGTAAACCATTTATGCTCCTCCTTTAAAAGAGGTCAGTAAAGTGTATGGATTAGCTACTACCGGATGTATATCTTGGACCACCTGATTTATAGCCCTTAAATCGTGAACTAGCTAATACTCTTTGCCTCTAGATTTCTTTACTGGCGACACAGGAGTACTATATTCTGATTCACATTCCACTAAAAGCTCATATTCTGAAAAATTTTATAATTAACTTCTGTAATCCTTTTCGAGCCTCTCGCTTAATAGCGTATTGTTTTTGTCTTACGGGCTTGGCTCCAAGCTTTAAGGTTACTTTTACCGGCTCTGCCCACTTAGATCGCTCCGGAGCTCCGCTCGCTCAAACCAAAGGAATTACTACGTTTTCCACTTCCTCGGGAACCCGTTCCTCCCTGGAGGAATCCTGTAACATAAACGCTCTCGCCTCTGTGGCTTTTGATTCTGGTATTAGTGATTTAATCTCTCCATCTTTAAAAGTTACTTGAGCATCTAATTGACCTAATAGATCTCGTCATAACAGAGGCAGTGGACATTCAGGCATATGCAGAAACTGGTGAGTTGCCCATTGCTTCTCCAATTTAAACTTTAATGGCTCTGAGAGGGGCTAATTTTTCTTTGCCCTGTTGCGCTAGCAACATCTACTGATTTATGATCAAATTTCTCTTCACGTGTATTCAATACCAAATAAGTGGCTCCCGTATCTACCAAAAATTCTATTTCTTCATTCCGTAGCTTCAGTGTAACCAGGTGTTCAGCTAGGGTTGATTCCCCTGGTCTCCTTCATGCCAAGCTACTTCAAGCATTTAACCCAGATCTCTGGATTCAGGTTGTTCTAGTTTCTGAAGGTTGTTTTCTCTCCCCCCGCCCCCATCTGGGGCTGATTGTCTTATGAATATAGAGACCAGCTGAATTGCTTTTTCTGGTTTTTCTGGGTTCAAATGAGTATATTTTCTGGTGGTCACCTTCAGTCTTTCCATAAAGGCTGAAGGGGACTCACTTAATTCTTGTCTCACTTCATAAATTTTGACCAATTTATTGCTTTTGGCATTGCTTGTCTTACTCCAAATAAAATCTCTCTCTGACATCTAGTCAACATTCCCCTGGGTCCTGGCTGATTAGGGTCCCACTCGGGATTTGTAGATGGAAAATTCTTATTCATTGTTCTCTGTAAATTCCCGTTAGCATGTGCTCCCTGCACCTGCCTTCTGGCTGTATTCAGTACTATTTTCTTGTCAGTTTCATCAAGCGAAGTATCCAGTATCACAAGTAGAGCAACACTCTTTCAAGTTCTCACCAAGTTTTCCTCTTTTCAGAAACATTGCCGTAGAATCTTGTGGACATACCTCACGCTGTTTCTGCTGCTCGGGATGATTCCACGGTGTAAAGAACAAATCAACATATGCCACTTCTTCCCGTTTGCCTTCCCTTTTTACAAAACAACATTAATTGCAAGATGGTACGATATTGCAATGTCTCGTGTTCTGGCCATTTGTGCCCACCTTCCAATTGATACGTTGGCCACCAATGATTGCAATATTCAATTAATGGTTTCCGAGTTAGTGGGTCACCGCCCCCGACGTCTTTCCAGTGCTTCAAAATACATCGCAAAGGTGTTCTCTGTGGGATAGGTTTCCTACTCAGTAATGCTCCCGTCTCCCAGTCGACTAGTAGTTGTGATAGCGCACTATCACAAATACTAGTCAGAGGGACTCCAACCCCCGTTAGAGGTCTCACTGGAAATCTGCCACTGGGATCTGTAGCCCCCTGCTAGATATCCCTGGAGACTTCAACCCCCTGTTGAAGACTCCCCTACCCTCGGGTCCCGCTCCACAGGCTTTCGCCTAGCAGAGACTTACCAACCGAGGCACCTCTTGGCCCCGACCCTGCGTGGCTTTCGCCGCGCCTTACGGGCAGGCCTGTGGGACTCAAACCCGCTATCCTATCCTATGTGGGAAACTAACCCCACGTATTATTCTACCTAAGTTTCTTCTTCAAAGAATGCCTTGTTTACCTCAATCCAGGGGATCTTGCTCAGAATTCTCTGGCCCGGGGATCGGAAGCTCTCCCGGAGAATTCCTCGGGGCCGGCTGCAGGTCCCACGATCCCACGGATCCGTCGAGATTCAAAAGCAGGTTCCCACCTGGGGTGCCAAAACTGTTACCGAAAAACGCGTTAAAATCGGAAACGACTCCTCAACACCAATTTAGTATTAAAGAGCAGGCATTCTATATTCACGGCGCCGGATGCACGGGGGATCGCTCCTCCTGGCGTGCGTACCTCACGCACCTTTCCTGTACAATTTGTAGATGAAAATTTTACATACTCATACATAGTCGTTATTGTCTTGTCTAGCGATGGGTACAAACTTGCTCGTTCCGTATGTCAATCACTGCGCAGGCTCGGTTGTCCTCTTCCGTTGTTCTCTTCTGAGTAGGTGGTGGTCTGTGAGTCGGTGGTCGCGATCTCCCCCTGCCGGAATTACCTTTTAGCTTCTCGGCTCTTACTCTTGGCAGTCTTGGCTAGTTTTCTCAGTCCGCTAAGCGAAACCGCGTTTTGTCATCCTTTTCTGACAGAAGCATGTTGTCTGTTGTTCTGCTGACATTAACGATCGCCTAGGCACTAAAATGCAGATCGACAGGTGCGCTGATTGGTACGCTCCATGTTCCCGTAATGGAACACCGTCTCTGGTTGGTTGATTTCATCGCTTTGGTTACACCTGTTCCTGTTGTTCAGTTTCTTCTTTTTTGGCTTTGTGTGATTCTCTCTGTGATTCTGTTTTTCTCTGCCTCGCTTTTCCCAGCTCCCCGTCCCTCACTTTTAATGCCCGTTATCCTTCACCAGCACACTCTCCCTTGGTTCCCATCCTCGTTTCTGAATTCCTCCTGCTTTGCCACGTAGCCCGTGACTTTTTTCTTAATCTCTCTCTGTCTGCCTCAACGCTCCCCCCGTGCTTTTTAATTCGTCTGCTCTGCTCTGTACCCTGCTACTGTTCTTGCCTTTCTGAGTTCTTCTCTGTCCAGCTCCCTTTCCCTATTCATGAATTCCTGTTCTTCCTGCAGCCACCGCTGTTCCCTGTGACCTCCATCTCTCTCTGTCCAGCTCCCTGTCCCTAGGTTTTAATTCCTGCCTCTGCCCGCTGTAGCCTGTCTAGATGTTTCTCTCGGCCTCTCTCTCTGTCCGGCTCCCTCTCTCTGTGTTCTAATTCCACGTTCTCTGTCACGTGGACCCGTGCTATTTGTTTGTCCTCATCTCTCTCTGTCCAGCTCCTTGCTGCGATGTTTTATTTCCTCATTTCCTCCCTCTCTGTCTTTGTAGCCCATTGCTGTTGGTTTGTTTTTTTCTTTTTTTTCACTTGTTTCTTCATGTGTCTCTGTCTGCCTCCCAGTCCCTGATCTTTAATTCCTCCTTCCCTGTAGGCCGCTGTTCCTTTTTTCCATTCTACATTGTGTTCTCTTTGGTCTCGTGTTCTTATTCATTGATTCCCTCCTCGCTGCCCTGTGGCTTGTCCCCATTTTATTGTTGCTTCTCTCTCCCTCTCTCTGGCTTCTTGCCCCTGTTTTTAAAATTCCTCCCTCTCTTCTCTCTTCCCTGTAGGCCGTGTGATCTTTAGCCTTTCTCCATGTCTTTCTGCCCATCTCTCTGTGTCTATTCATTAATTCTTCCCTCTCTGCCCTGTAGCCTGTAGCTCCTGTCCTTTCTCCATCTTGCTGTCCCTGGCTCCCCCGTGACCCTATGCTAGAATTGTTTCTCTCTTCTCTCCGTACGCATTGCGATTCCTTTTGCTCTCTGTCTCCCTTTGGTTTTTTTCTTTTTTTTTTTCTGGCTCCCTGTCCCTAATTCTTAATTCTCTGCCTTCTCGTGCCCCATGGTTTGTTCTGTGGGGTTCTCTCGCGGTTCCCTCGCAGTTCCCTCCAGTCCATACTGGGCTATATTGGTCTAGTCCATACTGGGCTATATTGGTCTGTCCCGGCTTCCTCCCACTTCTTTCCCAGTGCCTCACAGTAGGTCCCGGTTCCGTCCATGGGATGAACTGTGAGGGAACTGTGAGGGAACTGTGAGGGAACTGTGAGGGAACTGTGAGGGAACTGTGAGGGAACTGTGAGGGAACTGTGAGGGAACTGTGAGGGAACTGTGAGGGAACTGTGAGGGAACTGTGAGGGAACTGTGAGGGAACTGTGAGGGAACTGTGAGGGAACTGTGAGGGAACTGTGAGGGAACTGTGAGGGAACTGTGAGGGAACTGTGAGGGAACTGTGAGGGAACTGTGAGGGAACTGTGAGGGAACTGTGAGGGAACTGTGAGGGAACTGTGAGGGAACTGTGAGGGAACTGTGAGGGAACTGTGAGGGAACTGTGAGGGAACTGTGAGGGAACTGTGAGGGAACTGTGAGGGAACTGTGAGGGAACTGTGAGGGAACTGTGAGGGAACTGTGAGGGAACTGTGAGGGAACTGTGAGGGAACTGTGAGGGAACTGTGAGGGAACTGTGAGGGAACTGTGAGGGAACTGTGAGGGAACTGTGAGGGAACTGTGAGGGAACTGTGAGGGAACTGTGAGGGAACTGTGAGGGAACTGTGAGGGAACTGTGAGGGAACTGTGAGGGAACTGTGAGGGAACTGTGAGGGAACTGTGAGGGAACTGTGAGGGAACTGTGAGGGAACTGTGAGGGAACTGTGAGGGAACTGTGAGGGAACTGTGAGGGAACTGTGAGGGAACTGTGAGGGAACTGTGAGGGAACTGTGAGGGAACTGTGAGGGAACTGTGAGGGAACTGTGAGGGAACTGTGAGGGAACTGTGAGGGAACTGTGAGGGAACTGTGAGGGAACTGTGAGGGAACTGTGAGGGAACTGTGAGGGAACTGTGAGGGAACTGTGAGGGAACTGTGAGGGAACTGTGAGGGAACTGTGAGGGAACTGTGAGGGAACTGTGAGGGAACTGTGAGGGAACTGTGAGGGAACTGTGAGGGAACTGTGAGGGAACTGTGAGGGAACTGTGAGGGAACTGTGAGGGAACTGTGAGGGAACTGTGAGGAGGGGGGCGGCCCCCCGGGCCCCAGCCCCCCCCCCGCCTGGGGCCAGGGCGCCGCGGCCGCCGGCCCCTTCCTCCTCTGCCCGCTCCCGTCGCAGACGGCTCGGTATGTGTCACGAGCGGCAGCCGCGTTCAGCAGCTCTCGGAGGGCGCGCGGCTGTGCCCGGCCGTGACCGGGGCCCGCAGGGGTTTCCCGCTCGCCCCGAGAAGGCGCTGGCCCCGAGCCGGCGCGTCCCGCCCCGCCCGGCCCTCGGCGCCCTCGCGAGCTGAGCGCGGCCCGGCCAGCAGGGGGCGCTGGCGCTCACCGGCTGGGCGCGGTGGCGGGGCCGGTGGGGGCCGTTCCTTCCGGCCGCCCTTTAAGGGCCGCCCCGCGGGGCTCGGGCTTCCGGTGGCGCGTGCGCGGCGCGTCGGAGCGGGGGCGGGAGCGGTGCGTGTGGAGGCCGAAGGGCCGGTGCGTGTGGCGGCCGGGTCGCGAGGCGTCCCTGTGCGGTGCCGGGGCCCCTCTGCGGCCCGGCGTGGGAAGCCCGCGGCCGGCGGAGCCTGCTGGGAGCTGGGCGGGGAGCGCCGCGGCGGTCCGGCCGCCGGCAGCCATCCCCTGCGGTGGCCGGCAGCCCCTCGGGACGGCTGGAGGCCTGGCGGTGCCCGAGCCTCGCCTGCGGCAGCCGCCTGAGAGAGCAGCGCGGCCGTGTCCGGGGGCCGGAGAGCGCTGGTGGGTGAGTTCGGGCAGCGGGGGGCGGGTGTGTGTCTCCGGGCGGGGCCGGGGGGCTCCGTGCCCCGCAGAGGAGCCCCGGTCGGGCATCGTTCGCTTCCGAACAATGCAGGTCTGTCCCTGGTTATTTTCTGTGTACAGTGTTTCGGGCCACCTGAAAGCCTTTGGCCGGGTAGGTTTGGTGCGGGGCGATGGCAGGTGTGGACCCTGAAAGATCTCGGGTGGGGGGCGTGGGAGGTATTTCTTGCCTTAAAACTCTGAGCCCACCTCGCGTGTCATGTCGTGTTATCATGTCGTGAGTCTCGTGACTGTGGCAAATGGCTGAGTCGGGCGTTTTCTGATAACTAACTTCTGAACGTGTGCGTGTGTAGGCACGGGGAGATTTGTGCAGGGTGACGGAGCCCCTTGTGCTTCTGTGCTAATGCCTACCTGTTCTAGACCTCCAGTGTTGGAAAGCCTTTGTTTAGTGCCTAGTTGTGGCTGCGTAACTGCTGTTGCGCCTGCAGCTGTGCTCGCAGGGATGCTGGGTGGCTCCGCATCAAACCGGCCGCCGGGCGGCCGGGTTGTGCCGCAGAGCATGCCGGGAGCTGTAGTCCTTGCGGCTGCCGGGCGGCCGGGTTGTGCCGCAGAGCATGCCGGGAGCTGTATTCCTGGCGCAGTGGCTGCCGGCCCTGTCACGTGGTTCGCCGGGCATGGCGGGAGGCGCGGTCTTCCGGCGCTCGGGTGCCGGGCGGCCGTGGCGCGTACGGTACGCGAGGTGTATTTTTGGGGTTGGATTCGTGTTGATTACTGGGGGCTTGCGGGTGCGGCCGCTTCCCGAGAAGCGGTGAGTTCCCCGGGAGCTGACAGAAGGGAAGAGGGAAAGGAGGAGGACGATGACCTTTTCCCCGTGCCCAGGGCGCAGATGATGGCCGCCTCCCCGGCCCACCGGAGGTCCCGCTCAGCCTCCCCTGGCCCCCCTTGCCCCGTGCGCCTGCCCCCAGCTCCGGCACCTCCCCATAAGCGTGCTGCATAGCCTTAGGCCACCCCCAGGCCCTGTCGTGAAGGCAGCAAGCCGTCCCTCAAGCGCACTGGATTCCCCCTTGGCGCAGGGGCCCTTAGCAGTAGCGTGGGGAGGGAGCGGTGTGTCCAGAAGCCCCTGCGGAAGGAGAGGCTTTGGCCAGGGTCGATCGACGGTAATGACGGTCACTGTTTCTTCTTTCCCTCTCCCAGAGACCGTGCTGAGGACGTGGTTGTCTGTCCTTCCCCCGGGGATGCCGTTGCCTGTGGCCGTCTCAGGCTCGCGTGGCTTCTCTCTGCCCGTCCTCGCCGTCCTCGCAGCGCAGGGCCGAAAAGGGATAGACAAAGCCCTTCCCGGCTGCGGACAGGAGCTGCCTCAGCTGAAGCTGGAGACGCCAACGAAAGGTAAAGAAGAAGAAACTGAAGGTGCTCTGGCTGCCAGCTGCCTTCCTGCCGCAGGCAAGAGAGAGCCTGTCCATGCAGGTGGGGGAGGAAGGATCCCCCTTCATAGCCCGCAGCGGGCCAGGCCACCAACGTGCACCGTAGGGTCTGTACGCGTAACCCGGAGTTGGGTACGGGCGTGTAGTGCACGAGCGAGCTAGGCTACGTGCCTAGGAAGCCTCATCTGGTAAGAGCTGTAAGACACCCACGTATTCTCTTCAGGTGGAGGACGGCCTAGAGTCTGGAGCTGCAGAAGAGGCAGGGAGGAGAGGAGGGGAAAGAAGCATCTGAACGGCTAAATTGTGCCAGCAGCGCTGAGAGCGAGAGTCGCGGTGAGTCCTGGGCCACTGGGGCCCCGTTGCCTCTCTTGTGCGTCCTGGGCCCTCCCTGTCTCTCCCCCGGCCCCCTCTCTTTCCTTACCTGCTGCAAAATTTACTTTTTTTTTTTGCGCCCCCCCCCCCCCCCGCACCTTCTTTCTCCATCTCGCTCTGAGTGTCTCCCTGCCTCCCCGTCTTTTCAGTCCTCCCTCTCTCTGTCCTGTAGCCTGTGGCTCCTTTTTCTTTCTCCGCCTCTCTCTGCCTGGCTCTGGCTCCGTTTTTTTTTTTTTTATTCCTCCTGCTCTGTCCTGTAGCCTGTCGGTGTTTTGTTGTTCTCTGGCTCTCTTGATCTGACTCCCTGTGTTACCGAAAAATGCGTTAAAATCGGAAACGACTCCTCAACACCAATTTAGTATTAAAGAGCAGGCATTCTTTATTCGCGGCGCCGGATGCACGGGGGATCGCTCCTCCTGGCGTGCGTACCTCACGCACCTTTCCCGTACAATTTGTAGATCAATGTTTTACGTATTCATATATATTCATTATTGTCCTGTCTGCTGATTGGTACAAACTTGCTCGTTCCCTATGTCAGTCACTGCGCAGGCTCGGTTGTCCTCTTCCGTTGTTCTCTTCTGTTACTTGGGTCGGTGGTGGTCTGTGAGTCGGTGGTCGCGATCTCCCCCTGCCGGAATTACCTTTTAGCTTCTCAGCTCTTACTCTTGGCAGTCTTGGCTAGTTTTCTCAGTCCGCTAAGCGAAACAGCGTTTTTTCATCCTTTTCTGACAGAAGCACGTTGTCTGTTGTTCTGTTCGCATTAATGATCGCCTACGGACTAAAATGCAGATCGACAGATACGCTGATTGGTACGCTCCATGTTCCCGTAATGGAACACCGTCTCTGGTTGATTTCATCACTTTGGTTACATTTCCCCTGTTTGGAAGTTCTGAAATAATAATTTTCTCAATACTTCCATCCTAGATCAATAATATTCCACTATGTCAGTTTAGTGTTTGCTTCATGTTCTGAAATTTTTCACTTGATTGTGGTCTCCAGGGTGTATGCAGGTCCCATTTTCTACCCAAAATTTTATTAATTTGTTGAAGTACCTCTGCAAAAAAATGTGGTGCTCTATCAGAGGACATTCCCGTTGGCACTCTAAATCTTGGTATTATTTCCTTCAGCAACGTCTTAACTACTACTCTAGCTTTGTCGGTGCAGCACGAGAAAGCTGCTGGCCATCTAGAAAATTTGTCAATCAGCACTGACAAATACTGCTCTATCTATTTTGTCTGGGTAACTCAGAGAACTTAATTTGCTAATAATTTCCGGGAGAATTTTTTGTTTTGTTACTCCTAAAGGTTGTTTCCTTTGGTTCAGGGGATTATTTCTAGGACAGATTGGACACTTAGCTACTATGGGTTTAACTATTCTTGTCGTGCCTACACACGCTACAGATGTTTTTAAACTCAAAACCGTAGCGCCTACACCCTAATGTGTTTGCTCATGGTTTTCTTTTGCAAGTTCTGTCATAACTTGTGGGGTGGTTGTTGTTATTACTTGTTTTTCTGGTGTTACCTACCATCTCTCTGTGTTTTGTGATGCTTCCAATTGTTCTGCTAATTGCTCATCCAATTTATTATATCTCGGTTTCAACTTTGGAATTCTGATCTGTTTTACTGGTACTAGTGCAAGGATACCTTGCTCTGCAGTCCTCTTTGCAGCTTTATCGGTCAGTCGTTTGCTTATGTTTACAGCCGTCTGGCCAAATTGATGAGCTTTGCAACGCTTTACCGCCACTTCTTTTGGTTTCTGCACGTCTTCCGGAAGTTGGAGAATTTCTTCTTTATGCTGTATTGATGATTCTTGGGCTGATGGCAGTCCTTTCTCCTTCCCAATAGCTCCATGATCGTGGATCACACCAAATGCACGTTTGGAATCAGTCTAGATATTTATCCTTTGTCCTTCTGCCATTCGCAGAGCTCGCTTCAATGCTACCAATACTGCTTTCTGTGCTGAGGTGTTTGCAGGCAGCACCCCTGACTCCGTTCCCTCGGCGGCGATAACGACAGCATATCCGGCCATTCGCTTCTCTTCTCGCCCAGAGCTTCTTCCATCTGTAAACAACTCCAGATCAGGATTTTCCCAGAGGTTTGTGTCTCAGGTCTGGTCTGCTGGAATAGACTTGTTCAATAGTTAGCAAGCGATCGTGTTCTAAATTGTCCGTAAGGTTTTCTGTTGTTAAAAACATAGCAGGATTCAGTATAGCAGTAGTCTTCGATTCCACATCGTCTTGTTCTAACAGAACAACTTGATATTTCAACATTCTGCTAAGGGATAGCCAACGACCCCCCTTTTGTTCTAAAACAGTCACCGCTATGTGCGGGACATATACTGTCATCTTCTGTCCCATTGTTAACTTTGGGGCTTCCCGGATCGGCAGCGCTGTTGTTGCTACTGCCCGTAAACACCTAGGCCATCTTTTACTCGCGTGGTCAGGTTGTTTGGAGAAGTAGCCCACAGGTCTCTTCCAGGTTCCCAGTCGCTGTGTCAGCACTCCAAGGGCTAAATGTTGTCTTTCGTGGACAAACAACTGAAAAGGTTTAGCGAAATCAGGTAGGCCTAATGCAGGGGCCATCATCGAGGCTCTTTTCAGTTCTTTGAATGCCGTTTGGCATCCGGGCGTCCAGGTTAAATATTTATCCTTTTGAGTCTTTCAATGCCTCAAATAATGGTTTTACATACAGTCTATAGTTCAGAATCCAGAGCTGATGCTATTTCATTGTTTTCAGAAAAGCTCTCAGTTCCTTTGGGCTGCTAGGTTCGGGAATTTGACAAATAGTTTCTTTCTTTTCACTTTCTAATTGTCTTTGTCTTTGAGATATTTCAAATCCTAAATAAATGGCTGCTTCTTTTCCTATTTGGGTTTTGTTTCTGGAAACTCCGCATCTTCCTTGGCCCAGAAAATTTAAAAATTTCAAAACATTTTTCTTTACTTTGTGCCGCTATCAGAATGTCATCCGCATTCTGTAACAAGATGCCTCTCCCTGGGTTCTGTTTTTTCTATATCTCTAATTTTTTTTTGCCAGCTGAGTCTCAAGTATCGTAGGACTATTTTTAAATCCTTGTGGAAGTACGGTCCATGGTAGCTGTGTCTTTCATTCTGTGGTGGGGCTTTCCCATTCCAAAGCAAATAGGCTTTGACTTTTTATGCCTGGAGGTATGCAAAAGAAGGCGTCCTTCAAATCTAGTACAGTAAACCATTTATGCTCCTCCTTTAAAAGAGGTCAGTAAAGTGTATGGATTAGCTACTACCGGATGTATATCTTGGACCACCTGATTTATAGCCCTTAAATCGTGAACTAGCTAATACTCTTTGCCTCTAGATTTCTTTACTGGCGACACAGGAGTACTATATTCTGATTCACATTCCACTAAAAGCTCATATTCTGAAAAATTTTATAATTAACTTCTGTAATCCTTTTCGAGCCTCTCGCTTAATAGCGTATTGTTTTTGTCTTACGGGCTTGGCTCCAAGCTTTAAGGTTACTTTTACCGGCTCTGCCCACTTAGATCGCTCCGGAGCTCCGCTCGCTCAAACCAAAGGAATTACTACGTTTTCCACTTCCTCGGGAACCCGTTCCTCCCTGGAGGAATCCTGTAACATAAACGCTCTCGCCTCTGTGGCTTTTGATTCTGGTATTAGTGATTTAATCTCTCCATCTTTAAAAGTTACTTGAGCATCTAATTGACCTAATAGATCTCGTCATAACAGAGGCAGTGGACATTCAGGCATATGCAGAAACTGGTGAGTTGCCCATTGCTTCTCCAATTTAAACTTTAATGGCTCTGAGAGGGGCTAATTTTTCTTTGCCCTGTTGCGCTAGCAACATCTACTGATTTATGATCAAATTTCTCTTCACGTGTATTCAATACCAAATAAGTGGCTCCCGTATCTACCAAAAATTCTATTTCTTCATTCCGTAGCTTCAGTGTAACCAGGTGTTCAGCTAGGGTTGATTCCCCTGGTCTCCTTCATGCCAAGCTACTTCAAGCATTTAACCCAGATCTCTGGATTCAGGTTGTTCTAGTTTCTGAAGGTTGTTTTCTCTCCCCCCGCCCCCATCTGGGGCTGATTGTCTTATGAATATAGAGACCAGCTGAATTGCTTTTTCTGGTTTTTCTGGGTTCAAATGAGTATATTTTCTGGTGGTCACCTTCAGTCTTTCCATAAAGGCTGAAGGGGACTCACTTAATTCTTGTCTCACTTCATAAATTTTGACCAATTTATTGCTTTTGGCATTGCTTGTCTTACTCCAAATAAAATCTCTCTCTGACATCTAGTCAACATTCCCCTGGGTCCTGGCTGATTAGGGTCCCACTCGGGATTTGTAGATGGAAAATTCTTATTCATTGTTCTCTGTAAATTCCCGTTAGCATGTGCTCCCTGCACCTGCCTTCTGGCTGTATTCCATACTATTTTCTTGTCAGTTTCATCAAGCGAAGTATCCAGTATCACAAGTAGAGCAACACTCTTTCAAGTTCTCACCACGTTTTCCTCTTTTCAGAAACATTGCCGTAGAATCTTGTGGACATACCTCACGCTGTTTCTGCTGCTCGGGATGATTCCACGGTGTAAAGAACAAATCAACATATGCCACTTCTTCCCATTTGCCTTCCCTTTTTACAAAACAACATTAATTGCAAGATGGTACGATATTGCAATGTCTCGTGTTCTGGCCATTTGTGCCCACCTTCCAATTGATACGTTGGCCACCAATGATTGCAATATTCAATTAATGGTTTCCGAGTTAGTGGGTCACCGCCCCCGACGTCTTTCCAGTGCTTCAAAATACATCGCAAAGGTGTTCTCTGTGGGATAGGTTTCCTACTCAGTAATGCTCCCGTCTCCCAGTCGACTAGTAGTTGTGATAGCGCACTATCACAAATACTAGTCAGAGGGACTCCAACCCCCGTTAGAGGTCTCACTGGAAATCTGCCACTGGGATCTGTAGCCCCCTGCTAGATATCCCTGGAGACTTCAACCCCCTGTTGAAGACTCCCCTACCCTCAGGTCCCGCTCCACAGGCTTTCGCCTAGCAGAGACTTACCAACCGAGGCACCTCTTGGCCCCGACCCTGCGTGGCTTTCGCCGCGCCTTACGGGCAGGCCTGTGGGACTCAAACCCGCTATCCTATCCTATGTGGGAAACTAACCCCACGTATTATTCTACCTAAGTTTCTTCTTCAAAGAATGCCTTGTTTACCTCAATCCAGGGGATCTTGCTCAGAATTCTCTGGCCCGGGGATCGGAAGCTCTCCCGGAGAATTCCTCGGGGCCGGCTGCAGGTCCCACGATCCCACGGATCCGTCGAGATTCAAAAGCAGGTTCCCACCTGGGGTGCCAAAACTGTTACCGAAAAACGCGTTAAAATCGGAAACGACTCCTCAACACCAATTTAGTATTAAAGAGCAGGCATTCTATATTCACGGCGCCGGATGCACGGGGGATCGCTCCTCCTGGCGTGCGTACCTCACGCACCTTTCCTGTACAATTTGTAGATGAAAATTTTACATACTCATACATAGTCGTTATTGTCTTGTCTAGCGATGGGTACAAACTTGCTCGTTCCGTATGTCAATCACTGCGCAGGCTCGGTTGTCCTCTTCCGTTGTTCTCTTCTGAGTAGGTGGTGTTACTTGGGTCGGTGGTGGTCTGTGAGTCGGTGGTCGCGATCTCCCCCTGCCGGAATTACCTTTTAGCTTCTCGGCTCTTACTCTTGGCAGTCTTGGCTAGTTTTCTCAGTCCGCTAAGCGAAACCGCGTTTTGTCATCCTTTTCTGACAGAAGCATGTTGTCTGTTGTTCTGCTGACATTAACGATCGCCTAGGCACTAAAATGCAGATCGACAGGTGCGCTGATTGGTACGCTCCATGTTCCCGTAATGGAACACCGTCTCTGGTTGGTTGATTTCATCGCTTTGGTTACACCTGTTCCTGTTGTTCAGTTTCTTCTTTTTTGGCTTTGTGTGATTCTCTCTGTGATTCTGTTTTTCTCTGCCTCGCTTTTCCCAGCTCCCCGTCCCTCACTTTTAATGCCCGTTATCCTTCACCAGCACACTCTCCCTTGGTTCCCATCCTCGTTTCTGAATTCCTCCTGCTTTGCCACGTAGCCCGTGACTTTTTTCTTAATCTCTCTCTGTCTGCCTCAACGCTCCCCCCGTGCTTTTTAATTCGTCTGCTCTGCTCTGTACCCTGCTACTGTTCTTGCCTTTCTGAGTTCTTCTCTGTCCAGCTCCCTTTCCCTATTCATGAATTCCTGTTCTTCCTGCAGCCACCGCTGTTCCCTGTGACCTCCATCTCTCTCTGTCCAGCTCCCTGTCCCTAGGTTTTAATTCCTGCCTCTGCCCGCTGTAGCCTGTCTAGATGTTTCTCTCGGCCTCTCTCTCTGTCCGGCTCCCTCTCTCTGTGTTCTAATTCCACGTTCTCTGTCACGTGGACCCGTGCTATTTGTTTGTCCTCATCTCTCTCTGTCCAGCTCCTTGCTGCGACGTTTTATTTCCTCATTTCCTCCCTCTCTGTCTTTGTAGCCCATTGCTGTTGGTTTGTTTTTTTTCTTTTTTTTCACTTGTTTCTTCATGTGTCTCTGTCTGCCTCCCAGTCCCTGATCTTTAATTCCTCCTTCCCTGTAGGCCGCTGTTCCTTTTTTCCATTCTACATTGTGTTCTCTTTGGTCTCGTGTTCTTATTCATTGATTCCCTCCTCGCTGCCCTGTGGCTTGTCCCCATTTTATTGTTGCTTCTCTCTCCCTCTCTCTGGCTTCTTGCCCCTGTTTTTAAAATTCCTCCCTCTCTTCTCTCTTCCCTGTAGGCCGTGTGATCTTTAGCCTTTCTCCATGTCTTTCTGCCCAGCTCTCTGTGTCTATTCATTAATTCTTCCCTCTCTGCCCTGTAGCCTGTAGCTTCTGTCCTTTCTCCATCTTGCTGTCCCTGGCTCCCGCGTGACCCTATGCTAGAATTGTTTCTCTCTTCTCTCCGTACGCATTGCGATTCCTTTTGCTCTCTGTCTCCCTTTGGTTTTTTTCTTTTTTTTTTTCTGGCTCCCTGTCCCTAATTCTTAATTCTCTGCCTTCTCGTGCCCCATGGTTTGTTCTGTGGGGTTCTCTCGCGGTTCCCTCGCAGTTCCCTCCAGTCCATACTGGGCTATATTGGTCTAGTCCATACTGGGCTATATTGGTCTAGTCCATACTGGGCTATATTGGTCTGTCCCGGCTTCCTCCCACTTCTTTCCCAGTGCCTCACAGTAGGTCCCGGTTCCGTCCATGGGATGAACTGTGAGGGAACTGTGAGGGAACTGTGAGGGAACTGTGAGGGAACTGTGAGGGAACTGTGAGGGAACTGTGAGGGAACTGTGAGGGAACTGTGAGGGAACTGTGAGGGAACTGTGAGGGAACTGTGAGGGAACTGTGAGGGAACTGTGAGGGAACTGTGAGGGAACTGTGAGGGAACTGTGAGGGAACTGTGAGGGAACTGTGAGGGAACTGTGAGGGAACTGTGAGGGAACTGTGAGGGAACTGTGAGGGAACTGTGAGGGAACTGTGAGGGAACTGTGAGGGAACTGTGAGGGAACTGTGAGGGAACTGTGAGGGAACTGTGAGGGAACTGTGAGGGAACTGTGAGGGAACTGTGAGGGAACTGTGAGGGAACTGTGAGGGAACTGTGAGGGAACTGTGAGGGAACTGTGAGGGAACTGTGAGGGAACTGTGAGGGAACTGTGAGGGAACTGTGAGGGAACTGTGAGGGAACTGTGAGGGAACTGTGAGGGTCATAAATTGAGACCACAATGGATCATAATCCAATTAGAATTTTATTAATTGTAGCAAGTAGAATATGAGCAAATACAGCGCTGGACGGCAGGGGAGTCTGCGCTCCGCCAACTGCCGTCCTGAGCAGTTCAAACAGTCTCTCTTTATACATCTTTACTTCCATGTTCAATGAGATAGTGGAGGTACTTTTCGCATGCTTCAGTTGTTGTTAGGGGGTCGTTTCCTGCTTCCTGGTGATATATGGGGTTGCTTGTCTTATCTCTGTCGATAAGTTTGGACATCTGATGGTTATCTTGCATAAACACGCCTGGGAGGTATTCTTCGCATGCTTTACATTGAGCTTTAACATAAGTCTTAATAAACAATACCTTAGTTCAGTTTCTCACAATCCCCCCTTTTTCTTTTTATCCTATTATTGTTTATTAGACACTACTTTCATTTTCGACACTGCAGGCAAATCTTCTTCCACAATTCCGACATTTATCATAACACTCACAAGGTAATATCTCACAATTACAATCATAGTTCTTATGTGGCATTATGCATTCACAACAATCGTCATCTTCATTAATAGATACACTCTTATATTTTGCTTCAGACCTTGTAGTCAAAATAAGCAATTTAGCTGGGTCAAACCGTTCTTTAATAAAATGTAAAATACAGCGTAATATACAAGGTCCAAATATAAGTCCCAGAATCAACATAATAAACGGTCCTGCTAAAGCAGACAACAAAGTGGTTAGCCAAGGTGAAACATTAAACCAGCTTTCATACCATAACTTGCCCGCTTCACGATCTTTTTTACGTTGTTCTAACCTTTTCCGGAGTTCAGACATGGTGTCTTGGACTACTCCCGTATGGTCAGCAAACGAACAACATTCTTCATTGAGAGCTACGCATAACCCTCCTTCCTTTAAGAACAATAGGTCTAATCCTCTCCTATTTTGCAGCACCACTTCTGATAAAGATTTTACTGAAGTGGCTAAATTTTGAATAGATTGCTCTATTTTTGCTAAATCCTCATCTACAGCCATCTGCAAATTTTGCAACTCCTGACCTTTTACCAGGGAGGCTATGCCTGTACTTGCTCCAACTCCACCCGCTATCAGCAGTGTAGCTAGGGTTACTGCCGTAATTGGCTCTCGTTTTTGTCTATTCAGGTTTCCTTCAAAGTGGCGTAGCACCTCCTCAGAGGTGTGATAGATTAGGCGAGGAACAATAATCACCTGTATGCAAAACTGAGATTCATTAAACACGTTCAAGGATAGGCAAGGCGTTATTCCGATGTCTGAACAAACCCATTTAGCTCCTGGTGTCGGGATAGCCCATTTGTCCTTTTTATTTTTGTGTTTCTCTATATTGGTGTTAGTGACTGTTCGGCTGCACAAAGGCTGATACTTTTCGGGCACTGTGCCTATACATTTTCCCTGACCCGTTACTAATTGAATAGTAATTCCTTGCGTATGATTCTTCTGGTCATCCCATTGACATTCTTGTGGGTTTAAACCATTAGACCATCGAATCATACCTGGTTTTCCAACTGCCTCAAAATATGGTGGTCTAATATTATAACATAACCAGCATTCTTCAGTTAAATTTGGTTTGCTTTCATTAAGGGCACGATAAGAGGCTTGCATTAGATTCCATAAGGGGTCCTTGGGTTCTGACAACTCTAGATCTCTGGATAAAGAGAATTCAGTCACAGCATCATTAGTTGTTTTCGAAGGAGAGCCTGAGGAAGGGGTTATGACAATTACGGGGGCCATCTTTTCTTCAGAGGAAGTGAGCGGATTCAGGACCAGATTTGGTCCTATTGGCAAAGGATCGTGGGGCATCGGTTTCTTCATAATTTGAAAAATACCCCCTCTATCTACACCTTGTTCATAATATCTAATTCCCCAAAATTTTCCTACAAGCCAGAAGTCCTGACTAGGATCTTTTATGGTTATATTAATGCCTGTACATCCAATATCTTTATGATTACATATACCATTATAGTAACTATCTGTGTAGCTCCAATTTCTCTTTTGACATATTTGTGGTGACCATTTGATTTCTAGATTTTGATCTCCAGATGCAGACCATTCAGAGGCCCATGTTTCGCATCCCCAGTATGCACAATAATAATGGTCTGGACGATTACAGTATGATTTACCAGGGTTCGATGCCGGGCATATATAAATTGGCTTGCAATTCTTATCCATTTCTTCATCGATTAAGTAACGCAAACTTATATTGAAACTAACTGTTCCCCCCTCCATAATTTGTGCTTGGATTGGCTTATTTGGATATTGTATGTTTATTATTGTCCAATTCATGGGTTCATGAGGGTTTCCTTTTCCATTTGTTTGGGCTATTATCGATAATAAAACTAACGATATACCAGGAAAAAGGGTGTCTGTCAATTTTTCCAATTTAAGTACACTTTTACCAGTCTTGGGGAAGTTCGACCATAGCTGCTCTTGCGCCTCATTGTTCTGGTTCTTTTCTCCACAGTTTGTTCCTCCTCTGCCTCGCCCGTCGACTCGGTTGCTTCGAGCCATGGGGTGTACCATCTTCTTGGCAGCAAGGGAAATCTTCAGGAGAACAGCTGTTTCAGGCTTTCTGCCTGTTTATATAGGCCTCCCACTTTGCAGCTTTAACTAATGAGACTAAGCAAGACACAGCTAGTACTTCCCTTCTGCACTTTGTAGCCAAAATTTCAACCACAAAGGGGATTGATTCGTTGGAATGGTAACAATAATACTAAGGGTTTATTCCTTTGGCAAAACTTTCCACCATTCATGGGATCCTCGAATAATTTCTTGTTCCGACTCTAATTTTTATTTTTATTTTTATTTTTTTTTTTTTTAATTTCCACTCAGTGAGAGTTCTTTGGATTTTCCAACACTGTGTGCAAACTCCTATCGGAGGGTATCCATATTCACAGTGTGTCCACCATTTATCCTGGCATACCTTACACTTGCAACGAGCAAATGGATAACAATCGCAGTTCAAATGATTGCATCTAATTTGTGTATCTAAAATGCTTATTAGCTTTTCCTCTATATTCAATATTGTGTTACTACATAAGTTTAGCAATTTCCTTCAACACACTTCGTACGCTTCTATATATAATAGATTAAAAAAGATAATTATAGCAAATATAAACAGCAATATACACTTTATACCAAAAGGTAATGCGGCAAAATAATCAACTAAAGTTCTTATCATTACGTTATCTTTTCAGAGTTATCTTGGTGTCACCTGGAGTACTGATTACTTTCCAGTAGGGTCTCGTCACTGGGCCTTTAATGCGACTGGCATGAGTCCATCCACGCTCAGCAGTCCGGACAGCTGTTTCTGTTGTAAGCAAAACAAGATAAGGTCCCTCCCAATTGGGTTTTAGGGTTTCTTCTTTCCACGTTTTAACCAATATCCAGTCCCCAGGTTTAAAATTGTGAATTTTTAAGTCCAATGGGGGTCGTTGCACAATTAGTCCATGTTCCCAAAGCTTGTTACGATGTTCTGCTAATTGTGAAACATATTCATTAATCACATGATCTCGAATTAAAACATTTGTTTGTGGACTTTCGATTCTATAGGGCATTCCATACACCAGTTCAAACGCTGATATCCCTACATCTGCTCGGGGCCTGGTTCTGAGAATTAATAGTGCCATGGGTAGGCACTTAACCCATGATAATTTGGTTTCTATCATTAATTTAGTCAAAATAGTTTTGATTTCTCCGTTCATCCTTTCAACTTTTCCCGAACTTTGTGGATGCCATGGCATATGATATTCCCACTTAATACCTAAACTTCCTGTTAGATTTCTAACAATTTTTGACACAAAGTGTGTCCCTCTGTCTGAATCGATTACATCGGGTACTCCATATCGAGATATAATATGTTCAAGTAATACCTTAGTAACTTGGTTAGCAGTTGCTTTAGAGGTAGGAAAAGCCTCAACATAATGTGTTAAATGATCCACCATCACTAATAAATATTTGTAACGCCCTACCCTGGGTAGTTCAGTAAAATCCACTTGTATGTGTGAGAAAGGTCTGTATGCTGGGGAACGTCCTCCAAGAGGTTTTCGTCTCATGTTGTTTCGATTAACCTTTTGACAGGTCTCGCAGGCTGCAGTGACTGCCTTTGCTATGTTATATACGCTTATACAGGCAAACTGTTGATTGAAATGATCAACTAACGCCTGGGTTCCCCAGTGTGTTTTACTGTGTATTTTTGAAAAGATTTCGAGTGCTATGCCCTTCGGCAAGACTTCTCTCCCATCTGGCAATATGTACTTACCATCTTGTTCCTTAGCTCCCATTTGTTCTAGTTTTTCCTTTTCTGCAGACTCAAAACTCAAATTATTACTAACAGGTACTTGCTGCATAGTCAAAATCGTACTATAATTGCCTGCTACTCGTTTTGCTTCTGTATCAGCTGCATTATTTCCTCTAACTTGATAACTCGTGCCTCGCTGGTGTCCCTTTATATGTACAACTGCTATTTTATTTGGTATTTTCAATGCCCCCAGAACTCGCCGAATTAATTCTGGGTGTATCAGTTCTTTTCCCTGTGAGTTAACAAATCCTCTCTCCTCCCATATTTTCCCAAAGGTATGTACTACTCCGAACGCATAGCGTGAGTCTGTATATATAGTTCCATCCTTTCCCTTCAGTGACACTAAGGCTTTCCACAATGCGTACAGCTCACAGGCTTGAGCCGACCAGCTGGCACTCAGGGGGCCCGATTCTATTGTCCTAAATTCTCCTTTATCCAACTTAATGATGGCATACCCTGACAATCGTTTACCTTCCACTATTCGAGATGACCCATCTATAAAAATTATTTCTCCATGTTGTAATTCCTCTTCTTCTAGATCTGGTCGAATTCGTGTTTGTTGTTCAATCGTTTGAAGACAATCGTGTATTAACTCAGTACTTTCCCCTGGGTATAAAAATTCTGCAGGGTTAACCGCTCCGACAGTCCTTAGGGACAGTTTTGGAGATTCTATGAGTATTCCCTCATACTTTAGTAGTCGGCTATCTGTAAGCCATTTTTCTACTTTTTGTTGAAGCACCCCCCTTATGTTATGAGGCGCATATAGGACAACTTCCCCATTGAAGGTAATACGATTCGTTTCTTCAAGTAATAAGGCAGCAGCAACAACGATTTGTAAACAACTTGGCCAACCCCTGCTCACAGGATCCAACAGCTTTGATAAGTATGCTACTGGTTTCTTTTGTCCCGCCCATTCCTGAGTTAATACTCCGAATGCTGTTCCTTCATGTATGTTAACGAATAAATGGAATGGCCGCTTTAGATCTGGGAGGCTTAAAACCGGTGCTTGACTTAACTCCCTTTTGAGGCTGATAAACTGATCTTGATCCTGAGGGGTCCACTTGGGTATTTTGTCTTTAGACAGTTGTTCATACAAGAATTTAACTTTAAAGCTGTAATTCTCTATCCATTGTCTACAATACCCAAATAGCCCTAATGCTTGTCGAATTTGCCTCTTAGTGACAGGCATAGGTAATTCCTGAATTCCCTTAATGCGCTCCGGATCCAATATCTTCTTGCCGTTAAACAAATAATGCCCCAAATATTTCACTTTTTCCTCCACAAATTGTAACTTTTCTTGTGATACCCGTAGTCCCTGTTGTGCAAGAAAGTTTAGAAGTCGAATGGTTTCTTTTCTTACATCCTTCTTATTATTCCCTGCTATGAGTAGATCATCTACATACTGTAACAGCACATTTCCCGTTTGTACCTGGTATTCTTTTAAGATCTCTTCCAGGGCCTGTCCAAACAGGTTAGGGGACTCAGTGAACCCTTGGGGGAGCACGGTCCATCTCAATTGCTGTCTGCGGCCTGTCTCTATGTCTTCCCATTCAAAGGCAAAATAATCACGGCATTCTTCTGCCAGTGGACAGGCCCAAAAGGCATCCTTTAAATCAACCACACTATACCAGGAGTTATGGGGTCCTAGCTTGCTTAGCAGTGTGTATGGATTTGCTACTACAGGGAACCGGGTGATAGTTCTTTTGTTTATTTCCCTTAAATCATGTACGAGCCGATATTTCCCATTTGGCTTCCTTACAGGCAAAATGGGAGTGTTAAAGGGTGACATACAAGGCTCTAAGATTCCTTGTGCTAATAATCGATCAATTTCTGGTTTCAATCCTCTCCGTCCTTCTAGGGATATGGGATATTGCCTTATCCTCACAGGTATGTGGGGTTCGGAAATTTGAATTTTAATCGGTGGGATTTCCAGTTTACTTATTGTATCCGGAGAGTACCAGACATCGGGGTTAATTTGTTTTTGATCATCTACGGTCAAAGGATAAGCAGACACCGTTAGCTCTTGATTTTTTACTTTAATTTCTAATTGCAATTCAACAATTAAATCTCGTCCTAACAGATTAAATTCTGCTTCAGGGACGAGCAAGAGTTCACCCATTCCAAATTTATTTTCAGTTTCGAATACCACATTTTTGATTTTGCTTACTTTAAAGGGTTCTCCTTTTGCCCCAATTACTTGTACCTTTTCAGGGGAAACTTTACATCCCTCAGGTATTTGCCTAATAGTCGATTTCTCAGCCCCAGTGTCTACTAAAAAGGTGAACTCTTGTTTATGGGGACCTATTTTTAATTTTATCAAGGGCTCATGATGACTCCGGTCCCCTAAGATATAGAGCCCCTGACTCTCCTATTCCGTTTTTAATATTTCCTCATCCCTGATCCTTTCTCTGCAATTCGTCTTTATATGTCCCTTCTTTCCACAGTAAAAACAACATCTCTGTTCCTTCTTTACTACCACGTTCCCTTGTTTCGTTCCAGCAGATCTGTGTTCACCAGTCCGCCCTTTGCGATCCTCTCTGACTGCTGCTACCATCATTTTTACTTGTCGCTTGCTGCTCTCTTCTTCCCGCCTTACGTAGACTTTCTGAGCTTCCCTCAATAATTCATCCAACCCTCTATTCTGCCAGTCCTCTAACTTTTCAATCTTCTTTCTGATATCTTCCCATGATTTTGCCACAAACTGAGTTTTGAGGAGCGCTTGCCCTAAAGGGTTGTCTGGATTTACCCCAGAATACAGCTGAAGGGCTTTCCTCAGTCGTTCCAGCCACTCAGTAGGGCTCTCATCTTTCTTTTGTATTTCATTAAATGCTTTATTGATATTCTGGCCACGGGGTACTGCTTCTCTAATCCCTTGAATTACTATAGTTCTCAGGTCCTGCATATGAGTTCTATGCACCGGATCCTGATTATCCCAATTAGGTCTTTGAAGTGGCCATTTAATATCTGCTTGGGGTCCCTGGGCATGCTGAGCATCCCACAGTCTCATTCCTGCTCGCCTGATCATATCTCTTTCCTCGGTAGTAAATAATTGACCAAGGATAGATTGCATCTCATCCCAAGTATAAAGATTTGGTCCCAAAAATTGATCTAATCTTTCTGCCACTCCGAGTGGGTCTTCAATTAGGTTTCCCATCTCGGTTCTTTTAAAATCTCGTAGGTCAGCCGAACTTAGGGGCACAAAAATATATCCAATCACAGGTTGGGGTCCCCCCATGGGCATTTCCCTTAAAGGATACATCTGAGCTGCCCCTTTTTGACTCCTAGTTACGCGTCTAGGAGGAGGGGGAGACCCTTGTTCCGATTCTGGTGGGGGAGTGGGTGCTCTGGGGACCTCTGAAGGGGCTGCGGGAGCAGGAGGAGAAATATAGGGAGGGGGGCTTAGAAGGGTTTCGTCTAACTCTTCCTTCTTTTTCTTTTGTTCAGTTTTTACTTCATTCAGTGGATAAAGTCTAGCTCTCGGTCTTTCTAGCCACACTTCCGCATACTGACTCTCTTCTGGGTTAAGGGGTTTTTTATTGTTAACCCAGAGGTTTAATTGTTGTCTGACCCAATCCTCTTCTGACCCATAGACTGGCCAAACGTCATCTTTAGAAATCTTCTTCCCTCCCCATATCCTAGTACAATATTTTATCATTTTTTGTTTATCTTTCCCTAGGGTTCCAGGGAAATATCTCCAATTGTCTAGGATATATGCCAGAGGGGTATTCTTAGGTACAGTGGGTACCTTTCCCATGGGAGTCGAAGGCTTGCTGCCCTTCGCCCCCATCTTCTGGAATATCCACAAGCGCGCACTCACTCGTTCCCCTTGTTCCTGGCCCAGTCCCTCGCGGGAGATGGGAAACGCAGTACTTAAGGGTCCGCACTCGCCTGGTTCAATATAGCGAACCTCTCACTCGTTATATTCCAGGAAACCCAATCCCGCCCGAACGGTAAACCCGCGAACAAATTCGCCATATACTTACGCGCCCTGCGTCTTCGTCCGGACTCCCGTGCACAGAATTTTTATGGGATTTTACCGGTTTCTCCTTTGCTCATCATTCTAGAATTTAGGTTCGTCGGTAAGGTTGAGGTAAGCTGTCGGTCGCGGGGCCGCGGATTGCCGCGGGGCGCCTCCCCGGAGGACAGAAGCTCACCGTTCCTTATCCGAGTCACGGCACCAAATTGTCATAAATTGAGACCACAATGGATCATAATCCAATTAGAATTTTATTAATTGTAGCAAGTAGAATATGAGCAAATACAGCGCTGGACGGCAGGGGAGTCTGCGCTCCGCCAACTGCCGTCCTGAGCAGTTCAAACAGTCTCTCTTTATACATCTTTACTTCCATGTTCAATGAGATAGTGGAGGTACTTTTCGCATGCTTCAGTTGTTGTTAGGGGGTCGTTTCCTGCTTCCTGGTGATATATGGGGTTGCTTGTCTTATCTCTGTCGATAAGTTTGGACATCTGATGGTTATCTTGCATAAACACGCCTGGGAGGTATTCTTCGCATGCTTTACATTGAGCTTTAACATAAGTCTTAATAAACAATACCTTAGTTCAGTTTCTCACAGTGAGGGAACTGTGAGGGAACTGTGAGGGAACTGTGAGGGAACTGTGAGGGAACTTGTGAGGGAACTTGTGAGGGAACTTGTGAGGGAACTTGTGAGGGAACTTGTGAGGGAACTTGTGAGGGAACTTGTGAGGGAACTTGTGAGGGAACTTGTGAGGGAACTTGTGAGGGAACTTGTGAGGGAACTTGTGAGGGAACTTGTGAGGGAACTGTGAGGGAACTGTGAGGGAACTGTGAGGGAACTGTGAGGGAACTGTGAGGGAACTGTGAGGGAACTGTGAGGGAACTGTGAGGGAACTGTGAGGGAACTTGTGAGGGAACTTGTGAGGGAACTTGTGAGGGAACTTGTGAGGGAACTTGTGAGGGAACTTGTGAGGGAACTGTGAGGGAACTGTGAGGGAACTGTGAGGGAACTTGTGAGGGAACTGTGAGGGAACTGTGAGGGAACTGTGAGGGAACTTGTGAGGGAACTTGTGAGGGAACTTGTGAGGGAACTTGTGAGGGAACTTGTGAGGGAACTTGTGAGGGAACTTGTGAGGGAACTTGTGAGGGAACTTGTGAGGGAACTTGTGAGGGAACTTGTGAGGGAACTTGTGAGGGAACTTGTGAGGGAACTTGTGAGGGAACTTGTGAGGGAACTTGTGAGGGAACTTGTGAGGGAACTTGTGAGGGAACTTGTGAGGGAACTTGTGAGGGAACTTGTGAGGGAACTTGTGAGGGAACTTGTGAGGGAACTTGTGAGGGAACTTGTGAGGGAACTTGTGAGGGAACTTGTGAGGGAACTTGTGAGGGAACTTGTGAGGGAACTTGTGAGGGAACTTGTGAGGGAACTTGTGAGGGAACTTGTGAGGGAACTTGTGAGGGAACTTGTGAGGGAACTTGTGAGGGAACTTGTGAGGGAACTTGTGAGGGAACTTGTGAGGGAACTTGTGAGGGAACTTGTGAGGGAACTTGTGAGGGAACTGTGAGTAGGGGGGCGGCCCCCCGGGCCCCAGCCCCCCCCCCCCGCCTGGGGCCAGGGCGCCGCGGCCGCCGGCCCCTTCCTCCTCTGCCCGCTCCCGTCGCAGACGGCTCGGTATGTGTCACGAGCGGCAGCCCCGTTCAGCAGCTCTCGGAGGGCGCGCGGCTGTGCCCGGCCGTGACCGGGGCCCGCAGGGGTTTCCCGCTCGCCCCGAGAAGGCGCTGGCCCCGAGCCGGCGCGTCCCGCCCCGCCCGGCCCTCGGCGCCCTCGCGAGCTGAGCGCGGCCCGGCCAGCAGGGGGCGCTGGCGCTCACCGGCTGGGCGCGGTGGCGGGGCCGGTGGGGGCCGTTCCTTCCGGCCGCCCTTTAAGGGCCGCCCCGCGGGGCTCGGGCTTCCGGTGGCGCGTGCGCGGCGCGTCGGAGCGGGGGCGGGAGCGGTGCGTGTGGAGGCCGAAGGGCCGGTGCGTGTGGCGGCCGGGTCGCGAGGCGTCCCTGTGCGGTGCCGGGGCCCCTCTGCGGCCCGGCGTGGGAAGCCCGCGGCCGGCGGAGCCTGCTGGGAGCTGGGCGGGGAGCGCCGCGGCGGTCCGGCCGCCGGCAGCCATCCCCTGCGGTGGCCGGCAGCCCCTCGGGACGGCTGGAGGCCTGGCGGTGCCCGAGCCTCGCCTGCGGCAGCCGCCTGAGAGAGCAGCGCGGCCGTGTCCGGGGGCCGGAGAGCGCTGGTGGGTGAGTTCGGGCAGTGGGGGGCGGGTGTGTGTCTCCGGGCGGGGCCGGGGGGCTCCGTGCCCCGCAGAGGAGCCCCGGTCGGGCATCGTTCGCTTCCGAACAATGCAGGTCTGTCCCTGGTTATTTTCTGTGTACAGTGTTTCGGGCCACCTGAAAGCCTTTGGCCGGGTAGGTTTGGTGCGGGGCGATGGCAGGTGTGGACCCTGAAAGATCTCGGGTGGGGGGCGTGGGAGGTATTTCTTGCCTTAAAACTCTGAGCCCACCTCGCGTGTCATGTCGTGTTATCATGTCGTGAGTCTCGTGACTGTGGCAAATGGCTGAGTCGGGCGTTTTCTGATAACTAACTTCTGAACGTGTGCGTGTGTAGGCACGGGGAGATTTGTGCAGGGTGACGGAGCCCCTTGTGCTTCTGTGCTAATGCCTACCTGTTCTAGACCTCCAGTGTTGGAAAGCCTTTGTTTAGTGCCTAGTTGTGGCTGCGTAACTGCTGTTGCGCCTGCAGCTGTGCTCGCAGGGATGCTGGGTGGCTCCGCATCAAACCGGCCGCCGGGCGGCCGGGTTGTGCCGCAGAGCATGCCGGGAGCTGTAGTCCTTGCGGCTGCCGGGCGGCCGGGTTGTGCCGCAGAGCATGCCGGGAGCTGTATTCCTGGCGCAGTGGCTGCCGGCCCTGTCACGTGGTTCGCCGGGCATGGCGGGAGGCGCGGTCTTCCGGCGCTCGGGTGCCGGGCGGCCGTGGCGCGTACGGTACGCGAGGTGTATTTTTGGGGTTGGATTCGTGTTGATTACTGGGGGCTTGCGGGTGCGGCCGCTTCCCGAGAAGCGGTGAGTTCCCCGGGAGCTGACAGAAGGGAAGAGGGAAAGGAGGAGGACGATGACCTTTTCCCCGTGCCCAGGGCGCAGATGATGGCCGCCTCCCCGGCCCACCGGAGGTCCCGCTCAGCCTCCCCTGGCCCCCCTTGCCCCGTGCGCCTGCCCCCAGCTCCGGCACCTCCCCATAAGCGTGCTGCATAGCCTTAGGCCACCCCCAGGCCCTGTCGTGAAGGCAGCAAGCCGTCCCTCAAGCGCACTGGATTCCCCCTTGGCGCAGGGGCCCTTAGCAGTAGCGTGGGGAGGGAGCGGTGTGTCCAGAAGCCCCTGCGGAAGGAGAGGCTTTGGCCAGGGTCGATCGACGGTAATGACGGTCACTGTTTCTTCTTTCCCTCTCCCAGAGACCGTGCTGAGGACGTGGTTGTCTGTCCTTCCCCCGGGGATGCCGTTGCCTGTGGCCGTCTCAGGCTCGCGTGGCTTCTCTCTGCCCGTCCTCGCCGTCCTCGCAGCGCAGGGCCGAAAAGGGATAGACAAAGCCCTTCCCGGCTGCGGACAGGAGCTGCCTCGGCTGAAGCTGGAGACGCCAACGAAAGGTAAAGAAGAAGAAACTGAAGGTGCTCTGGCTGCCAGCTGCCTTCCTGCCGCAGGCAAGAGAGAGCCTGTCCATGCAGGTGGGGGAGGAAGGATCCCCCTTCATAGCCCGCAGCGGGCCAGGCCACCAACGTGCACCGTAGGGTCTGTACGCGTAACCCAGAGTTGGGTACGGGCGTGTAGTGCACGAGCAAGCTAGGCTACGTGCCTAGGAAGCCTCATCTGGTAAGAGCTGTAAGACACCCACGTATTCTCTTCAGGTGGAGGACGGCCTAGAGTCTGGAGCTGCAGAAGAGGCAGGGAGGAGAGGAGGGGAAGGAAGCATCTGAACGGCTAAATTGTGCCAGCAGCGCTGAGAGCGAGAGTCGCGGTGAGTCCTGGGCCACTGGGGCCCCGTTGCCTCTCTTGTACGTCCTGGGCCCTCCCTGTCTCTCCCCCGGCCCCCTCTCTTTCCTTACCTGCTGCAAAATTATTTTTTTTTGCGCCCCCCCCGCACCTTCTTTCTCCATCTCGCTCTGAGTGTCTCCCTGCCTCCCCGTCTTTTCAGTCCTCCCTCTCTCTGTCCTGTAGCCTGTGGCTCCTTTTTCTTTCTCCGCCTCTCTCTGCCTGGCTCTGGCTCCGTTTTTTTTTTTTTTTTATTCCTCCTGCTCTGTCCTGTAGCCTGTCGGTGTTTTGTTGTTCTCTGGCTCTCTTGATCTGACTCCCTGTGTTACCGAAAAACGCGTTAAAATCGGAAACGACTCCTCAACACCAATTTAGTATTAAAGAGCAGGCATTCTTTATTCGCGGCGCCGGATGCACGGGGGATCGCTCCTCCTGGCGTGCGTACCTCACGCACCTTTCCCGTACAATTTATAGATGAAAATTTCACATACTCATACATAGTCATTATTGTCTTGTCTAGTGATGGGTACAAACTTGCTCGTTCCCTATGTCAGTCACTGCGCAGGCTCGGTTGTCCTCCCAGTACAGTGCGGGGAACGGGGACGTACAGTGCGGGGAACGGGGACGTACAGTGCGGGGAACGGGGACGTACCAGGATCTACTGGGTTGTACTGGGAGGGAACTGGGACGTACTGGGAGGCTCTACAATGTCCTGGGATGTCCTGGGATGTAGTGTGGAGGAACTAGGATGTACAGGCTTGTACTGGGTTGTACCGGGTGGAACTGGCAGGGATTTGGGATGTACCAGGATCTACTGGGATGTACCGGGATGTACTAGGAGGTAACTGTTATGTACTGGGAAGGAACTGGTAGGGAACTGGGATGTACTGGTATGTACTGGGAGGGAAGTGTTATGTACTGACGGTAACTGGGACGTACTGGGATGTGCTGGGAGGGAACTGGGACGTACTGGGATGTGCTGGGAGGGAACTGTGAAGTACTGGGATGTACTGGGAGGGAACTGGGATGTACTGGGAGGGAACTGGGATGTACTGGGAGGGAACTGGGATGTACTGGGAGGGAACTGGGATGTACTGGGATGTACTGGGAGGGCACTGGAATGTAATGGGATGTACTGGGAGGGAACTGGGGTGTACTGGGAGGCACTACAATGTGCTGGGCTGTCCTGGGATGTACCGTGGAGGAAGTAGGGTGTACAGGCTTGTACTGGGTTGTACCGGGTGGAACTAGCAGGGATTTGGGATGTACCAGGATCTACTGGGATGTACTGGGCTGTACTGGGAGGGAAGTGTTATGTACTGAGGGGAACTGGGACGTACTGGGATGTGCTGGGAGGGAACTGTGAAGTACTGGGATGTACTGGGAGGGAACTGGGATGTACTGGGTGGAAAGTGTTGGGAATTGGGATTTACTGGGAGGGAACTGGGATGGACTGGGAGGGAACTGGGATGTAGTGGGACATACTGGGAGGGAACTGGGATGTACTGGGGTGTACTGGGAGGGGACTGTTATGTACCGAGGGGGAACTGGGATGTACTGGGAGTGAACTGTGAAGTACTGGGATGTACTTAGAGGGAAGTGGGAGGGAACTGGGATTTACTTGGAGGAAAGTGGCATGTACTGGGCTGTACTGGAATGGAACTGGGAGTGAACTGTGTGTGAACTGTGAGGGAACTGGGATGTACTGTGAGGGAACTGGGATGTACTGGGATGTACTGGGACAGACTGGGAGGGAACTGGGATGTACTGTGAGGGAACTGGGATGTACTGTGATGTACTGGGACAGACTGGGAGGGATCTGGGATGTACTGGGATGCACTGGTAGGGAACTGGGATGTACTGGGAGGAATCTGGAATGTCCCAGTTGACACCCACTTCCCTCCCAGTGCCTCCCAGTATATCCCAGTCTCCTCCCAGTACATCACAGTAAATCCCAGTTTGCTCCCAGTACATGCCAGTACATCGCAGTACATTCCAGTTCCGTGCCTGTACATCCCAATACATCCCCGTTCCATGCCAGTACATCCCAGTTCCCTAACAGTTCATCCCCGTACATCCCAATTCCCTCCCGGTTCACTACCACTTCTTTCCCAGTGCCTCCCAATACATCCCAGTTCCGTCCCATTACATCCCAGTACGTCCCAGTTCCCTCCCAGTACGTCCCAGGTCCCTCCCAGTACGTCCCAGGTCCCTCCCAGTACATCCCAGGTCCCTCCCAGTACATCCCAGTTCCCTCCCAGTACTGGGAGGGAACTGGGATGTACTGGGAGGCACTACAATGTGCGGGGATGCCCTGGGATGTACTGTGGAGGAACTAGGATGTACAGGCTTGTACTGGGTTGTACCGGGTGGAACTGGCAGGGATTTGGGATGTACCAGGATGTACTGGGATGTACTGGGATGTACAGGGAGGTAACTGTTATGTACTGGGAAGGAACAGGGAGGGAACTGGGATGTACTGGTAGGGAACTGGGATGTACTGGGAGGGAACTGGGACGTACTGTGAGGACACTGGGATGTACTGGTATGTACTGGGAGGGAAGTGTTATGTACTGGGAGGGAACTGTGAAGTACTGGGATGTACTGGGAGTGAACTGGGAGGGAACTGGTATGTAGTAGGATGTACTGGGTGGGAACTGGGATGTACCGGGAGGGAACTGGTATGTACTGGGAGGGAACTGGGATGTACTGGGAGGGAACTGGGATGTACTGGGGACATACTGGCAGGGAACTGGGACGTGCTGGGGACATACTGGTAGGGAACTGGGATGTACTGGGAGGGGATTGGGATGTACTGGGAGGGAACTTGGATGTATTGGGAGGGAAGTGTTATGTACCAAGGGGGAACTGGGACGTACTGGGATGTAGTGGGAGTGAACTGTGAAGTACTGGGATGTACTTAGAGGGAACTGGGATGTACTGGGAGGGAACTTTGAAGTACTGGAATGTACTTAGAGGAAACTGGGAGGCAACTGGGATGTAGTGGGGCGTACGGGAATGGAACTGGGAGTGAACTGTGTGTGAACTGGGATGGAACTGGGATGTACTGTGAGGGAACTGGGATGTACTGGGAGGGACTGGGAGGGATCTGGGATGTACTGGGCTGCACTGGTAGGGAACTGGGATGTACTGGGAGGACACTGGAATGTCCCAGTTGACACCCACTTCCCTCCCAGTTTCCTCCCAGTATATCCCAGTTTCCTCCCAGTATATCCCAGTTTCCTCCCAGTATATCCCAGTTTCCTCCCAGTATATCCCAGTTTCCTCCCAGTAAATCCCAGTTTCCTCCCAGTATATCCCAGTTTCCTCCCAGTATATCCCAGTTTCCTCCCAGTATATCCCAGTTTCCTCCCAGTACATCCCAGTACATCCCAGTTCCCTCCCAGTACTGGGAGGGACCTGGGATGTACTGGGAGGCACTACAATGTGCGGGGATGCCCTGGGATGTACTGTGGAGGAACTAGGATGTACAGGCTTGTACTGGGTTGTACCGGGTGGAACTGGCAGGGATTTGGGATGTACCAGGATGTACTGGGATGTACTGGGAGGTAACTGTTGTGTACTGGGAGTGAACTGGGAGAGAACTGGGATGTACTGGGAGGGAACTGGGATGTACTGTGAGGACACTGGGATGTACTGGTATGTACTGGGAGGGAAGTGTTATGTACTGAGGGGAACTGGGACGTACTGGGACGTGCTGGGAGGGAACTATGAAGTATTGGGATGTACTTAGAGGGAACTGGGATGTACTGGGAGGGAACTGGGAGTGAACTGGGAGGGAACTGTGAAGTACTGGGATGTACTGGGAGGGAACTGGGATGTACTGGGAGGGAACTGGGATGTACTGGGAGGGAACTGAGATGTACTGGGTGGAAAGTGTTGGGAATTGGGATTTACTGGGAGGGAACTGGGATGGACTGGGAGGGAACTGGGATGTAGTGGGACATACTGGGAGGGAACTGGGATGTACTGGGGTGTACTGGGAGGGAACTGTTATGTACCGAGGGGGAACTGGGATGTACTGGGAGTGAACTGTGAAGTACTGGGATGTACTTAGAGGGAAGTGGGAGGGAACTTGGATGTAGTGGGAGGGAGCTGGGGTTTACTTGGAGGAAAGTGGCATGTACTGGGATGTACTGGAATGGAACTGGGAGTGAACTGTGTGTGAACTGTGAGGGAACTGGGATGTACTGTGAGGGAACTGGGATGTACTGGGATGTACTGGGACGGACTGGGAGGGAACTGGGATGTACTGGGAGGGATCTGGGATGTACTGGGCTGCACTGGTAGGGAACTGGGATGTACTGGGAGGAAACTGGAATGTCCCAGTTGACACCCACTTCCCTCCCAGTGCCTCCCAGTATATCCCAGTTTCCTCCCAGTACATCCCAGTAAATCCCAGTTTGCTCCCAGTACATGCCAGTACATCGCAGTACATTCCAGTTCCGTTCCTGTACATCCCAATACATCCCCGTTCCATGCCAGTACATCCCAGTTCCCTACCAGTTCATCCCCGTACATCCCAATTCCCTCCCGGTTCACTACCACTTCTTTCCCAGTTCCGTCCCATTACATACCAGTTCCGTCCCATTACATCCCAGTTCCGTCCCATTACATCCCAGTACATCCCAGGTCCCTCCCAGTACGTCCCAGTTCCCTCCCAGTACATCCCAGGTCCCTCCCAGTACTGGGAGGGACCTGGGATGTACTGGGAGGCACTACAATGTGCGGGGATGCCCTGGGATGTACTGTGGAGGAACTAGGATGTACAGGCTTGTACTGGGTTGTACCGGGTGGAACTGGCAGGGATTTGGGATGTACCAGGATCTACTGGGATGTACTGGGAGGTAACTGTTATGTACTGGGAAGGAACAGGGAGGGAACTGGGATGTACTGGTAGGGAACTGGGATGTACTGTGAGGGAACTGGGACGTACCGTGAGGACACTGGGATGTACTGGTATGTACTGGGAGGGAAGTGTTATGTACTGAGGGGAACTGGGACGTACTGGGATGTACTGGGAGGGAACTGTGAAGTACTGGGATGTACTGGGAGTGAACTGGGAGGGAACTGGTATGTAGTAGGATGTACTGGGAGGGAACTGGGATGTACTGGGAGGGAACTGGGATGTAGTGGGAGGGAACTGGTAGGGAACTGGGATGTAGTGGGAGGGAACTGGTATGTACTGGGAGGGAACTGGGATGTACTGGGACATACTGGCAGGGAACTGGGATGTACTGGGAGGGGATTGGGACGGACTGGGAGGGAACTGGGATGTACTGGGCTGCACTGGTAGGGAACTGGGATGTACTGGGAGGAAACTGGAATGTCCCAGTTGACACCCACTTCCCTCCCAATGCCTCCCAGTATATCCCAGTTTCCTCCCAGTATATCCCAGTTTCCTCCCAGTACATCCCAGTAAATCCCAGCTCGCTGCCAGTACATGCCAATACATCGCTATACATTCCAGTTCCGTTCCTGTACATCCCAATACATCCCCGTTCCATGCCAGTACATCCCAGTTTCCTACCAGTTCATCCCCGTACATCCCAATTCCCTCCCGGTTCACTACCACTTCTTTCCCAGTGCCTCCCAATACATCCCAGTTCCGTCCCAGTTCCCTCCCAGTACGTCCCAGTTCCCTCCCAGTACGTCCCAGTTCCCTCCCAGTACATCCCAGGTCCCTCCCAGTACTGGGAGGGAACTGGGATGTACTGGGAGGCACTACAATGTGCGGGGATGCCCTGGGATGTACTGTGGAGGAACTAGGATGTACAGGCTTGTACTGGGTTGTACCGGGTGGAACTAGCAGGGATTTGAAATGTCCTAGGATCTACTGGGATGTACTGGGATGTACTGGGAGGTAACTGGGATGTACTTGGAGGGAAATGGGAGAGAACTGAGATGTACTGGAGGGAACTGGAATGGAATAAGAGGGAACTAGGACGCACTGGTCGGAAACAGGGACGGAACTGGGATGTACTGGGATGTACTGGGAGGGAACTGGGACGTACTGGGAGGGAACTGTTGTGTACTGGGAGTGAACTGGGAGGGAACTGGTATGTAGTAGGATGTACTGGGAGGGAACTGGGATGTACTGGGACGGACTGGGAGGGAACTGGGACGGACTGGGATGCACTGGTAGGGAACTGGGATGTACTGGGAGGAAACTGGAATGTCCCAGTTGACACCCACTTTCCTCCCAGTTTCCTCCCAGTATCCTCCCAGTATATCCCAGTTTCCTCCCAGTACATCCCAGTAAATCCCAGTTCGCTCCCAGTACATCGCAGTACATTCCAGTTCCGTTCCTGTACATCCCAATACATCCCCGTTCCATGCCAGTACATCCCAGTTTCCTACCAGTTCATCCCCGTACATCCCAATTCCCTCCCGGTTCACTACCACTTCTTTCCCAGTTCCGTCCCATTACATACCAGTTCCGTCCCATTACATCCCAGTTCCGTCCCATTACATCCCAGTACATCCCAGGTCCCTCCCAGTACATCCCAGTTCCCTCCCAGTACATCCCAGTTCCCTCCCAGTACTGGGAGGGACCTGGGATGTACTGGGAGGCACTACAATGTGCGGGGATGCCCTGGGATGTACTGTGGAGGAACTAGGATGTACAGGCTTGTACTGGGTTGTACCGGGTGGAACTGGCAGGGATTTGGGATGTACCAGGATCTACTGGGATGTACTGGGAGGTAACTGTTGTGTACTGGGAGTGAACTGGGAGGGAACTGGGATGTACTGTGAGGGAACTGGGACGTACTGTGAGGACACTGGGATGTACTGGTATGTACTGGGAGGGAAGTGTTATGTACTGAGGGGAACTGGGACGTACTGGGACGTGCTGGGAGGGAACTATGAAGTATTGGGATGTACTTAGAGGGAACTGGGATGTACTGGGAGGGAACTGGGAGTGAACTGGGAGGGAACTGTGAAGTACTGGGATGTACTTAGAGGGAACTGGTATGTACTGGGAGGGAACTGGGATGGACTGGGTGGAAAGTGTTGGGAATTGGGATTTAGTGGGAGGGAACTGGGATGGACTGGGAGGGAACTGGGATGTACTGGGGTGTACTGGGAGGGAACTGTTATGTACCGAGGGGGAACTGGGATGTACTGGGAGTGAACTGTGAAGTACTGGGATGTACTTAGAGGGAAGTGGGAGGGAACTTGGATGTAGTGGGAGGGAACTGGGATTTACTTGGAGGAAAGTGGCATGTACTGGGCTGTACTGGAATGGAACTGGGAGTGAACTGTGTGTGAACTGTGAGGGAACTGGGATGTACTGTGAGGGAACTGGGATGTACTGGGACGTACTGGGACAGACTGGGAGGGATCTGGGCTGCACTGGTTGGGAACTGGGATGTACTGGGAGGCACTACAATGTGCGGGGATGCCCTGGGATGTACTGTGGAGGAACTAGGATGTACAGGCTTGTACTGGGTTGTACCGGGTGGAACTGGCAGGGATTTGGGATGTACCAGGATCTACTGGGATGTACTGGGAGGTAACTGTTGTGTACTGGGAGTGAACTGGGAGGGAACTGGGATGTACTGGGAGGGAACTGGGATGTACTGTGAGGACACTGGGATGTACTGGTATGTACTGGGAGGGAAGTGTTATGTACTGAGGGGAACTGGGACGTACTGGGACGTGCTGGGAGGGAACTATGAAGTATTGGGATGTACTTAGAGGGAACTGGGATGTACTGGGAGTGAACTGGGAGGGAACTGTGAAGTACTGGGATGTACTGGGAGGGAACTGGTATGTACTGGGAGGGAACTGGGATGTACTGGGTGGAAAGTGTTGGGAATTGGGATTTAGTGGGAGGGAACTGGGAGTGAACTGGGAGGGAACTGGTATGTAGTAGGATGTACTGGGTGGGAACTGGGATGTACTGGGAGGGAACTGGTATGTACTGGGAGGGAACTGGTATGTACTGGGAGGGAACTGGGATGTACTGGGATGTAGTGGGAGGGAACTGGCAGGGAACTGGGATGTAGTGGGAGGGAACTGGTATGTACTGGGAGGGACCTGGGATGTACTGGGAGGCACTACAATGTGCGGGGATGCCCTGGGATGTACTGTGGAGGAACTAGGATGTACAGGCTTGTACTGGGTTGTACCGGGTGGAACTGGCATGGATTTGGGATGTACCAGGATCTACTGGGATGTACTGGGATGTACTGGGAGGTATCTGTTATGTACTGGGAGGGAACTGGGAGGGAACTGGGATGTACTGGGACGGACTGGGAGGGAACTGGGACGGACTGGGATGCACTGGTAGGGAACTGGGATGTACTGGGAGGAAACTGGAATGTCGCAGTTGACACCCACTTTCCTCCCAGTTTCCTCCCAGTACATCCCAGTAAATCCCAGTTTGCTCCCAGTACATCCCAGTACATTCCAGTTCCGTTCCTGTACATCCCAATACATCCCAGTTCCATGCCAGTACATCCCAGTTCCCTACCAGTTCATCCCCGTACATCCCAATTCCCTCCCGGTTCGCTACCACTTCTTTCCCAGTGCCTCCCAATACATCCCAGTTCCGTCCCATTACATCCCAGTACATCCCAGGTCCCTCCCAGTACATCCCAGGTCCCTCCCCGTTAATCCTAGGTCCCTCCCAGTACTGGGAGGGACCTGGGATGTACTGGGAGGCACTGCAATGTGCGGGGATGCCCTGGGATGTACTGTGGAGGAACTAGGATGTACAGGCTTGTACTGGGTTGTACCGGGTGGAACTGGCAGGGATTTGGGATGTACCAGGATCTACTAGGATGTACTGGGAGGTAACTGTTATGTACTGGGAATGAACTGGGAGGGAACTGGGATGTACTGTGAGGGAACTGGGACGTACCGTGAGGACACTGGGATGTACTGGTATGTACTGGGAGGGAAGTGTTATGTACTGAGGGGAACTGGGACGTACTGGGATGTACTGGGAGGGAACTGTGAAGTACTGGGATGTACTGGGAGTGAACTGGGAGGGAACTGGTATGTAGTGGGATGTACCAGGATGTACTGGGAGGGAACTGGTATGTACTGGGAGGGAACTGGGATGTACTGGGATGTAGTGGGAGGGAACTGGGAGGGAACTGGGATGTACTGGGAGGGAACTGGTATGTACTGGGAGGGAACTGGGATGTACTGGGACATACTGGCAGGGAACTGGGATGTACTGGGAGGGGATTGGGACGGACTGGGAGGGAACTGGGATGTACTGGGCTGCACTGGTAGGGAACTGGGATGTACTGGGAGGAAACTGGAATGTCCCAGTTGACACCCACTTCCCTCCCAATGCCTCCCAGTATATCCCAGTTTCCTCCCAGTATATCCCAGTTTCCTCCCAGCACATCCCAGTAAATCCCAGCTCGCTGCCAGTACATGCCAATACATCGCTGTACATTCCAGTTCCGTTCCTGTACATCCCAATACATCCCCGTTCCATGCCAGTACATCCCAGTTCCCTACCAGTTCATCCCCGTACATCCCAATTCCCTCCCGGTTCACTACCACTTCTTTCCCAGTGCCTCCCAATACATCCCAGTTCCGTCCCATTGCATCCCAGTACATCCCAGTTCCCTCCCAGTACATCCCAGGTCCCTCTCAGTACATCCCAGGTCCCTCCCAGTACTGGGAGGGAACTGGGATGTACTGGGAGGCACTACAATGTGCGGGGATGCCCTGGGATGTACTGTGGAGGAACTAGGATGTACAGGCTTGTACTGGGTTGTACCGGGTGGAACTGGCAGGGATTTGGGATGTACCAGGATCTACTGGGATGTACTGGGAGGTAACTGTTGTGTACTGGGAGTGAACTGGGAGGGAACTGGGATGTACTGTGAGGGAACTGGGACGTACTGTGAGGACACTGGGATGTACTGGTATGTACTGGGAGGGAAGTGTTATGTACTGAGGGGAACTGGGACGTACTGGGACGTGCTGGGAGGGAACTATGAAGTATTGGGATGTACTTAGAGGGAACTGGGATGTACTGGGAGGGAACTGGGAGTGAACTGGGAGGGAACTGTGAAGTACTGGGATGTACTTAGAGGGAACTGGTATGTACTGGGAGGGAACTGGGATGGACTGGGTGGAAAGTGTTGGGAATTGGGATTTAGTGGGAGGGAACTGGGATGGACTGGGAGGGAACTGGGATGTACTGGGGTGTACTGGGAGGGAACTGTTATGTACCGAGGGGGAACTGGGATGTACTGGGAGTGAACTGTGAAGTACTGGGATGTACTTAGAGGGAAGTGGGAGGGAACTTGGATGTAGTGGGAGGGAACTGGGATTTACTTGGAGGAAAGTGGCATGTACTGGGCTGTACTGGAATGGAACTGGGAGTGAACTGTGTGTGAACTGTGAGGGAACTGGGATGTACTGTGAGGGAACTGGGATGTACTGGGACGTACTGGGACAGACTGGGAGGGATCTGGGCTGCACTGGTTGGGAACTGGGATGTACTGGGAGGCACTACAATGTGCGGGGATGCCCTGGGATGTACTGTGGAGGAACTAGGATGTACAGGCTTGTACTGGGTTGTACCGGGTGGAACTGGCAGGGATTTGGGATGTACCAGGATCTACTGGGATGTACTGGGAGGTAACTGTTGTGTACTGGGAGTGAACTGGGAGGGAACTGGGATGTACTGGGAGGGAACTGGGATGTACTGTGAGGACACTGGGATGTACTGGTATGTACTGGGAGGGAAGTGTTATGTACTGAGGGGAACTGGGACGTACTGGGACGTGCTGGGAGGGAACTATGAAGTATTGGGATGTACTTAGAGGGAACTGGGATGTACTGGGAGTGAACTGGGAGGGAACTGTGAAGTACTGGGATGTACTGGGAGGGAACTGGTATGTACTGGGAGGGAACTGGGATGTACTGGGTGGAAAGTGTTGGGAATTGGGATTTAGTGGGAGGGAACTGGGAGTGAACTGGGAGGGAACTGGTATGTAGTAGGATGTACTGGGTGGGAACTGGGATGTACTGGGAGGGAACTGGTATGTACTGGGAGGGAACTGGTATGTACTGGGAGGGAACTGGGATGTACTGGGATGTAGTGGGAGGGAACTGGCAGGGAACTGGGATGTAGTGGGAGGGAACTGGTATGTACTGGGAGGGACCTGGGATGTACTGGGAGGCACTACAATGTGCGGGGATGCCCTGGGATGTACTGTGGAGGAACTAGGATGTACAGGCTTGTACTGGGTTGTACCGGGTGGAACTGGCATGGATTTGGGATGTACCAGGATCTACTGGGATGTACTGGGATGTACTGGGAGGTATCTGTTATGTACTGGGAGGGAACTGGGAGGGAACTGGGATGTACTGGGACGGACTGGGAGGGAACTGGGACGGACTGGGATGCACTGGTAGGGAACTGGGATGTACTGGGAGGAAACTGGAATGTCGCAGTTGACACCCACTTTCCTCCCAGTTTCCTCCCAGTACATCCCAGTAAATCCCAGTTTGCTCCCAGTACATCCCAGTACATTCCAGTTCCGTTCCTGTACATCCCAATACATCCCAGTTCCATGCCAGTACATCCCAGTTCCCTACCAGTTCATCCCCGTACATCCCAATTCCCTCCCGGTTCGCTACCACTTCTTTCCCAGTGCCTCCCAATACATCCCAGTTCCGTCCCATTACATCCCAGTACATCCCAGGTCCCTCCCAGTACATCCCAGGTCCCTCCCCGTTAATCCTAGGTCCCTCCCAGTACTGGGAGGGACCTGGGATGTACTGGGAGGCACTGCAATGTGCGGGGATGCCCTGGGATGTACTGTGGAGGAACTAGGATGTACAGGCTTGTACTGGGTTGTACCGGGTGGAACTGGCAGGGATTTGGGATGTACCAGGATCTACTAGGATGTACTGGGAGGTAACTGTTATGTACTGGGAATGAACTGGGAGGGAACTGGGATGTACTGTGAGGGAACTGGGACGTACCGTGAGGACACTGGGATGTACTGGTATGTACTGGGAGGGAAGTGTTATGTACTGAGGGGAACTGGGACGTACTGGGATGTACTGGGAGGGAACTGTGAAGTACTGGGATGTACTGGGAGTGAACTGGGAGGGAACTGGTATGTAGTGGGATGTACCAGGATGTACTGGGAGGGAACTGGTATGTACTGGGAGGGAACTGGGATGTACTGGGATGTAGTGGGAGGGAACTGGGAGGGAACTGGGATGTACTGGGAGGGAACTGGTATGTACTGGGAGGGAACTGGGATGTACTGGGACATACTGGCAGGGAACTGGGATGTACTGGGAGGGGATTGGGACGGACTGGGAGGGAACTGGGATGTACTGGGCTGCACTGGTAGGGAACTGGGATGTACTGGGAGGAAACTGGAATGTCCCAGTTGACACCCACTTCCCTCCCAATGCCTCCCAGTATATCCCAGTTTCCTCCCAGTATATCCCAGTTTCCTCCCAGCACATCCCAGTAAATCCCAGCTCGCTGCCAGTACATGCCAATACATCGCTGTACATTCCAGTTCCGTTCCTGTACATCCCAATACATCCCCGTTCCATGCCAGTACATCCCAGTTCCCTACCAGTTCATCCCCGTACATCCCAATTCCCTCCCGGTTCACTACCACTTCTTTCCCAGTGCCTCCCAATACATCCCAGTTCCGTCCCATTGCATCCCAGTACATCCCAGTTCCCTCCCAGTACATCCCAGGTCCCTCTCAGTACATCCCAGGTCCCTCCCAGTACTGGGAGGGAACTGGGATGTACTGGGAGGCACTACAATGTGCGGGGATGCCCTGGGATGTACTGTGGAGGAACTAGGATATACAGGCTTGTACTGGGTTGTACCGGGTGGAACTGGCAGGGATTTGGGATATACCAGGATCTACTGGGATGTACTGGGATGTACTGGGAGGTAACTGTTATGTACTGGGAAGGAACAGGGAGGGAACTGGGATGTACTGGTAGGGAAGTGGGATGTACTGGGAGGGAACTGGGACGTACTGTGAGGACACTGGGATGTACTGGTATGTACTGGGAGGGAAGTGTTATGTACTGAGGGGAACTGGGACGTACTGGGATGTACTGGGATGGAACTGTGAAGTACTGGGATGTACTGGGAGTGAACTGGGAGGGAACTGGTATGTAGTAGGATGTACTGGGTGGGAACTGGGATGTACCAGGATGTACTGGGATGTACTGGGAGGGAACTGGTATGTACTGGGAGGGAACTGGGATGTACTGGGACATACTGGCAGGGAACTGGGATGTACTGGGAGGGGATTGGGACGGACTGGGAGGGAACTGGGATGTACTGGGCTGCACTGGTAGGGAACTGGGATGTACTGGGAGGAAACTGGAATGTCCCAGTTGACACCCACTTCCCTCCCAGTGCCTCCCAGTATATCCCAGTTTCCTCCCAGTACATCCCAGTAAATCCCAGTTTGCTCCCAGTACATGCCAGTACATCGCAGTACATTCCAGTTCCGTTCCTGTACATCCCAATACATCCCCGTTCCATGCCAGTACATCCCAGTTCCCTACCAGTTCATCCCCGTACATCCCAATTCCCTCCCGGTTCACTACCACTTCTTTCCCAGTTCCGTCCCATTACATACCAGTTCCGTCCCATTACATCCCAGTTCCGTCCCATTACATCCCAGTACATCCCAGGTCCCTCCCAGTACATCCCAGTTCCCTCCCAGTACATCCCAGTTCCCTCCCAGTACTGGGAGGGACCTGGGATGTACTGGGAGGCACTACAATGTGCGGGGATGCCCTGGGATGTACTGTGGAGGAACTAGGATGTACAGGCTTGTACTGGGTTGTACCGGGTGGAACTGGCAGGGATTTGGGATGTACCAGGATCTACTGGGATGTACTGGGAGGTAACTGTTATGTACTGGGAAGGAACAGGGAGGGAACTGGGATGTACTGGTAGGGAACTGGGATGTACTGGGAGGGAACTGGGACGTACCGTGAGGACACTGGGATGTACTGGTATGTACTGGGAGGGAAGTGTTATGTACTGAGGGGAACTGGGACGTACTGGGATGTACTGGGAGGGAACTGTGAAGTACTGGGATGTACTGGGAGTGAACTGGGAGGGAACTGGTATGTAGTAGGATGTACTGGGTGGGAACTGGGATGTACCAGGATGTACTGGGATGTAGTGGGAGGGAACTGGTATGTAGTGGGAGGGAACTGGGATGTACTGGGATGTACTGGGAGGGAACTGGGAGGGAACTGGTATGTACTGGGAGGGAACTGGTATGTACTGGGAGGGAACTGGGATGTACTGGGACATACTGGCAGGGAACTGGGATGTACTGGGAGGGGATTGGGACGGACTGGGAGGGAACTGGGATGTACTGGGCTGCACTGGTAGGGAACTGGGATGTACTGGGAGGAAACTGGAATGTCCCAGTTGACACCCACTTCCCTCCCAATGCCTCCCAGTATATCCCAGTTTCCTCCCAGTATATCCCAGTTTCCTCCCAGTACATCCCAGTAAATCCCAGCTCGCTGCCAGTACATGCCAATACATCGCTGTACATTCCAGTTCTGTTCCTGTACATCCCAATACATCCCCGTTCCATGCCAGTACATCCCAGTTCCCTACCAGTTCATCCCCGTACATCCCAATTCCCTCCCGGTTCACTACCACTTCTTTCCCAGTGCCTCCCAATACATCCCAGTTCCGTCCCATTACATCCCAGTTCTGTCCCAGGTCCCTCCCAGTACATCCCAGTTCCCTCCCAGTACATCCCAGGTCCCTCCCAGTACTGGGAGGGACCTGGGATGTACTGGGAGGCACTACAATGTGCGGGGATGCCCTGGGATGTACTGTGGAGGAACTAGGATGTACAGGCTTGTACTGGGTTGTACCGGGTGGAACTGGCATGGATTTGGGATGTACCAGGATCTACTGGGATGTACTGGGAGGTAACTGTTATGTACTGGGAGTGAACTGGGAGGGAACTGGGATGTACTGGTAGGGAACTGGGATGTACTGTGAGGGAACTGGGACGTACTGTGAGGACACTGGGATGTACTGTTATGTACTGGGAGGGAAGTGTTATGTACTGAGGGGAACTGGTGCGTACTGGGATGTACTGGGATGGAACTGTGAAGTACTGGGATGTACTGGGAGTGAACTGGGAGGGAACTGGTATGTAGTAGGATGTACTGGGTGGGAACTGGGATGTACCAGGATGTACTGGGATGTACTGGGAGGGAACTGGTATGTACTGGGAGGGAACTGGGATGTAGTGGGAGGGAACTGGGAGGGAACTGGGATGTACTGGGAGGGAACTGGTATGTACTGGGAGGGAACTGGGATGTACTGGGACATACTGGCAGGGAACTGGGATGTACTGGGAGGGGATTGGGATGTACTGGGAGGGAACTTGGATGTATTGGGAGGGAAGTGTTATGTACCAAGGGGGAACTGGGACGTACTGGGATGTAGTGGGAGTGAACTGTGAAGTACTGGGATGTACTGTGAGGGAACTGGGATGTACTGGGAGGGAACTTTAAAGTACTGGGATGTACTTAGAGGAAACTGGGAGGCAACTGGCATGTACTGGGATGTACTGGAATGGAACTGGGAGTGAACTGTGTGTGAACTGGGAGGGAACTGGGATGTACTGTGAGGGAACTGGGATGTACTGGGAGGGACTGGGAGGGACTGGGAGGGATCTGGGATGTACTGGGCTGCACTGGTAGGGAACTGGGATGTACTGGGAGGAAACTGGAATGTCCCAGTTGACACCCACTTCCCTCCCAGTTTCCTCCCAGTATATCCCAGTTTCCTCCCAGTATATCCCAGTTTCCTCCCAGTACATCCCAGTAAATCCCAGTTCGCTCCCAGTACATCCCAATACATCGCCGTACATTCCAGGTCCGTTCCTGTCCATCCCAATACATCCCCGTTCCATGCCAGTACATCCCAGTTTCCTACCAGTTCATCCCCGTACATCCCAATTCCCTCCCGGTTCACTACCACTTCTTTCCCAGTGCCTCCCAATACATCCCAGTTCCGTCCCATTACATCCCAGTACATCCCAGTTCCCTCCCAGTACATCCCAGTTCCCTCCTAGTACTGGGAGGGAACTGGGACGTACTGTGAGGACACTGGGATGTACTGTTATGTACTGGGAGGGAAGTGTTATGTACTGAGGGGAACTGGGACGTACTGGGATGTACTGGGAGGGAACTGTGAAGTACTGGGATGTACTGGGAGTGAACTGGGAGGGAACTGGTATGTAGTAGGATGTACTGGGTGGGAACTGGGATGTACCAGGATGTACTGGGAGGGAACTGGGATTTACTGGGAGGGAACTGGGATGTACTGGGACATACTGGCAGGGAACTGGGATGTACTGGGAGGGGATTGGGACGGACTGGGAGGGAACTGGGATGTACTGGGAGGGATCTGGGATGTACTGGGCTGCACTGGTAGGGAACTGGGATGTACTGGGAGGAAACTGGAATGTCCCAGTTGACACCCACTTCCCTCCCAGTGCCTCCCAGTATATCCCAGTTTCCTCCCAGTACATCCCAGTAAATCCCAGTTTGCTCCCAGTACATCCCAGTACATCGCAGTACATTCCAGTTCCGTTCCTGTACATCCCAATACATCACCATTCCATGCCAGTACATCCCAGTTCCCTACCAGTTCATCCCCGTACATCCCAATTCCCTCCCGGTTCACTACCACTTCTTTCCCAGTTCCGTCCCATTACATCCCAGTTCCGTCCCATTACATCCCAGTACATCCCAGTTCCCTCCCAGTACATCCCAGGTCCCTCCCAGTACATCCCAGGTCCCTCCCAGTACTGGGAGGGACCTGGGATGTACTGGGAGGCACTACAATGTGCGGGGATGCCCTGGGATGTACTGTGGAGGAACTAGGATGTACAGGCTTGTACTGGGTTGTACCGGGTGGAACTGGCAGGGATTTGGGATGTACCAGGATCTACTGGGATGTACTGGGAGGTAACTGTTATGTACTGGGAAGGAACAGGGAGGGAACTGGGATGTACTGGGAGGGAACTGGGATGTACTGGGAGGGAACTGGGACGTACTGTGAGGACACTGGGATGTACTGTTATGTACTGGGAGGGAAGTGTTATGTACTGAGGGGAACTGGGACGTACTGGGATGTACTGGGAGGGAACTGTGAAGTACTGGGATGTACTGGGAGTGAACTGGGAGGGAACTGGTATGTAGTAGGATGTACTGGGTGGGAACTGGGATGTACTGGGATGTACTGGGTGGGAACTGGGATGTACTGGGATGTACTGGGAGGGAACTGGTATGTACTGGGAGGGAACTGGTATGTACTGGGAGGGAACTGGGATGTACTGGGACATACTGGCAGGGAACTGGGATGTACTGGGAGGGGATTGGGACGGACTGGGAGGGAACTGGGATGTACTGGGCTGCACTGGTAGGGAACTGGGATGTACTGGGAGGAAACTGGAATGTCCCAGTTGACACCCACTTCCCTCCCAATGCCTCCCAGTATATCCCAGTTTCCTCCCAGTATATCCCAGTTTCCTCCCAGTACATCCCAGTAAATCCCAGCTCGCTGCCAGTACATGCCAATACATCGCTGTACATTCCAGTTCTGTTCCTGTACATCCCAATACATCCCCGTTCCATGCCAGTACATCCCAGTTCCCTACCAGTTCATCCCCGTACATCCCAATTCCCTCCCGGTTCACTACCACTTCTTTCCCAGTGCCTCCCAATACATCCCAGTTCCGTCCCATTACATCCCAGTTCTGTCCCAGGTCCCTCCCAGTACATCCCAGTTCCCTCCCAGTACATCCCAGGTCCCTCCCAGTACATCCCAGTTCCCTCCCAGTACTGGGAGGGACCTGGGATGTACTGGGAGGCACTACAATGTGCGGGGATGGCCTGGGATGTACTGTGGAGGAACTAGGATGTACAGGCTTGTACTGGGTTGTACCGGGTGGAACTGGCAGGGATTTGGGATGTACCAGGATCTACTGGGATGTACTGGGATGTACTGGGAGGTAACTGTTATGTACTGGGAGTGAACTGGGAGGGAACTGGGAAGTACTGGTAGGGAACTGGGATGTACTGTGAGGGAACTGGGACGTACTGTGAGGACACTGGGATGTACTGGTATGTACTGGGAGGGAAGTGTTATGTACTGAGGGGAACTGGTGTGTACTGGGATGTACTGGGATGGAACTGTGAAGTACTGGGATGTACTGGGAGTGAACTGGGAGGGAACTGGTATGTAGTAGGATGTACTGGGTGGGAACTGGGATGTACCAGGATGTACTGGGATGTACTGGGAGGGAACTGGTATGTACTGGGAGGGAACTGGGATGTAGTGGGAGGGAACTGGTATGTACTGGGAGGGAACTGGGATGTACTGGGACATACTGGCAGGGAACTGGGATGTACTGGGAGGGAACTTGGATGTATTGGGAGGGAAGTGTTATGTACCAAGGGGGAACTGGGACGTACTGGGATGTAGTGGGAGTGAACTGTGAAGTACTGGGATGTACTGTGAGGGAACTGGGATGTACTGGGAGGGAACTTTAAAGTACTGGGATGTACTTAGAGGAAACTGGGAGGCAACTGGCATGTACTGGGATGTACTGGAATGGAACTGGGAGTGAACTGTGTGTGAACTGGGAGGGAACTGGGATGTACTGTGAGGGAACTGGGATGTACTGGGATGTACTGGGAGGGACTGGGAGGGATCTGGGATGTACTGGGCTGCACTGGTAGGGAACTGGGATGTACTGGGAGGAAACTGGAATGTCCCAGTTGACACCCACTTCCCTCCCAATGCCTCCCAGTATATCCCAGTTTCCTCCCAGTATATCCCAGTTTCCTCCCAGTACATCCCAGTAAATCCCAGTTCGCTCCCAGTACATCCCAGTACATCGCAGTACATTCCAGTTCCGTTCCTGTACATCCCAATACATCCCCGTTCCATGCCAGTACATCCCAGTTCCCTACCAGTTCATCCCCGTACATCCCAATTCCCTCCCGGTTCACTACCACTTCTTTCCCAGTTCCGTCCCATTACATCCCAGTTCCGTCCCATTACATCCCAGTACATCCCAGGTCCCTCCCAGTACGTCCCAGTTCCCTCCCAGTACATCCCAGGTCCCTCCCAGTACTGGGAGGGAACTGGGATGTACTGGGAGGCACTACAATGTGCGGGGATGCCCTGGGATGTACTGTGGAGGAACTAGGATGTACAGGCTTGTACTGGGTTGTACCGGGTGGAACTGGCAGGGATTTGGGATGTACCAGGATCTACTGGGATGTACTGGGAGGTAACTGTTATGTACTGGGAAGGAACAGGGAGGGAACTGGGATGTACTGGTAGGGAACTGGGACGTACTGTGAGGACACTGGGATGTACTGGTATGTACTGGGAGGGAAGTGTTATGTACTGAGGGGAACTGGGACGTACTGGGATGTACTGGGAGGGAACTGTGAAGTACTGGGATGTACTGGGAGTGAACTGGGAGGGAACTGGTATGTACCAGGATGTAGTGGGTGGGAACTGGGATGTACCGGGAGGGAACTGGTATGTACTGGGAGGGAACTGGTATGTACTGGGAGGGAACTGGGATGTACTGGGATGTAGTGGGAGGGAACTGGGAGGGAACTGGGATGTACTGGGAGGGAACTGGGATGTACTGGGACATACTGGCAGGGAACTGGGATGTACTGGGAGGGGATTGGGACGGACTGGGAGGGAACTGGGGTGTACTGGGCTGCACTGGTAGGGAACTGGGATGTACTGGGAGGAAACTGGAATGTCCCAGTTGACACCCACTTCCCTCCCAATGCCTCCCAGTATATCCCAGTTTCCTCCCAGTATATCCCAGTTTCCTCCCAGTACATCCCAGTAAATCCCAGCTCGCTGCCAGTACATGCCAATACATCGCTGTACATTCCAGTTCTGTTCCTGTACATCCCAATACATCCCCGTTCCATGCCAGTACATCCCAGTTCCCTACCAGTTCATCCCCGTACATCCCAATTCCCTCCCGGTTCACTACCACTTCTTTCCCAGTTCGGTCCATTACATCCCAGTTCCGTCCCATTACATCCCAGTACATCCCAGTTCCCTCCCAGTACATCCCAGGTCCCTCCCAGTACATCCCAGGTCCCTCCCAGTACTGGGAGGGAACTGGGATGTACTGGGAGGCACTACAATGTGCGGGGATGCCCTGGGATGTACTGTGGAGGAACTAGGATGTACAGGCTTGTACTGGGTTGTACCGGGTGGAACTGGCAGGGATTTGGGATGTACCAGGATCTACTGGGATGTACTGGGAGGTAACTGTTATGTACTGGGAAGGAACAGGGAGGGAACTGGGATGTACTGGTAGGGAACTGGGATGTACTGTGAGGGAACTGGGACGTACCGTGAGGACACTGGGATGTACTGGTATGTACTGGGAGGGAAGTGTTATGTACTGAGGGGAACTGGGACGTACTGGGATGTACTGGGAGGGAACTGTGAAGTACTGGGATGTACTGGGAGTGAACTGGGAGGGAACTGGTATGTAGTAGGATGTACTGGGTGGGAACTGGGATGTACCGGGAGGGAACTGGGATGTACTGGGAGGGAACTGGTATGTACTGGGAGGGAACTGGGATGTACTGGGATGTAGTGGGAGGGAACTGGGAGGGAACTGGGATGTAGTGGGAGGGAACTGGGATGTACTGGGAGGGAACTGGGATGTACTGGGACATACTGGCAGGGAACTGGGATGTACTGGGAGGGGATAGGGACGGACTGGGAGGGAACTGGGATGTACTGGGCTGCACTGGTAGGGAACTGGGATGTACTGGGAGGAAACTGGAATGTCCCAGTTGACACCCACTTCCCTCCCAATGCCTCCCAGTATATCCCAGTTTCCTCCCAGTATATCCCAGTTTCCTCCCAGTACATCCCAGTAAATCCCAGCTCGCTGCCAGTACATGCCAATACATCGCTGTACATTCCAGTTCTGTTCCTGTACATCCCAATACATCCCCGTTCCATGCCAGTACATCCCAGTTCCCTACCAGTTCATCCCCGTACATCCCAGTTCCCTCCCGGTTCACTACCACTTCTTTCCCAGTGCCTCCCAATACATCCCAGTTCCGTCCCATTACATCCCAGTACATCCCAGTTCCCTCCCAGTACATCTCAGGTCCCTCCCAGTACTGGGAGGGAACTGGGATGTACTGGGAGGCACTACAATGTGCGGGGATGCCCTGGGATGTACCGTGGAGGAACTAGGATGTACAGGCTTGTACTCGGTTGTACCGGGTGGAACTGGCAGGGATTTGAAATGTCCTAGGATCTACTAGGATGTACTGGGATGTACTGGGAGGTAACTGTTGTGTACTGGGAGTGAACTGGGAGAGAACTGGGATGTACTGGGAGGGAACTGGGATGTACTGTGAGGACACTGGGATGTACTGGTATGTACTGGGAGGGAAGTGTTATGTACTGAGGGGAACTGGGACGTACTGGGACGTGCTGGGAGGGAACTATGAAGTATTGGGATGTACTTAGAGGGAACTGGGATGTACTGGGAGGGAACTGGGAGGGAACTGTGAAGTACTGGGATGTACTGGGAGGGAACTGGTATGTACTGGGAGGGAACTGGGATGTACTGGGTGGAAAGTGTTGGGAATTGGGATTCACTGGGAGGGAACTGGGATGGACTGGGAGGGAACTGGGATGTAGTGGGACATACTGGGAGGGAACTGGGATGTACTGGGGTGTACTGGGAGGGAACTGTTATGTACCGAGGGGGAACTGGGATGTACTGGGAGTGAACTGTGAAGTACTGGGATGTACTTAGAGGGAAGTGGGAGGGAACTTGGATGTAGTGGGAGGGAGCTGGGGTTTACTTGGAGGAAAGTGGCATGTACTGGGATGTACTGGAATGGAACTGGGAGTGAACTGTGTGTGAACTGTGAGGGAACTGGGATGTACTGTGAGGGAACTGGGATGTACTGGGATGTACTGGGACGGACTGGGAGGGAACTGGGATGTACTGGGAGGGATCTGGGATGTACTGGGCTGCACTGGTAGGGAACTGGGATGTACTGGGAGGAAACTGGAATGTCCCAGTTGACACCCACTTCCCTCCCAGGTTCCTCCCAGTATATCCCAGTTTCCTCCCAGTATATCCCAGTTTCCTCCCAGTACATCCCAGTAAATCCCAGTTCGCTCCCAGTACATCCCAGTACATCGCAGTACATTCCAGTTCCGTTCCTGTACATCCCAATACATCCCCGTTCCATGCCAGTACATCCCAGTTCCCTACCAGTTCATCCCCGTACATCCCAATTCCCTCCCGGTTCACTACCACTTCTTTCCCAGTTCCGTCCCATTACATCCCAGTTCCGTCCCATTACATCCCAGTACATCCCAGGTCCCTCCCAGTACGTCCCAGTTCCCTCCCAGTACATCCCAGGTCCCTCCCAGTACTGGGAGGGACCTGGGATGTACTGGGAGGCACTACAATGTGCGGGGATGCCCTGGGATGTACTGTGGAGGAACTAGGATGTACAGGCTTGTACTGGGTTGTACCGGGTGGAACTGGCAGGGATTTGGGATGTACCAGGATCTACTGGGATGTACTGGGAGGTAACTGTTATGTACTGGGAAGGAACAGGGAGGGAACTGGGATGTACTGGTAGGGAACTGGGATGTACTGTGAGGGAACTGGGACGTACCGTGAGGACACTGGGATGTACTGGTATGTACTGGGAGGGAAGTGTTATGTACTGAGGGGAACTGGGACGTACTGGGATGTACTGGGAGGGAACTGTGAAGTACTGGGATGTACTGGGAGTGCACTGGGAGAGAACTGGTATGTAGTAGGATGTATTGGGTGGGAACTGGGATGTACTGGGATGTACTGGGAGGGAACTGGTATGTAGTGGGAGGGAACTGGGATGTACTGGGATGTAGTGGGAGGGAACTGGGAGGGAACTGGGATGTAGTGGGAGGGAACTGGTATGTACTGGGAGGGAACTGGGATGTACTGGGCTGCACTGGTAGGGAACTGGGATGTACTGGGAGGAAACTGGAATGTCCCAGTTGACACCCACTTCCCTCCCAATGCCTCCCAGTATATCCCAGTTTCCTCCCAGTACATCCCAGTTTCCTCCCAGTACATCCCAGTAAATCCCAGCTCGCTGCCAGTACATGCCAATACATCGCTGTACATTCCAGTTCTGTTCCTGTACATCCCAATACATCCCCGTTCCATGCCAGTACATCCCAGTTTCCTACCAGTTCATCCCCGTACATCCCAGTTCCCTCCCGGTTCACTACCACTTCTTTCCCAGTTCGGTCCATTACATCCCAGTTCCGTCCCATTACATCCCAGTACATCCCAGTTCCCTCCCAGTACATCTCAGGTCCCTCCCAGTACATCCCAGTTCCCTCCCAGTACTGGGAGGGAACTGGGATGTACTGGGAGGCACTACAATGTGCGGGGATGCCCTGGGATGTACTGTGGAGGAACAAGGATGTACAGGCTTGTACTGGGTTGTACCGGGTGGAACTGGCAGGGATTTGGGATGTACCAGGATCTACTGGGATGTACTGGGAGGTAACTGTTATGTACTGGGAAGGAACAGGGAGGGAACTGGGATGTACTGGGAGGGAACTGGGATGTACTGGGAGGGAACTGGGACGTACTGTGAGGACACTGGGATGTACTGGTATGTACTGGGAGGGAAGTGTTATGTACTGAGGGGAACTGGGACGTACTGGGATGTACTGGGAGGGAACTGTGAAGTACTGGGATGTACTGGGAGTGAACTGGGAGGGAACTGGTATGTAGTAGGATGTACTGGGTGGGAACTGGGATGTACTGGGAGGGGATTGGGACGGACTGGGAGGGAACTGGGATGTACTGGGCTGCACTGGTAGGGAACTGGGATGTACTGGGAGGAAACTGGAATGTCCCAGTTGACACCCACTTCCCTCCCAATGCCTCCCAGTATATCCCAGTTTCCTCCCAGTATATCCCAGTTTCCTCCCAGTACATCCCAGTAAATCCCAGCTCGCTGCCAGTACATGCCAATACATCGCTGTACATTCCAGTTCTGTTCCTGTACATCCCAATACATCCCCGTTCCATGCCAGTACATCCCAGTTCCCTACCAGTTCATCCCCGTACATCCCAATTCCCTCCCGGTTCACTACCACTTCTTTCCCAGTTCCGTCCCATTACATCCCAGTTCCGTCCCATTACATCCCAGTACATCCCAGTTCCCTCCCAGTACATCCCAGGTCCCTCCCAGTACATCCCAGGTCCCTCCCAGTACTGGGAGGGAACTGGGATGTACTGGGAGGCACTACAATGTGCGGGGATGCCCTGGGATGTACTGTGGAGGAACTAGGAAGTACAGGCTTGTACTCGGTTGTACCGGGTGGAGCTGGCAGGGATTTGGGATGTACCAGGATCTACTGGGATGTACTGGGATGTACTGGGAGGTAACTGTTGTGTACTGGGAGTGAACTGGGAGGTAACTGGGATGTACTGGGAGGGAACTGGGATGTACTGTGAGGACACTGGGATGTACTGGTATGTACTGGGAGGGAAGTGTTATGTACTGAGGGGAACTGGGACGTACTGGGACGTGCTGGGAGGGAACTATGAAGTATTGGGATGTACTTAGAGGGAACTGGGATGTACTGGGAGGGAACTGGGAGGGAACTGTGAAGTACTGGGATGTACTGGGAGGGAACTGGTATGTACTGGGTGGGAACTGAGATGTACTGGGTGGAAAGTGTTGGGAATTGGGATTTACTGGGAGGGAACTGGGATGGACTGGGAGGGAACTGGGATGTAGTGGGACATACTGGGAGGGAACTGGGGTGTACTGGGAGGGAACTGTTATGTACCGAGGGGGAACTGGGATGTACTGGGAGTGAACTGTGAAGTACTGGGATGTACTTAGAGGGAAGTGGGAGGGAACTTGGATGTAGTGGGAGGGAACTGGGGTTTACTTGGAGGAAAGTGGCATGTACTGGGATGTACTGGAATGGAACTGGGAGTGAACTGTGTGTGAACTGTGTGTGAACTGGGATGTACTGTGAGGGAACTGGGATGTACTGGGATGTACTGGGACGGACTGGGAGGGAACTGGGATGTACTGGGAGGGATCTGGGATGTACTGGGCTGCACTGGTAGGGAGCTGGGATGTACTGGGAGGAAACTGGAATGTCCCAGTTGACACCCACTTCCCTCCCAGTGCCTCCCAGTATATCCCAGTTTCCTCCCAGTACATCCCAGTAAATCCCAGTTTGCTCCCAGTACATCCCAGTACATCGCAGTACATTCCAGTTCCGTTCCTGTACATCCCAATACATCCCCGTTCCATGCCAGTACATCCCAGTTTCCTACCAGTTCATCCCCGTACATCCCAATTCCCTCCCGGTTCACTACCACTTCTTTCCCATTGCCTCCCAATACATCCCAGTTCCGTCCCATTACATCCCAGTACATCCCAGTTCCCTCCCAGTACGTCCCAGTTCCCTCCCAGTACATCCCAGGTCCCTCCCAGTACTGGGAGGGACCTGGGATGTACTGGGAGGCACTACAATGTGCGGGGATGCCCTGGGATGTACTGTGGAGGAACTAGGATGTACAGGCTTGTACTGGGTTGTACCGGGTGGAACTGGCATGGATTTGGGATGTACCAGGATCTACTGGGATGTACTGGGATGTACTGGGAGGTATCTGTTATGTACTGGGAGGGAACTGGGAGGGAACTGGGATGTACTGGGACGGACTGGGAGGGAAATGGGACGGACTGGGATGCACTGGTAGGGAACTGGGGTGTACTGGGAGGAAACTGGAATGTCGCAGTTGACACCCACTTTCCTCCCAGTTTCCTCCCAGTACATCCCAGTAAATCCCAGTTTGCTCCCAGTACATCCCAGTACATTCCAGTTCCGTTCCTGTACATCCCAATACATCCCAGTTCCATGCCAGTACATCCCAGTTCCCTACCAGTTCATCCCCGTACATCCCAATTCCCTCCCGGTTCGCTACCACTTCTTTCCCAGTGCCTCCCAATACATCCCAGTTCCGTCCCATTACATCCCAGTACATCCCAGGTCCCTCCCAGTACATCCCAGGTCCCTCCCAGTACATCCCAGGTCCCTCCCCGTTAATCCTAGGTCCCTCCCAGTACTGGGAGGGACCTGGGATGTACTGGGAGGCACTACAATGTGCGGGGATGCCCTGGGATGTACTGTGGAGGAACTAGGATGTACAGGCTTGTACTGGGTTGTACCGGGTGGAACTGGCAGGGATTTGGGATGTACCAGGATCTACTAGGATGTACTGGGATGTACTGGGAGGTAACTGTTGTGTACTGGGAGTGAACTGGGAGGGAACTGGGATGTACTGGGAGGGAACTGGTACGTACCGTGAGGACACTGGGATGTACTGGTATGTACTGGGAGGGAAGTGTTATGTACTGAGGGGAACTGGGACATACTGGGATGTACTGGGAGGGAACTGTGAAGTACTGGGATGTACTGGGAGTGAACTGGGAGGGAACTGGGATGTACCAGGATGTACCGGGATGTACTGGGAGGGAACTGGTATGTACTGGGAGGGAACTGGGATGTACTGGGATGTAGTGGGAGGGAACTGGGAGGGAACTGGGATGTAGTGGGAGGGAACTGGTATGTACTGGGAGGGAACTGGGATGTACTGGGACATACTGGCAGGGAACTGGGATGTACTGGGAGGGGATTGGGACGGACTGGGAGGGAACTGGGATGTACTGGGCTGCACTGGTAGGGAACTGGGATGTACTGGGAGGAAACTGGAATGTCCCAGTTGACACCCACTTCCCTCCCAATGCCTCCCAGTATATCCCAGTTTCCTCCCAGTATATCCCAGTTTCCTCCCAGTACATCCCAGTAAATCCCAGTTCGCTCCCAGTACATGCCAATACATTGCTGTACATTCCAGTTCCGTTCCTGTACATCCCAATACATCCCCGTTCCATGCCAGTACATCCCAGTTTCCTACCAGTTCATCCCCGTACATCCCAATTCCCTCCCGGTTCACTACCACTTCTTTCCCAGTGCCTCCCAATACATCCCAGTTCCGTCCCATTACATCCCAGTACATCCCAGTTCCCTCCCAGTACATCCCAGTTCCCTCCCAGTACTGCGAGGGACCTGGGATGTACTGGAAGGCACTACAATGTGCGGGGATGCACAGAGATGTACTGTGGAGGAACTAGGATGTACAGGCTTGTACTCGGTTGTACCGGGTGGAACTGGCAGGGATTTGAAATGTCCTAGTATCTACTAGGATGTACTGGGATGTACTGGGAGGTAACTGTTGTGTACTGGGAGGGAACTGTGAAGTACTGGGATGTACTTAGAGGCAACTGGGATGTACTGGGAGGGAACTGGGATGTACTGGGTGGAAAGTGTTGGGAATTGGGATTTACTGGGAGGGAACTGGGATGGACTGGGAGGGAACTGGGATGTAGTGGGACATACTGGGAGGGAACTGGGATGTACTGGGGTGTACTGGGAGGGAATTGTTATGTACCGAGGGGGAACTGGGATGTACTGGGAGTGAACTGTGAAGTACTGGGATGTACTTAGAGGGAAGTGGGAGGGAACTTGGATGTAGTGGGAGGGAACTGGGATTTACTTGGAGGAAAGTGGCATGTACTGGGCTGTACTGGAATGGAACTGGGAGTGAACTGTGTGTGAACTGTGAGGGAACTGGGATGTACTGTGAGGGAACTGGGATGTACTGGGACGTACTGGGACAGACTGGGAGGGATCTGGGATGTACTGGGAGGGAACTGGGATGTACTGGGAGGCACTACAATGTGCGGGGATGCCCTGGGATGTACTGTGGAGGAACTAGGATGTACAGGCTTGTAATGGGTTGTACCGGGTGGAACTGGCAGGGATTTGGGATGTACCAGGATCTACTGGGATGTACTGGGAGGTAACTGTTATGTACTGGGAAGGAACAGGGAGGGAACTGGGATGTACTGGGAGGGAACTGGGACGTACTGTGAGGACACTGGGATGTACTGGTATGTACTGGGAGGGAAGTGTTATGTACTGAGGGGAACTGGGACGTACTGGGATGTACTGGGAGGGAACTGTGAAGTACTGGGATGTACTGGGAGTGAACTGGGAGGGAACTGGTATGTAGTAGGATGTACTGGGTGGGAACTGGGATGAACCAGGATGTACTGGGATGTACTGGGAGGGAACTGGGATGTACTGGGAGGGAACTGGGATGTACTGGGATGTAGTGGGAGGGAACTGGGAGGGAACTGGGATGTACTGGGAGGGAACTGGGATGTACTGGGAGGGAACTGGGATGTACTCTGACATACTGGCAGGGAACTGGGATGTACTGGGAGGGGATTGGGACGGACTGGGAGGGAACTGGGATGTACTGGGCTGCACTGGTAGGGAACTGAGATGTACTGGGAGGAAACTGGAATGTCCCAGTTGACACCCACTTCCCTCCCAATGCCTCCCAGTATATCCCAGTTTCCTCCCAGTATATTCCAGTTTCCTCCCAGTACATCCCAGTAAATCCCAGTTTGCTCCAAGTACATCCCAGTACATCGCAGTACATTCCAGTTCCGTTCCTGTACATCCCAATACATCCCCGTTCCATGCCAGTACATCCCAGTTTCCTACCAGTTCATCCCCGTACATCCCAGTTCCCTCCCGGTTCACTACCACTTCTTTCCCAGTGTCTCCCAATACATCCCAGTTCCGTCCCATTACATCCCAGTACATCCCAGTTTCCTCCCAGTACGTCGCAGTTCCCTCCCAGTACATCCCAGGTCCCTCTCAGTACTGGGAGGGAGCTGGGATGTACTGGGAGGCACTACAGTGTGCGGGGATGCCCTGGGATGTACCGTGGAGGAACTAGGATGTACGGGCTTGTACTGGGTTGTACCGGGTGGAACTGGCAGGGATTTGGGATGTACCAGGATGTACTGGGAGGTAACTGTTATGTACTGGGAGTGAACTGGGAGGGAACTGGGACGTACTGGTAGGGAACTGGGATGTACTGTGAGGGAACTGGGACGTACTGTGAGGACACTGGGATGTACTGTTATGTACTGGGAGGGAAGTGTTATGTACTGAGGGGTACTGGTGCGTACTGGGATGTACTGGATGGAACTGTGAAGTACTGGGATGTACTGGGAGTGAACTGGGAGGGAACTGGTATGTAGTAGGATGTACTGGGTGGGAACTGGGATGTACCAGGATGTACTGGGATGTACTGGGAGGGAACTGGTATGTACTGGGAGGGAACTGGGATGTAGTGGGAGGGAACTGGGAGGGAACTGGGATGTAGTGGGAGGGAACTGGTATGTACTGGGAGGGAACTGGGATGTACTGGGACATACTGGGAGGGAACTGGGATGTACTGGGAGGGGATTGGGATGTACTGGGAGGGAACTTGGATGTATTGGGAGGGAAGTGTTATGTACCAAGGGGGAACTGGGACGTACTGGGATGTAGTGGGAGTGAACTGTGAAGTACTGGGATGTACTGTGAGGGAACTGGGATGTACTGGGAGGGAACTTTAAAGTACTGGGATGTACTTAGAGGAAACTGGGAGGCAACTGGCATGTACTGGGATGTACTGGAATGGAACTGGGAGTGAACTGTGTGTGAACTGGGAGGGAACTGGGATGTACTGTGAGGGAACTGGGATGTACTGGGATGTACTGGGAGGGACTGGGAGGGATCTGGGATGTACTGGGCTGCACTGGTAGGGAACTGGGATGTACTGGGAGGAAACTGGAATGTCCCAGTTGACACCCACTTCCCTCCCAATGCCTCCCAGTATATCCCAGTTTCCTCCCAGTATATCCCAGTTTCCTCCCAGTACATCCCAGTAAATCCAGCTTGCTGCCAGTACATGCCAATACATCGCCGTACATTCCAGTTCCGTTCCTGTCCATCCCAATACATCCCCGTTCCATGCCAGTACATCCCAGTTTCCTACCAGTTCATCCCCGTACATCCCAATTCCCTCCCGGTTCACTACCACTTCTTTCCCAGTGCCTCCCAATACATCCCAGTTCCGTCCCATTACATCCCAGTACATCCCAGTTCCCTCCCAGTACATCCCAGGTCCCTCCCAGTACTGGGAGGGAACTGGGATGTACTGGGAGGCACTACAATGTGCGGGGATGTCCTGGGATGTACCGTGGAGGAACTAGGATGTACAGGCTTGTACTGGGTTGTACCGGGTGGAACTGGCAGGGATTTGGGATGTACCAGGATCTACTGGGATGTACTGGGATGTACTGGGAGGTAACTGTTGTGTACTGGGAGTGAACTGGGAGGGACCTGGGATGTACTGGAAGGCACTACAATGTGCGGGGATGCAAAGGGATGTACTGTGGAGGAACTAGGATGTACAGGCTTGTACTGGGTTGTACCGGGTGGAACTGGCAGGGATTTGAAATGTCCTAGTATCTACTAGGATGTACTGGGATGTACTGGGAGGTAACTGTTGTGTACTGGGAGTGAACTGGGAGGGAACTGTGAAGTACTGGGATGTACTTAGAGGGAACTGGGATGTACTGGGAGGGAACTGGGATGTACTGGGTGGAAAGTGTTGGGAATTGGGATTTACTGGGAGGGAACTGGGATGGACTGGGAGGGAACTGGGATGTAGTGGGACATACTGGGATGGAACTGGGATGTACTGGGGTGTACTGGGAGGGAATTGTTATGTACCGAGGGGGAACTGGGACGTACTGGGAGTGAACTGGGAGTGAACTGTGAAGTACTGGGATGTACTTAGAGGGAAGTGGGTGGGAACTTGAATGTAGTGGGAGGGTACTGGGACTTACTTGGAGGAAAGTGGCATGTACTGGGCTGTACTGGAATGGAACTGGGAGTGAACTGTGAGGGAACTGGGATGTACTGGGACGTACTGGGACAGACTGGGAGGGATCTGGGATGTACTGGGAGGGATCTGGGATGTACTGGGAGGCACTACAATGTGCGGGGATGCCCTGGGATGTACTGTGGAGGAACTAGGATGTACAGGCTTGTACTGGGTTGTACCGGGTGGAACTGGCAGGGATTTGGGATGTACCAGGATCTACTGGGATGTACTGGGAGGTAACTGTTATGTACTGGGAAGGAACAGGAAGGGAACTGGGATGTACTGGGAGGGAACTGGGACGTACTGTGAGGACACTGGGATGTACTGTTATGTACTGGGAGGGAAGTGTTATGTACTGAGGGGAACTGGGACGTACTGGGATGTACTGGGAGGGAACTGTGAAGTACTGGGATGTACTGGGAGTGAACTGGGAGGGAACTGGTATGTAGTAGGATGTACTGGGTGGGAACTGGGATGTACCGGGAGGGAACTGGTATGTACTGGGAGGGAACTGGGATGTACTGGGATGTAGTGGGAGGGAACTGGGAGGAAACTGGGATGTACTGGGAGGGAACTGGGATGTACTGGGAGGGAACTGGGATGTACTGGGACATACTGGCAGGGAACTGGGATGTACTGGGAGGGGATTGGGACGGACTGGGAGGGAACTGGGATGTACTGGGCTGCACTGGTAGGGAACTGGGATGTACTGGGAGGAAACTGGAATGTCCCAGTTGACACCCACTTCCCTCCCAATGCCTCCCAGTATATCCCAGTTTCCTCCCAGTATATCCCAGTTTCCTCCCAGTACATCCCAGTAAATCCCAGCTCGCTGCCAGTACATGCCAATACATCGCTGTACATTCCAGTTCTGTTCCTGTACATCCCAATACATCCCCGTTCCATGCCAGTACATCCCAGTTTCCTGCCAGTTCATCCCCGTACATCCCAATTCCCTCCCGGTTCACTACCACTTCTTTCCCAGTGCCTCCCAATACATCCCAGTTCCGTCCCATTACATCCCAGTACATCCCAGTTCCCTCCCAGTACGTCCCAGTTCCCTCCCAGTACGTCCCAGTTCCCTCCCAGTACATCCCAGGTCCCTCCCAGTACTGGGAGGGAACTTGGATGTACTGGGAGGCACTACAATGTGCCGGGATGCCCTGGGATGTACTGTGGAGGAACTAGGATGTACAGGCTTGTACTGGGTTGTACCGGGTGGAACTGGCAGGGATTTGGGATGTACCAGGATCTACTGGGATGTACTGGGAGGTAACTGTTATGTACTGGGAAGGAACAGGAAGGGAACTGGGATGTACTGGGAGGGAACTGGGACGTACTGTGAGGACACTGGGATGTACTGTTATGTACTGGGAGGGAAGTGTTATGTACTGAGGGGAACTGGGACGTACTGGGATGTACTGGGAGGGAACTGTGAAGTACTGGGATGTACTGGGAGTGAACTGGGAGGGAACTGGTATGTAGTAGGATGTACTGGGTGGGAACTGGGATGTACCGGGAGGGAACTGGGATGTACTGGGAGGGAACTAGGATGTACTGGGATGTAGTGGGAGGGAACTGGGAGGAAACTGGGATGTACTGGGAGGGAACTGGGATGTACTGGGAGGGAACTGGGATGTACTGGGACATACTGGCAGGGAACTGGGATGTACTGGGAGGGGATTGGGACGGACTGGGAGGGAACTGGGATGTACTGGGCTGCACTGGTAGGGAACTGGGATGTACTGGGAGGAAACTGGAATGTCCCAGTTGACACCCACTTCCCTCCCAATGCCTCCCAGTATATCCCAGTTTCCTCCCAGTATATCCCAGTTTCCTCCCAGTACATCCCAGTAAATCCCAGCTCGCTGCCAGTACATGCCAATACATCGCTGTACATTCCAGTTCTGTTCCTGTACATCCCAATACATCCCCGTTCCATGCCAGTACATCCCAGTTTCCTGCCAGTTCATCCCCGTACATCCCAATTCCCTCCCGGTTCACTACCACTTCTTTCCCAGTGCCTCCCAATACATCCCAGTTCCGTCCCATTACATCCCAGTACATCCCAGTTCCCTCCCAGTACGTCCCAGTTCCCTCCCAGTACGTCCCAGTTCCCTCCCAGTACATCCCAGGTCCCTCCCAGTACTGGGAGGGAACTTGGATGTACTGGGAGGCACTACAATGTGCCGGGATGCCCTGGGATGTACTGTGGAGGAACTAGGATGTACAGGCTTGTACTGGGTTGTACCGGGTGGATCTGGCCGGGATTTGAAATGTCCTAGGATCTACTAGGATGTACTGGGAGGTAACTGTTATGTACTGGGAGTGAACTGGGAGGGAACTGGGATGTACTGGGAGGGAACTGGGACGTACTGTGAGGACACTGGGATGTACTGTTATGTACTGGGAGGGAAGTGTTATGTACTGAGGGGAACTGGGACGTACTGGGATGTACTGGGAGGGAACTGTGAAGTACTGGGATGTACTGGGAGTGAACTGGGAGGGAACTGGTATGTAGTAGGATGTACTGGGTGGGAACTGGGATGTACCAGGATGTACTGGGATGTACTGGGAGGGAACTGGTATGTACTGGGAGGGAACTGGGATGTACTGGGATGTAGTGGGAGGGAACTGGGAGGGAACTGGGATGTACTGGGAGGGAACTGGTATGTACTGGGAGGGAACTGGGATGTACTGGGACATACTGGCAGGGAACTGGGATGTACTGGGAGGGGATTGGGACGGACTGGGAGGGAACTGGGATGTACTGGGCTGCACTGGTAGGGAACTGGGATGTACTGGGAGGAAACTGGAATGTCCCAGTTGACACCCACTTCCCTCCCAATGCCTCCCAGTATATCCCAGTTTCCTCCCAGTATATCCCAGTTTCCTCCCAGTACATCCCAGTAAATCCCAGCTCGCTCCCAGTACATGCCAATACATCGCTGTACATTCCAGTTCTGTTCCTGTACATCCCAATACATCCCCGTTCCATGCCAGTACATCCCACTTCCCTACCAGTTCATCCCCGTACATCCCAGTTCCCTCCCGGTTCACTACCACTTCTTTCCCAGTGCCTCCCAATACATCCCAGTTCCGTCCCATTACATCCCAGTACGTCCCAGTTCCCTCCCAGTACATCCCAGTTCCCTCCCAGTACTGGGAGGGACCTGGGATGTACTGGGAGGCACTACAATGTGCGGGGATGCCCTGGGATGTACTGTGGAGGAACTAGGATGTACAGGCTTGTACTGGGTTGTACCGGGTGGAACTGGCATGGATTTGGGATGTACCAGGATCTACTGGGATGTACTGGGAGGTAACTGTTGTGTACTGGGAGTGAACTGGGAGAGAACTGGGATGTACTGGGAGGGAACTGGGATGTACTGTGAGGACACTGGGATGTACTGGTATGTACTGGGAGGGAAGTGTTATGTACTGAGGGGAACTGGGACGTACTGGGACGTGCTGGGAGGGAACTATGAAGTATTGGGATGTACTTAGAGGGAACTGGGATGTACTGGGAGGGAACTGGGAGTGAACTGGGAGGGAACTGTTTAGTACTGGGATGTACTGGGAGGGAACTGGTATGTACTGGGAGGGAACTGAGATGTACTGGGTGGAAAGTGTTGGGAATTGGGATTTAGTGGGAGGGAACTGGGATGGACTGGGAGGGAACTGGGATGTAGTGGGACATACTGGGAGGGAACTGGGATGTACTGGGGTGTACTGGGAGGGAACTGTTATGTACCGAGGGGGAACTGGGATGTACTGGGAGTGAACTGTGAAGTACTGGGATGTACTTAGAGGGAAGTGGGAGGGAACTTGGATGTAGTGGGAGGGAACTGGGGTTTACTTGGAGGAAAGTGGCATGTACTGGGCTGTACTGGAATGGAACTGGGAGTGAACTGTGTGTGAACTGTGAGGGAACTGGGATGTACTGTGAGGGAACTGGGATGTACTGGGATGTACTGGGACGGACTGGGAGGGAACTGGGAGGGACTGGGAGGGATCTGGGATGTACTGGGCTGCACTGGTAGGGAACTGGGATGTACTGGGAGGAAACTGGAATGTCCCAGTTGACACCCACTTCCCTCCCAGTGCCTCCCAGTATATCCCAGTTTCCTCCCAGTACATCGCAGTAAATCCCAGTTTGCTCCCAGTACATGCCAGTACATCGCAGTACATTCCAGTTCCGTTCCTGTACATCCCAATACATCCCCGTTCCATGCCAGTACATCCCAGTTCCCTACCAGTTCATCCCCGTACATCCCAATTCCCTCCCGGTTCACTACCACTTCTTTCCCAGTTCCGTCCCATTACATCCCAGTTCCGTCCCATTACATCCCAGTTCCGTCCCATTACATCCCAGTACATCCCAGGTCCCTCCCAGTACGTCCCAGTTCCCTCCCAGTACATCCCAGGTCCCTCCCAGTACTGGGAGGGAACTGGGATGTACTGGGAGGCACTACAATGTGCGGGGATGCCCTGGGATGTACTGTGGAGGAACTAGGATGTACAGGCTTGTACTGGGTTGTACCGGGTGGAACTGGCAGGGATTTGGGATGTACTAGGATCTACTGGGATGTACTGGGAGGTAACTGTTATGTACTGGGAAGGAACAGGGAGGGAACTGGGATGTACTGGTAGGGAACTGGGATGTACTGTGAGGGAACTGGGACGTACCGTGAGGACACTGGGATGTACTGGTATGTACTGGGAGGGAAGTGTTATGTACTGAGGGGAACTGGGACGTACTGGGATGTACTGGGAGGGAACTGTGAAGTACTGGGATGTACTGGGAGTGAACTGGGAGGGAACTGGTATGTAGTAGGATGTACTGGGTGGGAACTGGGATGTACTGGGAGGGAACTGGTATGTACTGGGAGGGAACTGGGATGTAGTGGGAGGGAACTGGTAGGGAACTGGGATGTACTGGGAGGGAACTGGGATGTACTGGGAGGGAACTGGGATGTATTGGGACATACTGGCAGGGAACTGGGATGTACTGGGAGGGGATTGGGACGGACTGGGAGGGAACTGGGATGTACTGGGCTGCACTGGTAGGGAACTGGGATGTACTGGGAGGAAACTGGAATGTCCCAGTTGACACCCACTTCCCTCCCAATGCCTCCCAGTATATCCCAGTTTCCTCCCAGTATATCCCAGTTTCCTCCCAGTACATCCCAGTAAATCCCAGCTCGCTGCCAGTACATGCCAATACATCGCTGTACATTCCAGTTCTGTTCCTGTACATCCCAATACATCCCCGTTCCATGCCAGTACATCCCAGTTCCCTACCAGTTCATCCCCGTACATCCCAGTTCCCTCCCGGTTCACTACCACTTCTTTCCCAGTGCCTCCCAATACATCCCAGTTCCGTCCCATTACATCCCAGTACATCCCAGTTCCCTCCCAGTACATCCCAGTTCCCTCCCAGTACTGGGAGGGACCTGGGATGTACTGGGAGGCACTACAATGTGCGGGGATGCCCTGGGATGTACTGTGGAGGAACTAGGATGTACAGGCTTGTACTGGGTTGTACCGGGTGGAACTGGCAGGGATTTGGGATGTACCAGGATCTACTGGGATGTACTGGGAGGTAACTGTTGTGTACTGGGAGTGAACTGGGAGAGAACTGGGATGTACTGGGAGGGAACTGGGATGTACTGTGAGGACACTGGGATGTACTGGTATGTACTGGGAGGGAAGTGTTATGTACTGAGGGGAACTGGGACGTACTGGGACGTGCTGGGAGGGAACTATGAAGTATTGGGATGTACTGGGAGGGAACTGGGAGTGAACTGGTATGTAGTAGGATGTACTGGGTGGGAACTGGGATGTACCAGGATGTACTGGGATGTACTGGGAGGGAACTGGTATGTACTGGGAGGGAACTGGGATGTACTGGGATGTAGTGGGAGGGAACTGGGAGGGAACTGGGATGTACTGGGAGGGAACTGGTATGTACTGGGAGGGAACTGGGATGTACTGGGACATACTGGCAGGGAACTGGGATGTACTGGGAGGGGATTGGGACGGACTGGGAGGGAACTGGGATGTACTGGGCTGCACTGGTAGGGAACTGGGATGTACTGGGAGGAAACTGGAATGTCCCAGTTGACACCCACTTCCCTCCCAATGCCTCCCAGTATATCCCAGTTTCCTCCCAGTATATCCCAGTTTCCTCCCAGTACATCCCAGTAAATCCCAGCTCGCTCCCAGTACATGCCAATACATCGCTGTACATTCCAGTTCTGTTCCTGTACATCCCAATACATCCCCGTTCCATGCCAGTACATCCCACTTCCCTACCAGTTCATCCCCGTACATCCCAGTTCCCTCCCGGTTCACTACCACTTCTTTCCCAGTGCCTCCCAATACATCCCAGTTCCGTCCCATTACATCCCAGTACGTCCCAGTTCCCTCCCAGTACATCCCAGTTCCCTCCCAGTACTGGGAGGGACCTGGGATGTACTGGGAGGCACTACAATGTGCGGGGATGCCCTGGGATGTACTGTGGAGGAACTAGGATGTACAGGCTTGTACTGGGTTGTACCGGGTGGAACTGGCATGGATTTGGGATGTACCAGGATCTACTGGGATGTACTGGGAGGTAACTGTTGTGTACTGGGAGTGAACTGGGAGAGAACTGGGATGTACTGGGAGGGAACTGGGATGTACTGTGAGGACACTGGGATGTACTGGTATGTACTGGGAGGGAAGTGTTATGTACTGAGGGGAACTGGGACGTACTGGGACGTGCTGGGAGGGAACTATGAAGTATTGGGATGTACTTAGAGGGAACTGGGATGTACTGGGAGGGAACTGGGAGTGAACTGGGAGGGAACTGTTTAGTACTGGGATGTACTGGGAGGGAACTGGTATGTACTGGGAGGGAACTGAGATGTACTGGGTGGAAAGTGTTGGGAATTGGGATTTAGTGGGAGGGAACTGGGATGGACTGGGAGGGAACTGGGATGTAGTGGGACATACTGGGAGGGAACTGGGATGTACTGGGGTGTACTGGGAGGGAACTGTTATGTACCGAGGGGGAACTGGGATGTACTGGGAGTGAACTGTGAAGTACTGGGATGTACTTAGAGGGAAGTGGGAGGGAACTTGGATGTAGTGGGAGGGAACTGGGGTTTACTTGGAGGAAAGTGGCATGTACTGGGCTGTACTGGAATGGAACTGGGAGTGAACTGTGTGTGAACTGTGAGGGAACTGGGATGTACTGTGAGGGAACTGGGATGTACTGGGATGTACTGGGACGGACTGGGAGGGAACTGGGAGGGACTGGGAGGGATCTGGGATGTACTGGGCTGCACTGGTAGGGAACTGGGATGTACTGGGAGGAAACTGGAATGTCCCAGTTGACACCCACTTCCCTCCCAGTGCCTCCCAGTATATCCCAGTTTCCTCCCAGTACATCGCAGTAAATCCCAGTTTGCTCCCAGTACATGCCAGTACATCGCAGTACATTCCAGTTCCGTTCCTGTACATCCCAATACATCCCCGTTCCATGCCAGTACATCCCAGTTCCCTACCAGTTCATCCCCGTACATCCCAATTCCCTCCCGGTTCACTACCACTTCTTTCCCAGTTCCGTCCCATTACATCCCAGTTCCGTCCCATTACATCCCAGTTCCGTCCCATTACATCCCAGTACATCCCAGGTCCCTCCCAGTACGTCCCAGTTCCCTCCCAGTACATCCCAGGTCCCTCCCAGTACTGGGAGGGAACTGGGATGTACTGGGAGGCACTACAATGTGCGGGGATGCCCTGGGATGTACTGTGGAGGAACTAGGATGTACAGGCTTGTACTGGGTTGTACCGGGTGGAACTGGCAGGGATTTGGGATGTACTAGGATCTACTGGGATGTACTGGGAGGTAACTGTTATGTACTGGGAAGGAACAGGGAGGGAACTGGGATGTACTGGTAGGGAACTGGGATGTACTGTGAGGGAACTGGGACGTACCGTGAGGACACTGGGATGTACTGGTATGTACTGGGAGGGAAGTGTTATGTACTGAGGGGAACTGGGACGTACTGGGATGTACTGGGAGGGAACTGTGAAGTACTGGGATGTACTGGGAGTGAACTGGGAGGGAACTGGTATGTAGTAGGATGTACTGGGTGGGAACTGGGATGTACTGGGAGGGAACTGGTATGTACTGGGAGGGAACTGGGATGTAGTGGGAGGGAACTGGTAGGGAACTGGGATGTACTGGGAGGGAACTGGGATGTACTGGGAGGGAACTGGGATGTATTGGGACATACTGGCAGGGAACTGGGATGTACTGGGAGGGGATTGGGACGGACTGGGAGGGAACTGGGATGTACTGGGCTGCACTGGTAGGGAACTGGGATGTACTGGGAGGAAACTGGAATGTCCCAGTTGACACCCACTTCCCTCCCAATGCCTCCCAGTATATCCCAGTTTCCTCCCAGTATATCCCAGTTTCCTCCCAGTACATCCCAGTAAATCCCAGCTCGCTGCCAGTACATGCCAATACATCGCTGTACATTCCAGTTCTGTTCCTGTACATCCCAATACATCCCCGTTCCATGCCAGTACATCCCAGTTCCCTACCAGTTCATCCCCGTACATCCCAGTTCCCTCCCGGTTCACTACCACTTCTTTCCCAGTGCCTCCCAATACATCCCAGTTCCGTCCCATTACATCCCAGTACATCCCAGTTCCCTCCCAGTACATCCCAGTTCCCTCCCAGTACTGGGAGGGACCTGGGATGTACTGGGAGGCACTACAATGTGCGGGGATGCCCTGGGATGTACTGTGGAGGAACTAGGATGTACAGGCTTGTACTGGGTTGTACCGGGTGGAACTGGCAGGGATTTGGGATGTACCAGGATCTACTGGGATGTACTGGGAGGTAACTGTTGTGTACTGGGAGTGAACTGGGAGAGAACTGGGATGTACTGGGAGGGAACTGGGATGTACTGTGAGGACACTGGGATGTACTGGTATGTACTGGGAGGGAAGTGTTATGTACTGAGGGGAACTGGGACGTACTGGGACGTGCTGGGAGGGAACTATGAAGTATTGGGATGTACTGGGAGGGAACTGGGAGTGAACTGGGAGGGAACTGTGAAGTACTGGGATGTACTGGGAGGGAACTGGTATGTACTGGGAGGGAACTGAGATGTACTGGGTGGAAAGTGTTGGGAATTGGGATTTACTGGGAGGGAACTGGATGGACTGGGAGGGAACTGGGATGTAGTGGGACATACTGGGAGGGAACTGGGATGTACTGGGGTGTACTGGGAGGGAACTGTTATGTACCGAGGGGGAACTGGGATGTACTGGGAGTGAACTGTGAAGTACTGGGATGTACTTAGAGGGAAGTGGGAGGGAACTTGGATGTAGTGGGAGGGAACTGGGGTTTACTTGGAGGAAAGTGGCATGTACTGGGCTGTACTGGAATGGAACTGGGAGTGAACTGTGTGTGAACTGTGAGGGAACTGGGATGTAGTGTGAGGGAACTGGGATGTACTGGGATGTACTGGGACGGACTGGGAGGGAACTGGGAGGGACTGGGAGGGATCTGGGATGTACTGGGCTGCACTGGTAGGGAACTGGGATGTACTGGGAGGAAACTGGAATGTCCCAGTTGACACCCACTTCCCTCCCAGTGCCTCCCAGTATATCCCAGTTTCCTCCCAGTACATCGCAGTAAATCCCAGTTTGCTCCCAGTACATGCCAGTACATCGCAGTACATTCCAGTTCCGTTCCTGTACATCCCAATACATCCCCGTTCCATGCCAGTACATCCCAGTTCCCTACCAGTTCATCCCCGTACATCCCAATTCCCTCCCGGTTCACTACCACTTCTTTCCCAGTTCCGTCCCATTACATCCCAGTTCCGTCCCATTACATCCCAGTTCCGTCCCATTACATCCCAGTACATCCCAGGTCCCTCCCAGTACGTCCCAGTTCCCTCCCAGTACATCCCAGGTCCCTCCCAGTACTGGGAGGGAACTGGGATGTACTGGGAGGCACTACAATGTGCGGGGATGCCCTGGGATGTACTGTGGAGGAACTAGGATGTACAGGCTTGTACTGGGTTGTACCGGGTGGAACTGGCAGGGATTTGGGATGTACCAGGATCTACTGGGATGTACTGGGAGGTAACTGTTATGTACTGGGAAGGAACAGGGAGGGAACTGGGATGTACTGGTAGGGAACTGGGATGTACTGTGAGGGAACTGGGACGTACTGTGAGGACACTGGGATGTACTGGTATGTACTGGGAGGGAAGTGTTATGTACTGAGGGGAACTGGGACGTACTGGGATGTACTGGGAGGGAACTGTGAAGTACTGGGATGTACTGGGAGTGAACTGGGAGGGAACTGGTATGTACCAGGATGTAGTGGGTGGGAACTGGGATGTACCGGGAGGGAACTGGTATGTACTGGGAGGGAACTGGTATGTACTGGGAGGGAACTGGGATGTACTGGGATGTAGTGGGAGGGAACTGGGAGGGAACTGGTATGTACTGGGAGGGAACTGGGATGTACTGGGAGGGAACTGGGATGTACTGGGACATACTGGCAGGGAACTGGGATGTACTGGGAGGGGATTGGGACGGACTGGGAGGGAACTGGGATGTACTGGGCTGCACTGGTAGGGAACTGGGATGTACTGGGAGGAAACTGGAATGTCCCAGTTGACACCCACTTCCCTCCCAATGCCTCCCAGTATATCCCAGTTTCCTCCCAGTATATCCCAGTTTCCTCCCAGTACATCCCAGTAAATCCCAGCTCGCTGCCAGTACATGCCAATACATCGCTGTACATTCCAGTTCTGTTCCTGTACATCCCAATACATCCCCGTTCCATGCCAGTACATCCCAGTTCCCTACCAGTTCATCCCCGTACATCCCAATTCCCTCCCGGTTCACTACCACTTCTTTCCCAGTGCCTCCCAATACATCCCAGTTCCGTCCCATTACATCCCAGTACATCCCAGTTCCCTCCCAGTACATCCCAGTTCCCTCCCAGTACATCCCAGGTCCCTCCCAGTACTGGGAGGGACCTGGGATGTACTGGGAGGCACTACAATGTGCGGGGATGCCCTGGGATGTACTGTGGAGGAACTAGGATGTACAGGCTTGTACTGGGTTGTACCGGGTGGAACTGGCATGGATTTGGGATGTACCAGGATCTACTGGGATGTACTGGGAGGTAACTGTTGTGTACTGGGAGTGAACTGGGAGGGAACTGTGAAGTACTGGGATGTACTTAGAGGGAACTGGGATGTACTGGGAGGGAACTGGGATGTACTGGGTGGAAAGTGTTGGGAACTGGGATTTACTGGGAGGGAACTGGGATGTACTGGGGTGTACTGGGAGGGAATTGTTATGTACCGAGGGGGAACTGGGATGTACTGGGAGTGAACTGTGAAGTACTGGGATGTACTTAGAGGGAAGTGGGAGGGAACTTGGATGTAGTGGGAGGGAACTGGGATTTACTTGGAGGAAAGTGGCATGTACTGGGATGTACTGGAATGGAACTGGGAGTGAACTGTGTGTGAACTGGGAGGGAACTGGGATGTACTGTGAGGGAACTGGGATGTACTGGGAGGGAACTGGGATGTACTGGGAGGGATCTGGGATGTACTGGGCTGCACTGGTAGGGAACTGGGATGTACTGGGAGGAAACTGGAATGTCCCAGTTGACACCCACTTTCCTCCCAGTTTCCTCCCAGTATATCCCAGTTTCCTCCCAGTACATCCCAGTAAATCCCAGTTCGCTCCCAGTACATCCCAATACATCGCCGTACATTCCAGTTCCGTTCCTGTCCATCCCAATACATCCCCGTTCCATGCCAGTACATCCCAGTTTCCTACCAGTTCATCCCCGTACATCCCAATTCCCTCCCGGTTCACTACCACTTCTTTCCCAGTGCCTCCCAATACATCCCAGTTCCGTCCCATTACATCCCAGTACATCCCAGTTCCCTCCCAGTACATCCCAGTTCCCTCCCAGTACATCCCAAGTCCCTCCCAGTACTGGGATGTACTGGGAGGCACTACAATGTGCGGGGATGTCCTGGGATGTACCGTGGAGGAACTAGGATGTACAGGCTTGTACTGGGTTGTACCGGGTGGAACTGGCAGGGATTTGGGATGTACCAGGATCTACTGGGATGTACTGGGAGGTAACTGTTATGTACTGGGAGTGAACTGGGAGGGAACTGGGACGTACTGTGAGGACACTGGGATGTACTGTTATGTACTGGGAGGGAAGTGTTATGTACTGAGGGGAACTGGTGCGTACTGGGATGTACTGGGATGGAACTGTAAAGTACTGGGATGTGCTGGGAGTGAACTGGGAGGGAACTGGTATGTAGTAGGATGTACTGGGTGGGAACTGGGATGTACCAGGATGTACTGGGAGGGAACTGGTATGTAGTGGGAGGGAACTGGGAGGGAACTGGTATGTACTGGGAGGGAACTGGGATGTACTGGGAGGGAACTGGGATGTAGTGGGAGGGAACTGGGATGTACTGGGACATACTGGCAGGGAACTGGGATGTACTGGGAGGGGATTGGGACGGACTGGGAGGGAACTGGGATGTACTGGGCTGCACTGGTAGGGAACTGGGATGTACTGGGAGGAAACTGGAATGTCCCAGTTGACACCCACTTCCCTCCCAATGCCTCCCAGTATATCCCAGTTTCCTCCCAGTATATCCCAGTTTCCTCCCAGTACATCCCAGTAAATCCCAGCTCGCTGCCAGTACATGCCAATACATCGCTGTACATTCCAGTTCTGTTCCTGTCCATCCCAATACATCCCCGTTCCATGCCAGTACATCCCAGTTTCCTACCAGTTCATCCCCGTACATCCCAATTCCCTCCCGGTTCACTACCACTTCTTTCCCAGTGCCTCCCAATACATCCCAGTTCCGTCCCATTACATCCCAGTACATCCCAATCCCCTCCCAGTACATCCCAGTTCCCTGCCAGTATGTCCCAGTACATCCCAGTTCCCTCCCAGTACATACCAGTTCCCTCCCAGTACATCCCAGTTCCCTCCCAGTTCCCTCCCACTACATCCCAGTTCCCTCCCAGTACATCCCAGTTCCCTCCCAGTAGGTCCCAGTTCCCTCCCAGTACGTCCCAGTTCCCTCCCATTACATCCCAGGTCCCTCCCAGTACTGGGAGGGAACTTGGATGTACTGGGAGGCACTACAATGTGCGGGGATGCCCTGGGATGTACTGTGGAGGAACTAGGATGTACAGGCTTGTACTGGGTTGTACCGGGTGGAACTGGCAGGGATTTGGGATGTACCAGGATCTACTGGGATGTACTGGGATGTACTGGGTGGTAACTGTTACGTACTGGGAGTGAACTGGGAGGGAACTGGGACATACTGGTAGGGAACTGGGATGTACTGGGAGGGAACTGGGACGTACTGTGAGGACACTGGGATGTACTGGTATGTACTGGGAGGGAAGTGTTATGTACTGAGGGGAACTGGTGCGTACTGGCATGTCCTGGGATGGAAATGTGAAGTACGGGGATGTGCTGGGAGTGAACTGGGAGGGAACTGGTATGTAGTAGGATGTACTGGGTGGGAACTGGGATGTACTGGGAGGGAACTGGGATGTAGTGGGAGGGAACTGGGAGGGAACTGGGATGTACTGGGAGGGAACTGGGATGTACTGGGACATACTGGCAGGGAACTGGGATGTACTGGGAGGGGATTGGGACGGACTGGGAGGGAACTGGGATGTACTGGGCTGCACTGGTAGGGAACTGGGATGTACTGGGAGGAAACTGGAATGTCCCAGTTGACACCCACTTCCCTCCCAATGCCTCCCAGTATATCCCAGTTTCCTCCCAGTATATCCCAGTTTCCTCCCAGTATATCCCAGTAAATCCCAGCTCGCTGCCAGTACATGCCAATACATCGCTGTACATTCCAGTTCTGTTCCTGTACATCCCAATACATCCCCGTTCCATGCCAGTACATCCCAGTTCCCTACCAGTTCATCCCCGTACATCCCAATTCCCTCCCGGTTCACTACCACTTCTTTCCCAGTGCCTCCCAGTACATCCCAGTTCCGTCCCATTACATCCCAGTACATCCCAGTTCCCTCCCAGTACATCCCAGTTCCCTCCCAGTACTGGGAGGGACCTGGGATGTACTGGGAGGCACTACAATGTGCGGGGTTGCCCTGGGATGTACTGTGGAGGAACTAGGATGTACAGGCTTGTACTGGGTTGTACCGGGTGGAACTGGCAGGGATTTGGGATGTACCAGGATCTACTGGGATGTACTGGGATGTACTGGGAGGTAACTGTTATGTACTGGGAGTGAACTGGGAGGGAACTGGGACGTACTGGTAGGGAACTGGGATGTACTGGGAGGGAACTGGGACGTACTGTGAGGACACTGGGATGTACTGTTATGTACTGGGAGGGAAGTGTTATGTACTGAGGGGAACTGGTGCGTACTGGGATGTACTGGGATGGAACTGTGAAGTACGGGGATGTGCTGGGAGTGAACTGGGAGGGAACTGGTATGTAGTAGGATGTACTAGGTGGGAACTGGGATGTACCAGGATGTACTGGGATGTACTGGGAGGGAACTGGGATGTAGTGGGAGGGAACTGGGAGGGAACTGGGATGTACTGGTAGGGAACTGGGATGTACTGGTAGGGAACTGGGATGTACTGGGAGGGAACTGGGATATACTGGGACATACTGGCAGGGAACTGGGATGTACTGGGAGGGGATTGGGATGTACTGGGAGGGAACTTGGATGTAGTGGGAGGGAAGTGTTATGTACCAAGGGGGAACTGGGACGTACTGGGAGGGAACTTTAAAGTACTGGGATGTACTTAGAGGAAACTGGGAGGCAACTGGCATGTACTGGGCTATACTGGAATGGAACTGGGAGTGAACTGTGTGTGAACTGGGAGGGAACTGGGATGTACTGTGAGGGAACTGGGATGTACTGGGAGGGACTGGGAGGGATCTGGGATGTACTGGGCTGCACTGGTAGGGAACTGGGATGTACTGGGAGGAAACTGGAATGTCCCAGTTGACACCCACTTCCCTCCCAGTTTCCTCCCAGTATATCCCAGTTTCCTCCCAGTATATCCCAGTTTCCTCCCAGTACATCCCAGTAAATCCCAGTTCGCTCCCAGTACATCGCAGTACATTCCAGTTCCGTTCCTGTACATCCCAATACATCCCCGTTCCATGCCAGTACATCCCAGTTTCCTACCAGTTCATCCCCATACATCCCAATTCCCTCCCGGTTCGCTACCACTTCTTTCCCAGTGCCTCCCAATACATCCCAGTTCCGTCCCATTACATCCCAGTACATCCCAGTTCCCTCCCAGTACATCCCAGTTCCCTCCCAGTACATCCCAGGTCCCTCCCAGTACTGGGAGGGAACTGGGATGTACTGGGAGGCACTACAATGTGCGGGGATGCCCTGGGATGTACTGTGGAGGAACTAGGATGTACAGGCTTGTACTGGGTTGTACCGGGTGGAACTGGCAGGGATTTGGGATGTACCAGGATCTACTGGGATGTACTGGGATGTACTGGGAGGTAACTGTTGTGTACTGGGATGTACTGGGAGGGAACTGGGATGTACTGGGAGGGAACTGGAATGTACTGGTATGTACTGGGAAGGAAGTGTTATGTACTATGGGGAACTGGGACGTACTGGGACGTGCTGGGAGGGAACTATGAAGTATTGGGATGTACTTAGAGGGAACTGGGATGTACTGGGAGGGAACTGGGATGTAGTGGGACATACTGGGAGGGAACTGGGATGTACTGGGGTGTACTGGGAGGGAACTGTTATGTACCGAGGGGGAACTGGGATGTACTGGGAGTGAACTGTGAAGTACTGGGATGTACTTAGAGGGAAGTGGGAGGGAACTTGGATGTAGTGGGAGGGAACTGGGATTTACTTGGAGGAAAGTGGCATGTACTGGGATGTAGTGGGATGGAACTGGGAGTGAACTGTGTGTGAACTGTGAGGGAACTGGGATGTACTGTGAGGGAACTGGGATGTACTGGGATGTACTGGGACGGACTGGGTGGGAACTGGGATGTACCAGGATGTACTGGGATGTACTGGGAGGGAACTGGTATGTACTGGGAGTGAACTGGGAGGGAACTGGGACGTACTGGTAGGGAACTGGGATGTACTGGGAGGGAACTGGGACGTACTGTGAGGACACTGGGATGTACTGTTATGTACTGGGAGGGAAGTGTTATGTACAGAGGGGAACTGGTGCGTACTGGGATGTACTGGGATGGAACTGTGAAGTACTGGGATGTACTGGGAGTGAACTGGTATGTAGTAGGATGTACTGGGTGGGAACTGGGATGTACCAGGATGTACCAGGATGTAGTAGGAGGGAACTGGGATGTACTGGGAGGGAACTGGGATGTAGTGGGAGGGAACTGGGATGTACTGGGAGGGAACTGTGATGTACTGGGACATACTGGCAGGGAACTGGGATGTACTGGGAGGGGATTGGGACGGACTGGGAGGGAACTGGGATGTACTGGGCTGCACTGGTAGGGAACTGGGATGTACTGGGAGGAAACTGGAATGTCCCAGTTGACACCCACTTCCCTCCCAATGCCTCCCAGTATATCCCAGTTTCCTCCCAGTATATCCCAGTTTCCTCCCAGTATATCCCAGTTTCCTCCCAGTACATCCCAGTAAATCCCAGCTCGCTGCCAGTACATCCCAATACATCGCAGTACATTCCAGTTCTGTTCCTGTACATCCCAATACATCCCCGTTCCATGCCAGTACATCCCAGTTTCCTACCAGTTCATCCCCGTACATCCCAATTCCCTCCCGGTTCACTACCACTTCTTTCCCAGTGCCTCCCAATACATCCCAGTTCCGTCCCATTACATCCCAGTACATCCCAGGTCCCTCCCAGTACATCCCAGGTCCCTCCCAGTACATCCCAGTTCCCTCCCAGTACTGGGAGGGAACTGGGATGTACTGGGAGGCACTACAATGTTATGTACTGAGGGGAACTGGTGCGTACTGGGATGTACTGGGATGGAACTGTGAAGTACTGGGATGTGCTGGGAGTGAACTGGGAGGGAACTGGTATGTAGTAGGATGTACTGGGTGGGAACTGGGATGTACCAGGATGTACTGGGATGTACTGGGAGGGAACTGGTATGTACTGGGAGGGAATTGGGATGTAGTGGGAGGGAACTGGGAGGGAACTGGGATGTACTGGGAGGGAACTGGTATGTACTGGGAGGGAACTGGGATGTACTGGGACATACTGGCAGGGAACTGGGATGTACTGGGAGGGGATTGGGATGTACTGGGAGGGAACTTGGATGTATTGGGAGGGAAGTGTTATGTACCAAGGGGGAACTGGGACGTACTGGGATGTAGTGGGAGTGAACTGTGAAGTACTGGGATGTACTGTGAGGGAACTGGGATGTACTGGGAGGGAACTTTAAAGTACTGGGATGTACTTAGAGGAAACTGGGAGGCAACTGGCATGTACTGGGATGTACTGGAATGGAACTGGGAGTGAACTGTGTGTGAACTGGGAGGGAACTGGGATGTACTGGGAGGGACTGGGATGTACTGGGAGGGATCTGGGATGTACTGGGCTGCACTGGTAGGGAACTGGGATGTACTGGGAGGAAACTGGAATGTCCCAGTTGACACCCACTTTCCTCCCAGTTTCCTCCCAGTATATCCCAGTTTGCTCCCAGTACATCCCAGTAAATCCCAGTTCGCTCCCAGTACATCGCAGTACATTCCAGTTCCGTTCCTGTACATCCCAATACATCCCCGTTCCATGCCAGTACATCCCAGTTTCCTACCAGTTCATCCCCGTACATCCCAATTCCCTCCCGGTTCGCTACCACTTCTTTCCCAGTGCCTCCCAATACATCCCAGTTCCGTCCCATTACATCCCAGTACATCCCAGTTCCCTCCCAGTACATCCCAGTTCCCTCCCAGTACTGGGAGGGAGCTGGGATGTACTGGGAGGCACTACAATGTGCGGGGATGCCCTGGGATGTACTGTGGAGGAACTAGGATGTACAGGCTTGTACTGGGTTGTACCGGGTGGAACTGGCAGGGATTTGAAATGTCCTAGGATCTACTAGGATGTACTGGGATGTACTGGGAGGTAACTGTTGTGTACTGGGAGTGAACTGGGAGGTAACTGGGATGTACTGGTAGGGAACTGGGATGTACTGTGAGGACACTGGGAGGGAACTGGTATGTACTGGGAGGGAAGTGTTATGTACTGAGGGGAACTGGGACGTACTGGGACGTGCTGGGAGGGAACTATGAAGTATTGGGATGTCCTTAGAGGGAACTGGGATGTACTGGGAGGGAACTGGGAGTGAATTGGGAGGGAACTGTGAAGTACTGGGATGTACTTAGAGGGAACTGGGATGTACTGGGTGGAAAGTGTTGGGAATTGGGATTTACTGGGAGGGAACTGGGATGGACTGGGAGGGAACTGGGATGTACTGGGGTGTACTGGGAGGGAACTGTTATGTACTGAGGGGGAACTGGGATGTAGTGGGAGTGAACTGTGAAGTACTGGGATGTACTTAGAGGGAAGTGGGAGGGAACTTGGATGTAGTGGGAGGGAACTGGGATTTACTTGGAGGAAAGTGGCACGTACTGGGATGTACTGGAATGGAACTGGGAGTGAACTGTGTGTGAACTGTGAGGGAACTGGGATGTAGTGTGAGGGAACTGGGATGTACTGGGATGTACTGGGACGGACTGGGAGGGAACTGGGATGTACTGGGAGGGATCTGGGATGTACTGGGATGCACTGGTAGGGAACTGGGATGTACTGGGAGGAAACGGTAATGTCCCAGTTGACACCCACTTCCCTCCCAGTGCCTCCCAGTATATCCCAGTTTCCTCCCAGTACATCCCAGTAAATCCCAGATCCCTCCCAGTACGTCCCAGTACATCGCAGTACATTCCAGTTCCATTCCTGTACATCCCAATACATCCCCGTTCCATGCCAGTACATCCCAGTTCCCTACCAGTTCATCCCCGTACATCCCAATTCCCTCCCGGTTCACTACCACTTCTTTCCCAGTGCCTCCCAATACATCCCAGTTCCGTCCCATTACATCCCAGTACATCCCAGTTCCCTCCCAGTACGTCCCAGTTCCCTCCCAGTACATCCCAGGTCCCTCCCAGTACTGGGAGGGACCTGGGATGTACTGGGAGGCACTACAATGTGCGGGGATGCCCTGGGATGTACTGTGGAGAACTAGGATGTACAGGCTTGTACTGGGTTGTACCGGGTGGAACTGGCAGGGATTTGAAATGTCCTAGGATCTACTGGGATGTACTGGGATGTACTGGGAGGTAACTGTTATGTACTGGGAGTGAACTGGTAGGGAACTGGGATGTACTGGGAGGGAAGTGTTATGTACTGAGGGGAACTGGGACGTACTGGGATGTGCTGGGAGGGAACTGTGAAGTACTGGGATGTACTGGGATGGAACTGGGATGTACTGGGAGGTAACTGCTGTGTACTGGGAAGGAATTGGGAGGGAACTGGGTGGTACTGGGAGTGAACTGAGAGGGAACTGGTATGTAGTAGGATGTACTGGGAGGGAACTGGGACGGACTGGAAGGGAACTGGGATGTACTGGGAGGGAACTGGGATGTACTGGGAGGGAACTGGGATGTACTGGGATGTATTGGGAGGCACTGGGAAAGAAGTGGTAGTGAACCGGGAGGGAATTGGGATGTACGGGGATGAACTGGTAGGGAACTGGGATGTACTGGGAGGCACTACAATGTGCGGGGATGTCCTGGGATGTACCGTGGAGGAACTAGGATGTACAGGCTTGTACTGGGTTGTACCGGGTGGAACTGGCAGGGATTTGGGATGTACCAGGATCTACTGGGATGTACTGGGATGTACTGGGAGGTAACTGTTGTGTACTGGGAGTGAACTGGTAGGGAACTGGGATGTACTGGTAGGGAACTGGGATGTACTGGGAGGGAACTGGGACGTACTGGGAGGGAACTGGGACGTACTGTGAGGACACTGGGATGTACTGGTATGTACTGGGAGGGAAGTGTTATGTACTGAGAGGAACTGAGACATACTGGGATGTACTGGGAGGGAACTGTGAAGTACTGGGATGTACTGGGATGGAACTGGGATGTACTGGGATGGAACTGGGATGTACTGGGAGGTAACTTGTGTACTGGGAAGGAATTGGGAGGGAACTGGGAGGTACTGGGAGTGAACTGGGAGGGAACTGGGAGGGAACTGGTATGTACTGGGATGTACTGGAGGGAACTCGGACGGACTGGGAGTGAACTGGGACGTACTGGGAGGGAACTGGGATGTACTGGGATGTACTGGGATGGAACTCGGATGTACTGGGATGGAACTGGGATGTACTGGGAGGTAACTGTTGTGTACTGGGAAGGAATTGGGAGGGAACTGGTATGTAGTAGGATGTACTGGGAGGGAACTGGTATGTACTGGGATGTACTGGAGGGAACTCGGACGGACTGGGAGGGAACTGGGACGTACTGGGAGGGAACTGGGATGTACTTGGAGGGAAATGGGAGAGTACTGAGATGTACTGGAGGGAACTGGGATGTACTGGGATATCCTGGAGGGAACTGGAATGGACTAAGAGGGAACTGGGACGTACTGGGAGGGAACTAGGACGCACTGGTCGGAAACAGGGACGGAACTGGGATGTACTGGGACGTACTGGGAGGGAACTGGGACGTACTGGGAGGTAACTGTTGTGTACTGGGAGTGAACTGGGAGGGAAATGGTATGTAGTAGGATGTATTGGGAGGGAACTGGGATGTACTGGGACGGACTGGGAGGGAAATGGGACGGACTGGGATGCACTGGTAGGGAACTGGGATGTACTGGGAGGAAACTGGAATGTCCCAGTTGACACCCACTTTCCTCCCAGTTTATCCCAGTATATCCCAGGTTCCTCCCAGTACATCCCAGTAAATCCCAGTTCGCTCCCAGTACATCGCAGTACATTCCAGTTCCGTTCCTGTACATCCCAATACATCCCCGTTCCATGCCAGTACATGCCAGTTTCCTACCAGTTCATCCCCGTACATCCCAATTCCCTCCCGGTTCACTACCACTTCTTTCCCAGTGCCTCCCAATACATCCCAGTTCCGTCCCATTACATCCCAGTACATCCCAGGTCCCTCCCAGTACATCCCAGGTCCCTCCCAGTACTGGGATGTACTGGGAGGCACTACAATGTGCGGGGATGCCCTGGGATGTACTGTGGAGGAACTAGGATGTACAGGCTTGTACTGGGTTGTACCGGGTGGAACTGGCAGGGATTTGGGATGTACCAGGATCTACTGGGATGTACTGGGATGTACTGGGAGGTAACTGTTATGTACTGGTAAGGAACTGGTAGGGAACTGGGATGTACTGGTAGGGAACTGGGATGTACTGGGGGGGAACTGGGACGTAGTGTGAGGACACTGGGATGTACTGTTATGTACTGGGAGGGAAGGGTTATGTACTGAGGGGAACTGGGACGTACTGGGATGTGCTGGGAGGGAACTGTGAAGTACTGGGATGTACTTAGAGGGAACTGGGATGTACTGGGAGGGAACTGTGAAGTACTGGGATGTACTGGGATGGAACTGGGATGTACTGTTATGTACTGGGAGGGAAGTGTTATGTAGTAGGATGTACTGGGTGGGAACTGGGATGTACCAGGATGTACTGGGATGTACTGGGAGGGAACTGGTATGTACTGCGAGGGAACTGGGATGTACTGGGAGGGAACTGGGATGTACTGTGAGGGAACTGGGATGTACTGGGACATACTGGCAGGGAACTGGGATGTACTGAGAGGGAATCGGGATGTAATGGGAGGGAACTGGGATGTATTGGGAGGGAAGTGTTATGTACCAAGGGGGAACTGGGATGTACTGGGATGTAGTGGGAGTGAACTGTGAAGTACTGGGATGTACTTAGAGGGAACTGGGATGTACTGGGCGTCGCTGGGAGGGAGCTGGGATGTACTGGGATCCATACTGTGTGGCATGTTGGTCATTACTGGGACGCACTGGTCTATACGCGCGGGCTGATATCTGACCCCTCTGGCCCCACCCACCTTTGCGACAGGCCCCGCCCCCTGGCGAGGGCCTGGTGGGGTGGGGCCGTGCTCGTGTGCTCCCCAGCATCCCCAGTTAGCAACAGGTCCCACCCCCTGGTGACAGCCTGGGGGTGTTGCTGGTGCTGCCTGGCCCCACCCTCCATAGCAACAGGCCCTGCCCTTGGTGATGGCTCCAGGGGCATTGCCAGCGTCCCTTTGGACACACCCCCTTAGTGACAGGCCCCACCCCCCGGCAACGGCCCGGGGGGCGGTGCCGGCTCTCTCCCCTTAGCGACAGGCCCCACCCCCCGGCAACGGCCCGGGGGGCGGTGCCGGCTCTCTCCCCTTAGCGACAGGCCCCACCCCCCGGCAACGGCCCGGGGGGCGGTGCCGGCTCTCTCCCCTTAGCGACAGGCCCCGCCCCTCGGCAACAGCCCGAGCCTGTGTTTGCTCCGCTCGGGGGGCTCGGTTTGGGTGTTTTCTCTCCCCCCTCCCTCCCGTGCCGGGAACTCCAGGCGGCTCTCGTACGGCTCCCGGGGCCTTCACCCCCCGGGGGGCTCGGCCCGCCCCTTTCGCGGGGCGCTGTGGGAAGGGCGGGGGCGGGGCCCGGGGGTGGAAGAGCCCCGGCTCTGGCCCTGGGCTTCTCTGGCGTCGGTGCTCCCGTGTTCCCTCGGGCGGTCGCAGCTTTGGGGCTGTCTCAGCCCCCCGGGCAGGCGTGCTCTGGCGTTTAGAGAAGCGGAGGCGTTGCCTGAGGTAAGGATTCCAGAGCTTGGCACTCTTTGGCGGCATCTGTACTAGAAAGGTCCCTTGTGGCCTGCTTTGCTTTTTTTCTCCCAGGATGCTGTTTTGGGCGCTGAGGGGGCGGTGAGACGGGTTAGTGGTATGGTGTTCTGTTTGGGGTTTGGTTTTTGCTTTGCTGTTTTTTTTCCCCTCGTGAGATCATTTTATTGTGCTGCTGCAATTCCTGTCTTTACTGAACCCGGAACCTTGGGGGTTTTCACTAGTTGTGCCGTTCACTGTTTCAGGTGTTGCCTTGGCCTCTCAACAGCCGTGGCACAACCTGCAGCGATGCTGCCTCTCCAGGCCCCCGCAGGCCCCGCTTTCTTGTCCAGCCAGGCGGGAAAGCGTGGTTGTTGCAGAAACAGCTACGCCCTGCGACTCCTCCTCAGGTTGTTGGCTCGGCCCCAACAGCGTACAGGCTGCTGAGGTCACCGCCTCCGCGCGGGACGCAGGCGGCCCGGAGAGCTTTACCCCGCGCCATTTCCGTCCCCTCTGGGCAGCAGCGGAGCTGCCGCCGCTTCAGGCGGCCGCTTTCTCGAGGGCGAGGAGCTGGGATGACAACGGGCCGCTGCAGACTCTGGTCAGGGTAAGAGGCTGTTCCCTGGGGAGCCGGCGCAGGGGGAGCGGAGGTACGCACGGGCACTTGTCGGTGCCCCTGGCCGGTAAAGGGAAGGTTAAATTGTTAGAGTGCAAATAAATACATATTATTTAGGGAGGAGTCGTGACTAAATTTAATCACACCTATTACTGAACAAACCAGGCAGTCATTATTCCTAATCTGTAGTTAAAAAAAATAAAGGCAGTCCTTTTTTATGCCATAAATAGAGTTGCGAGTCATTAATAGCTCAATCTAAATACAGCCGTTACTAAATCAACTGCAGGCATTAATGACTCCTGATCAGAAACAAAATAAGGAAATTTTCGAATCTAGAATGAAAATCGACCCGGAAAGCTAAATTGGGAGCGGGTAGTACTGAAATTGTAACAGGGCTGTTAGAAAGTTCAGAGGCAGCGACAGCTCCTGCTTCCAACCCAAGCAGTAAACGAAGCTTTAGGTTCTTAAATGAAGAGAAATAAAGGTGAGCTGTTAAACAGTGGCTGGGGTCAAGCGTAGCTATTAAGAAAATTTGGAGGTACGGGTGATTCCTGAGCAGAACTAACAATTCCAGAAGATTTAGATTTAAAAACTACAGAGCTAATGGAGTGCCACAACCGCCCGGATGTAACTGCAGCCGCTTTGGGGGAATGCCCCAGCCCCCCCAGCCACCGCTATTAATTACTGCCAAGGAGAGCGAAAGTGAAAGTAGAAGCAGTGCAGGTGAAGTGTGAGCAGTACGCTTTTTCCTAAGTCATCTCTTCGTGTCAGGAGAGGAAAGAAAATGGAAAGAAGATGTTTGCAGGGGGTCTGTGCTGGGTTACCTGCGCGTCTCTTCCGTGCGTCCTTGAGGAGACATTTAGCTCCTGTTGGGCGCTCGCAGGTGGAGACAGGGCGAGCTGGAGGCAGGATCGGTGCCGGCACTGATAAAGGGATGGGCAACGAGCGGAGAGAAGAGGGGGCAAGGGCTGAAAAAGGGTCACCGGTTCTGCAGGGAAGGCAGCGGGATGTGACTCGGCAACCGCTCTGACGAGCGCAGGGTCATTCGCTGCGATGAAGTCAGGGTCTGCGGCTGGCCCGGAGAGGCAGCAGAAATCCCAAACTCTTTGCAGGGATACCGGCCAGATTAGGGCAACACCTGAACAGTAAAACCATTTAGGGGAAGCAGAGCTGGGCTGCACCGCGTGGCCAACCTCCCTCTTCTCCGTGAGTCCCAAAGGGGCAGCTCCAAGAATGTGCTGAGAATTCATCCCTTGCGCTAAAAATGAGACGCAAGTAGCACCCACCCGTGAATTTTATTTTCTCTCTCGCTCTGCGGCTCCTGCCTGCTTGTCTCTCCTCAGTGCTCACCTGCACCTGTGCTCGGATGGGGCAGCTGAGGGAAGGTGCTGCCATCTCCCCAGCCCCGGCGGACCGCCCCTCAGCTGTGTCCTCTGTCAGGGAGCGTCGTCATCTCTCCTGCCTCCCAGAGCGTGTCCTGTAGTGGCAGACGCGCGGGCTTTTCCCTGCACGCGCATACGGGAAGGGAAGGGAAGGGAAGGGAAGCACAGTGAGAGCTGGGCTTGTCAAAGAGTAATGGGGGTGGTGGGAAGCGTAGCTAGAACCGGAGAGCTACAGCGCAAAAGCGAAGCGGACGGGACACAAAAGTAAAATGGTGCACAGGAATGCTGAGGAGAGAACTCCCGCAGCACACAGGAAATCAGTGTCAGAATCTATTGTCTTCTGACTGCCAAATTAAAAATAATGGCACGCTTTGCAACGCTAAGCTCGCTCTAATCGTCTGAACTGTTTCTTTCCAACCCCCACCGCCCCCAGCACACCGCTCAGCCTCCTCAGCCTGAAATGCCTTGTTTTCCTTCTTTTTTTTTTTTTTTTTTTTATGACAGGGCAACTTCTGTTCCCGAGGTGGTGCCTACGGTACAGCTATCTCTTCGAAGACAGTTTGGTTTAGGTCAGAGAATGTTGAGCCTGGACTGAATCAGCCTCTGTTTCTATTTCTGGAAATCGTCGGTCCTGTGCATCAAGCCCGGAAAAAAGGAAATATGAACCAAAGGACGTGGGGCCTGCAGGGCTAGGAAATTATTTGAGAAGAGGTTCAGTGGGGAAATGACTCTTTGTCTGTGGGGCGTCCAGGCAAGCAACCCAGCTGCTAGAAAGCGGCGCTGTCCCCAGGATGGCCTCGGCGGTCCCGTTGGAGTCGGGGCAACAAGGACAAGGCAGGGTGAAGCATCTGGCCTGCCGTGTGGAACGTGACTGTACAAAGCACGTGTGATGCACTGCAAGTTTACTTGTTTAAACTGTGAGTTAAAGAAGGTGTGCGGTTGCTTTGTAAACAGCCGACGCTCTAAAGCTACACCCATCTAATTGCTAGCTGTATTAAATCTATCGTATTGCTGTTTCTGCATTAAAAAATAAAAAAGAAAAAAACCAACACACCTATGTAAGCACTTCTAAGTACAATGGAAAACCACTGTTTAACGCGTGGCATGTGTGGGTTGTTTTTTTGGGGTGGGAGGGTGGGGTGTATGACAAAAACCTGCGAGAGACACACGCACATACGCACATGTCATGTTTAGCGCTCACCTAAACCCAAAAAAGAAAATCCACTCTTTATTTTGCAGCATTAGCATTAGCTTCCAGCGCACAGCCTGAGCGCACACCTCTGCTCTCACCGTCTGCTCCCTCTTCAACCGTGTGTGGCTGTCATCAGCTTGCACAGGCTTTGCTCGTGCAAGTTTCCGCGACAGCTTACGAGAAGGCAGGGAAACCAACCCAGCAAGACGCGTAGTGCCTTCCTCTATGGGCTCCGTCCAGCCTTTGTTAAAATGAGCAGAAAAGAAATCTGCTGCTGCCTTTACCCTGACTGACTCTTACAGAGAGCATCTGACTTGACCCGCAGCAAAGCGATGCCCCAGGCAGCAGCACGTATTGGCGCGGACCGCGGTTTCACCCACCTGTTTTACTGCGCCGGTCCTTTCCCACGGCCGATGCCGCAGATGTGGCGCGCCCCACCCCCAAACCTCTTTACGAGGGTTCCCTGGGCTCTGCAAGTCGCCTGCTGGACGTGTTGCTGATTCAGGCACGGGCAAAGTCAGCTTCTTCGCTGGCCTCGGGCCAGGGCAGCCACGTACTCGAGGGAAACTCAGAATATCTCCAGCGAGATCTCACCGGGAGGCTGGGACCTCGTCAGTAGGGGAGAAAGCCAAGCGACTGACACTGAAAGGGAGCTCTTTGCTAGGCTGTAGATCGTAAAGTTAACAAAGAAAACAAACCTGCCTTTTTAAAAATGCCCTCTTTTGAGTCTGCCACATTTGATACGGATTTTTTAAATTGCAGGGTATATCTCCTACAGGCCTCATGCAAAGGGAAGTGAGTACCTCTGGCTCTCAGGACAAGGGGGTCCCTCAGGAGCCCAGGTGCTCACGCCAGCCGGCATCTGGCACAGCACAGGGCAGGAGCTTTGGCAGTAGTACGTGAGCTGAGAATGAGAGTTAGGCAGCACTGCGCGCTTCTCCTGTGAGCCGCCGAGGCTCGCGCGCTGTACCTTCCACAAATAAAAGGCCAGAAGAGTCAGCATTTCTGCTAGTTCCAGCCTCATCCGTACCCTCGTCGGTGTAGCTGTAAGCAAGCGTCCCGTAGCGACTGGGAGCGTGGCAGCTGGGCTTCCTGCGCTGCCTTAGGTTGTGCCCTTGGAGAGACCCTTCTCCGAGCCCCGTGAGCCCCGGGGTGGGTGGGCTGCGGTGCCGTTCAACGCTGAATAGGCACGAAGGCCTGTAAACAAAAGGTATTTATATCGCACCCATACCCGGCAGCCAAACGCCGCTTTATTTACGTATTCTGCACCTCCTGCCGACGCTTTTAAACTTAGCCGATATTGCCGCAGTTTTCACTGACGGGGCAGGGGGCTGCCACGCTGCAGGGGGAGTGTCTGGGTGTCTCCCACGGACACAGACATCCTCAGCTGGGTAGGGACAGGGTGAGAGCTGGAACAACTCTGCTGACATGTAAGGGCCGTCCCAGGGCAAGGCTCCTCGGTCTGGGGGCTGAAAGGCGAGCCGCGCTGGGTGGTTGGTGTGGGAGTTGTGGAGCAAGTAGGGGGAAAAAAAACCAACAAGAAAAAACCATCCAAATGTTTCACAGCAGGTAGAAAGCTAGGCAGAAAGCAAACTGAATGCTGTAAAGACAAAAGCCGAAAGCCAGCTATGGACTGTACAAAAAGAGTCAGTGCCACGGAAGGAGGTTATTTCTTCAACTGACCATAGGAGGCTTTTTGTGAGAAAACACAACACCTTTCTGCTACGGCGCGGTACCACAGCAGTAATGGGCCAGAGCGTGCGAGCGCCTTTGGCAGGATCGGTAACGGCCGGGGCACGGCCGAACGGCCAGCCCACCTTCCGCACAAGGAAAACACCATTCCCCTGGAACGCCACGCAGACCCAGGACAGGTAAGGCGGAGGCCGAGCCCAGGCGCCCCCATTGCCAAGGACCACCTTGGCCTTGCAGCGTCTCACGCTTCGGGGTGTTTTGCAGGCCGTGGCTAAGCTCAGGCCCCCTGCTCGTGGCTGCCCCCGGTCGCCCGGCGCCGGTCGGGCCCCAGCCCCCAGCGCGGTGCGGCGCAGGGCAGTGACCCAGCAGGGCGGCCCCCCGGGCCCCAGCCCCCCCCCCCCGCCTGCGGCCAGGCCCCGCGGCCGCCGGCCCCTTCCTCCTCTGCCCGCTCCCGTCGCAGACGGCTCGGTATGTGTCACGAGCGGCAGCCCCGTTCAGCAGCTCTCGGAGGGCGCGCGGCTGTGCCCGGCCGTGACCGGGGCCCGCAGGGGTTTCCCGCTCGCCCCGAGAAGGCGCTGGCCCCGAGCCGGGGCGTCCCGCCCCGCCCCGCCCGGCCCTCGGCGCCCTCGCGAGCTGAGCGCGGCCCGGCCAGCAGGGGGCGCTGGCGCTCACCGGCTGGGCGCGGGGGCGGTCCGGCGCGGGGGCGGGGCCGGTGGGGGCCGCTCCTTCCGGCTGCCCTTTAAGGGCCGCCCCGCGGGGCTCGGGCTTCCGGTGGCGCGTGCGCGGCGCGTCGGAGCGGGGGCGGGAGCGGTGCGTGTGGAGGCCGAAGGGCCGGTGCGTGTGGCGGCCGGGTCGCGAGGCGTCCCTGTGCGGTGCCGGGGCCCCTCTGCGGCCCGGCGTGGGAAGCCCGCGGCCGGCGGAGCCTGCTGGGAGCTGGGCGGGGAGCGCCGCGGCGGTCCGGCCGCCGGCAGCCATCCCCTGCGGTGGCCGGCAGCCCCTCGGGACGCCTGGAGGCCTGGCGGTGCCCGAGCCTCGCCTGCGGCAGCCGCCTGAGAGAGCAGCGCGGCCGTGTCCGGGGGCCGGAGAGCGCTGGTGGGTGAGTTCGGGCAGCGGGTGGGTCTCCGTGTGAGGTGAGGCCTGGCGCGGGCCGGGGGGTATCTCCGTGCGGGTCGGGCCGGGGGCGGGGCGGGGGCCGGGCCCCGCAGAGAAGCCCCGGTCGGGCATCGTTCGCTTTTCCACAATGTAGGGCTCTCCCCGGTTATTTTTTGTGTACTGTGTTTTGGGTCACCTGAAAGCCTTTGGCCGGTTACGTTTGGTGCGGGGAGATGGCAGGTCTGGAGCCTGAAAGATCTCTGGTGGGGGGTGGGGGAGGTATTTCTTGCCTTAAAACTCTGAGCCCACCTCGTGTGTCATGTCGTGAGTCTCGTGACTGTGGCAAATGGCTGAGTCGGGCGTTTTCTGATAACTAACTTCTGAACGTGTGCGTGTGTAGGCACGGGGAGATTTGTGCAGTGTGACGGAGCCCCTTGTGCTTCTGTGCTAATGTCTACCTGTTCTAGACCTCCAGAGTTGGAAAGCCTTTGTTTAGTGCCTAGTTGTGCCTGCGTAACAAATGTTTTAGCTGCTGATGGGTTATACCTCTGCTGCGAACTTCTTGCTGGGTGGCTTGATTGTTTCTGGTTGTCCGTGTAAATCTAGGCAGCTATTTTCTGCCCGGTGGTGAAGCCTATCGCTTTGGATAACAAAGGGCAGGAGTGCAATAAAGAAAAAGGTGATTCGTCTGCTGCAGCTCCTTGGAAACAATTCGTTCCTTATTTTCTGCCCTTGGGCAGGCGTTGTGCTTTCCAGATAATGCAGCCTCTCCTGTGCCTGTCCACGCCGTGCATTTTGTCCTGCCCTTGCTTGAAAAGGCTCTCCTTGCCTTCCTCCCCTCTGCTGCAGTTGCCTTAATCTCTCGCTGCTGCTGCTGGAAGAGGGATAAAGGGAGTGTTGTCGATCGGGTTGTTAAAAGCTTTTTCGCGGGCTGTAACGCGCGGGAAAGGGGGGCCGGGGGGGAGGATCAGTTTGCGGGGAAAATGGGAAACCAACATCACCTTCCCCTCCTACGGCGCAGCCCGGCCGCACGGCTCCCCGGGGATGCCCCTGCCCGCGGGTGTACCGTGTGTGCGCCCCCCGCGTGGGGCGGGGGACGACGACACCCCCCCACACACCGTCGGCGGCACTGGGGCAACCCCTGCCCCAGGGCTCCGCGCTCGTACCCGGCTCTCCCCGCTCCGGCACGGCACGGGGCTGGACGCACCGAGAAGACCCCGGAGCGGCTTCTCGCGTCCGGGCGAGAACAGGGCCCGGCCCCGAGCAGCCGAGCGGGCACCGCCGGTAGCTCGGAGGAGCGGGGCCGGCTCGGCTCGAGGCGTCAGAGCGAAAAGGGACGAGAACCGTCCCGGAGCGTCCGGGGGTTGGGGGGGTTGGCGGATGGTCCGGTGGCCGGGTTCGGCTCCGTGCCGGGCCGTGGGGCAGCCGGAGCCGCGCCAGAGCAGGTGAGGAGCCGCATGGCCGGGCGCGCTGTGGGTCGGCGGGTTTGGGCTGTGGGGTCTCCCGGTCCGCGGAGCCCCCGGGGGGGCGGCGGGGTGCGGGCAGCAGCGGCCCCGGGCCGAGCGCTGTCGTGGGTCGGTGGTTGGGTTTTGGGGCCGAGCCCGTGCCCGTCCCCGGGGAGTAGGGGCAGCCCCACCCGGCTCTCGACTGCTCCTCGTCGGGGTCGGGCGGCGGCGGCGGCGACCCCGGCGGGGGCTCCTGCGGTGCCGGGCGGGTCCCCCCTTGCCCGCGAGGCAGGCAGGGACCCCGGCTGCTGCCGCCGCGGTTTGCTGGAGGCGGGCCGGGCCCGGCCCCCTGTGGGGTTGGGGTGCGGGCCCGGCGCTGCCGGGGAAACGAGGCCTGCGAGAGCAGGAAGAAAGCGCTGCCGGGCCGGTGCTGGGCTGCCCCGCCGGGGTGCGGGGCCGGGCCCGCGCAGTTCAGTTCCCAAGGCCTCCCCGACAGTGCCCGCGTGGGCCGTGGGGGTGCAGGGCTGCGGGGTGGCTGCGCTCTCCGCGGCCCTGAGCGTTGCCCGTGGGGACTGCGGAGGGGGCCGGGACGCAGCCAGGCTCAGCTGGTTTGGTCCCTGAGCGTGGAGAGCACAGCTCTTCTGTTCCTGGGCCTTGAGAGCAGGCTCCTGTGGCTGACGCCGGGGCCCTGAAACAGATCGAGTCGTGCGTTTTGAGGGCCTGAGCGAGGGGACTAAGTGGTGTGGTTTTGGGCTGAGGAGCAGAGGTCAAGTGCTGCGCTTTTGGGACTTGAGAACAGGCTCAGCAGCTGGGCTTTTTGGCTCAGAACCGGTCCCAAAGTGAGCTGGTTTGGGGGCCAAAAGCAGAAGCCGGTTTGGCTGCTTGTGGGGGTGGCGTGGGGGCATCGGGGGCTGCAGGGGAAAGCAAGGGTTGGGCAGGGTACGAGGACCCTCCCCGGAGGTGGGGGTCCGGTCACATCGGACCCCGAAGTTCGGGAGGCCGGCATGCACCAGAGCGAACTCGCCACCTGAGGCGGGTCTCTGGAGGAAGGGTGCTTTTTGGATCCAGCGCAGCGCACCCTCTTTGGGTCCAGCTCTTCATTCTGCGCTGCTTAGAAGAGTTATTAACCAATTAATTAAACATACAAACTAAGTCACAACAGCTCTATCGGCTCCATCGTGGTTTGGAGCTCTGAATCGGTTTCATTTGGTGTCTAACACATTTTTTCCCCGAGGAGAGGCTACGTTTCAAGTTAATTAGTTTTCTCACAAGTGTGTCAGTCGATAAAATTGAGTTACGATTATTAAAACCACAAAGGTGACAGGAGTCTCACGGATCGGGTCTATTTCTGAAAATGTATTCATCCCATGCAAATGTCATCGGGATACAGATCATCTGCACTTCATGCTCTGACAAGACAAGATGCTGAGACAGGGATGAGCTCCAAAAGGACTACTGAAAAGAAAAAAAACCCACGCACTTCATGAAGTCATGGGGGGTTTTTTTGTTTGCATTTGGGGGGGCGGGGTGGCTTTAACAAAAGAGTGCAGTGTTGGCTGGCAGCAGCCTGCAGAGCATTTTTGCTGCCTGATCTCTCCTGTTCTTCTCTTCCACTCCTCTTTCAGGGCTGTAATTGTCATTTGGATAGTTTTAGAAGAGCAGTTAAGTTCCTCGCCTGTGTCTCAATGTGCTGGTAATACCAGGAAGGTGAATGCTTGAACCGGTCGGGCGGGTGGGAATAACTTGGCTGCAGGTAGAACTTCTGAGGGAAGACCAGCAAAACCAGGAAGCAAATAGCAAGTTCCCAAAAAATGTGCGGGTGTCAAACACATAAAAGTTTTATTGCCGAATGTTTTGTTTTTGGCAATATGTTCCAAATGCCTATTTTTGGTAAACATAACTTTTCAGGAGATTCAGGGTTGTGTGTGGCAAAACATGTCCCTCTGTTTTTGTGTCCTGCCGCACAAATGGCCGGCGGCAGGGCTCTCGTTCCCCGCTCTCGCTATTGCCACAGCAGGGCTGCGATATTTAGACCTAAGGGATGGGTTTAGGAATGGAAGGAGAGAGAACGCCTGTGTTCTGTAAGGGCTATGAATGCTGACCCTTTGCCTCCGTCTGCCGCTTTTCCTGTGCGGGTGATGAAGCCGTTTTACTTTCCTCTGTTGTTCCTGGTCTAAGTAGTTGCAAGGCTGTCGCCGCTGTGGGTGTGCAATTTGTGTTGCTGTGTTTCTGTGGAGTCCTAGCTACGGCTCGCTTCTAGTGTGGCCAAGCGTCAAGGTAGGGCTTTCAGCTTAAAGCTTCAGAAGCGCTGCGCGCCGAGATGGGTGTAGGTGAAACTGCTGTTGCGCCTGCAGCTGTGCTCGCAGGGATGCTGGGTGGCTCCGCATCAAACCGGCGAGGTGCGCGTGGACCTCCGTCGGGCTGCGCCCTGGGTGCGCGAGCGTGCCGTGTTTTTGCTGTTCCGGCTTGTATGTGCGAGGGCTTAACGTTTGATTTAATGCATTTCCTTTAACGGCAGGCTGTAGTTGGGCTCTAGATGGTATTCCTACGTGGGCGCAGGAGCTGTGGAATGGTTAAGCTGTTGCTGTGCCTCCAGGTGACTTGTTCAGTAACGCTGTTTTTCCAGGTGCAGATGGATGAGTCGTGCAGGGCAACGGAGGAGAGCCCAGGGGAGCGCTGTAAGAAGGTGAGTCTGTGTAGTACTGGAGGGAAGATGTGACTGATGGCTATAGGGCTCCATTATGGGTTTTACTCTTTTTTTTTTTTGTGATCTGAGGGTGCTAAGCGATGAGCCGAGCGTGATGTGGGCCCTGGAGGTGAGTCAGGCAAGGTGACCGGTGCTTGGTGGGCTGGAGTAGGTGTTCTTTTTCAGGTTATTCAGGGTTTTTTCTCCTTCTCTTCACTTTCCCATCCCAATTTGGGGCCGATTCCCTCAAACGGGGACTTCCCCCTGTGGGGCTGCTTATGCAGCCTGGGAGCTGCTGCCTGGGCACAAAAATACCTCAAACCCCTTGACTCTGGGCCTGCAATGAGGGGTGAAAATACAGGAAGAATTCTGGTGGAAAGAAAACAACTTGGGGCTTCTGGGAAAGCCAACTCCAGCTGGATTTGTGTGGCTGGAAAGGAAAAAAAAAAAGGGGGTGGGGGGAAGGAACAACAACCTAAAAGCACCCGCCAACCATTCTCATGCACAAAACCGAAAGTGAAAATGACCATTTTTTGTAGGGCAAAAGCACAAAAAATCCCCACAGAACTCAGTAGTTTGGAAAAGCAACCCCAATTATTACATTATGTAAAGAAGGCGGGGGAAAAAAAAAGAAAACCAAACCAAAACCCGATCACAACCCTGATGCCACATGCCTACAAGCAGTTCCTGGGGCTTATTCTGCGGGGGTGGGAACCCAACCTTGTTCCCCAGGTTTGCTGTGCTGCTTCTCCTCCCTCGAGACACTTTGCTGTTTGGTGCAGAGGCAATGAACGGCGCTGCTGGGGCTGCGAGGGGGAAAGGTGCAGAGGAATAGAAGCTCTGTGGATGCAGCCAAGTTACGGTTTCTGGATGGTATTAATCGAGAAGAGTAATTCAGATAATGCTGCTGCCCAGCGACCAGAATTGGGTACTGAGCCCGGGAGCCGCGCACGCGCGGTGGCGTCCCTGTGATCCCCATTGCTCTCTCCGCAGGTAACAGCCCTGCGATGCTGCGGTGCCTGCGAGGTGATGCCGCCGTGCTCGTTGCTGCTTCCTGGTAAGGAAAGGCCTCCTCTGCTCTTGCTGCAGCGTGGTGGTGTGTCGGACACGATTCCCTGTGTCGGGTGAGGCCTAGGGCTGCCGGCGAGGTGAGCGAGCCCCTTTGGTGGGTGCAGGGGTGTCTCCTTGTGTGCCTGTACTACTGGGGCTGGTGGGATGGGAAGCTTCAAATGACCCGCCGAGGCAGGCTTCTGGTATGCTAAAGGCGAGCGGGTGAGGGCAGCCCTAGGAGTTACCCGGGAGCTGATAGAAGGGAAGAGGGAAAGGAGGAGGAAAGGATGATGACCTTTTCCCCCTGCAGCTTCTGGGTGCAGAAGATGGCCGACTCCCCAGCTCACCAGAGCTCCCCCTCAGCCTCCCCTGGCCCCCCTTGCCCCGTGCGCCTGCCCCCAGCTCCAGCACGGGCGAGCTAGGCTACGTGCCTAGGAAGCCTCATCTGGTAAGAGCTGTAAGACACCCACGTATTCTCTTCAGGTGGAGGACGGCCTAGAGTCTGGAGCTGCAGAAGAGGCAGGGAGGAGAGGAGGGGAAAGAAGCATGTGAACGGCTAAATTGTGCCAGCAGTGCTGAGAGCGAGAGTCGCGGTGAGTCCTGGGCCACTGGGGCCCCACTGCCTCTCTTGTGCGTCCTGGGCCCTCCCTGTCTCTCCCCCGGCCCCCTCTCTTTCCTTACCTGCTGCAAAATTTACTTTTTTTTTTTGCGCCCCCCCCCGCACCTTCTTTCTCCATCTCGCTCTGAGTGTCTCCCTGCCTCCCCGTCTTTTCAGTCCTCCCTCTCTCTGTCCTGTAGCCTGTGGCTCCTTTTTCTTTCTCCGCCTCTCTCTGCCTGGCTCTGGCTCCGTTTTTTTTTTTTTAATTCCTCCTGCTCTGTCCTGTAGCCTGTCGGTGTTTTGTTGTTCTCTGGCTCTCTTGATCTGACTCCCTGTGTTACCGAAAAACGCGTTAAAATCGGAATCGACTCCTCAACACCAATTTAGTATTAAAGAGCAGGCATTCTTTATTCGCGGCGCCGGATGCACGGGGGATCGCTCCTCCTGGCGTGCGTACCTCACGCACCTTTCCCGTACAATTTGTAGATCAATGTTTTACGTATTCATACATATTCATTATTGTCCTGTCTGCTGATTGGTACAAACTTGCTCGTTCCGTATGTAAATCGCTGCGCAGGCTCGGTTGTCCTCTTCCGTTGTTCTCTTCTGTTACTTGGGTCGGTGGTGGTCTGTGAGTCGGTGGTCGCGATCTCCCCCTGCCGGAATTACCTTTTACGTTCTTGGCTCTTAATCTTGGCAGTCTTGGCTAGTTTTCTCAGTCCGCTAAGCGAAACCGCGTTTTGTCATCCTTTTCTGACAGAAGCACGTTGTCTGTTGTTCTGTTCGCATTAATGATCGCCTAGGGACTAAAATGCAGATCGACAGGTGCGCTGATTGGTACGCTCCATGTTCCCATAATGGAACACCGTCTCTGGTTGATTTCATCACTTTGGTTACATTTCCCCTGTTTGGAAGTTCTGAAATAATAATTTTCTCAATACTTCCATCCTAGATCAATAATATTCCACTATGTCAGTTTAGTGTTTGCTTCATGTTCTGAAATTTTTCACTTGATTGTGGTCTCCAGGGTGTATGCAGGTCCCATTTTCTACCCAAAATTTTATTAATTTGTTGAAGTACCTCTGCAAAAAAATGTGGTGCTCTATCAGAGGACATTCCCGTTGGCACTCTAAATCTTGGTATTATTTCCTTCAGCAACGTCTTAACTACTACTCTAGCTTTGTCGGTGCAGCACGAGAAAGCTGCTGGCCATCTAGAAAATTTGTCAATCAGCACTGACAAATACTGCTCTATCTATTTTGTCTGGGTAACTCAGAGAACTTAATTTGCTAATAATTTCCGGGAGAATTTTTTGTTTTGTTACTCCTAAAGGTTGTTTCCTTTGGTTCAGGGGATTATTTCTAGGACAGATTGGACACTTAGCTACTATGGGTTTAACTATTCTTGTCGTGCCTACACACGCTACAGATGTTTTTAAACTCAAAACCGTAGCGCCTACAGCCTAATGTGTTTGCTCATGGTTTTCTTTTGCAAGTTCTGTCATAACTTGTGGGGTGGTTGTTGTTATTACTTGTTTTTCTGGTGTTACCTACCATCTCTCTGTGTTTTGTGATGCTTCCAATTGTTCTGCTAATTGCTCATCCAATTTATTATATCTCGGTTTCAACTTTGGAATTCTGATCTGTTTTACTGGTACTAGTGCAAGGATACCTTGCTCTGCAGTCCTCTTTGCAGCTTTATCGGTCAGTCGTTTGCTTATGTTTACAGCCGTCTGGCCAAATTGATGAGCTTTGCAACGCTTTACCACCACTTCTTTTGGTTTCTGCACGTCTTCCGGAAGTTGGAGAATTTCTTCTTTATGCTGTATTGATGATTCTTGGGCTGATGGCAGTCCTTTCTCCTTCCCAATAGCTCCATGATCGTGGATCACACCAAATGCACGTTTGGAATCAGTCTAGATATTTATCCTTTGTCCTTCTGCCATTCGCAGAGCTCGCTTCAATGCTACCAATGCTGCTTTCTGTGCTGAGGTGTTTGCAGGCAGCACCCCTGACTCCGTTCCCTCGGCGGCGATAACGACAGCATATCCGGCCATTCGCTTCTCTTCTCGCCCAGAGCTTCTTCCATCTGTAAACAACTCCAGATCAGGATTTTCCCAGAGGTTTGTGTCTCAGGTCTGGTCTGCTGGAATAGACTTGTTCAATAGTTAGCAAGCGATCGTGTTCTAAATTGTCCGTAAGGTTTTCTGTTGTTAAAAACATAGCAGGATTCAGTATAGCAGTAGTCTTCGATTCCACATCGTCTTGTTCTAACAGAACAACTTGATATTTCAACATTCTGCTAAGGGATAGCCAACGACCCCCCTTTTGTTCTAAAACAGTCACCGCTATGTGCGGGACATATACTGTCATCTTCTGTCCCATTGTTAACTTTGGGGCTTCCCGGATCGGCAGCGCTGTTGTTGCTACTGCCCGTAAACACCTAGGCCATCTTTAACTCGCGTGGTCGAGTTGTTTGGAGAAGTAGCCCACAGGTCTCTTCCAGGTTCCCAGTCGCTGTGTCAGCACTCCAAGGGCTAAATGTTGTCTTTCGTGGACAAACAACTGAAAAGGTTTAGCGAAATCAGGTAGGCCTAACGCAGGGGCCATCATCGAGGCTCTTTTCAGTTCTTTGAATGCCGTTTGGCATCCGGGCGTCCAGGTTAAATATTTATCCTTTTGAGTCTTTCAATGCCTCAAATAATGGTTTTACATACAGTCTATAGTTCAGAATCCAGAGCTGATGCTATTTCATTGTTTTCAGAAAAGCTCTCAGTTCCTTCGGGCTGCTAGGTTCGGGAATTTGACAAATAGTTTCTTTCTTTTCACTTTCTAATTGTCTTTGTCTTTGAGATATTTCAAATCCTAAATAAATGGCTGCTTCTTTTCCTATTTGGGTTTTGTTTCTGGAAACTCCGCATCTTCCTTGGCCGAGAAAATTTAAAAATTTCAAAACATTTTTCTTTACTTTGTGCCGCTATCAGAATGTCATCCGCATTCTGTAACAAGATGCCTCTCCCTGGGTTCTGTTTTTTCTATATCTCTAATTTTTTTTTGCCAGCTGAGTCTCAAGTATCGTAGGAGTATTTTTAAATCCTTGTGGAAGTACGGTCCATGGTAGCTGTGTCTTTCATTCTGTGGTGGGGCTTTCCCATTGCAAAGCAAATAGGCTTTGACTTTTTATGCCTGGAGGTATGCAAAAGAAGGCGTCCTTCAAATCTAGTACAGTAAACCATTTATGCTCCTCCTTTAAAAGAGGTCAGTAAAGTGTATGGATTAGCTACTACCGGATGTATATCTTGGACCACCTGATTTATAGCCCTTAAATCGTGAACTAGCTAATACTCTTTGCCTCTAGATTTCTTTACTGGCGACACAGGAGTACTATATTCTGATTCACATTCCACTAAAAGCTCATATTCTGAAAAATTTTATAATTAACTTCTGTAATCCTTTTCGAGCCTCTCGCTTAATAGGGTATTGTTTTTGTCTTACGGGCTTGGCTCCAGGCTTTAAGGTTACTTTTACCGGCTCTGCCCACTTAGATCGCTCCGGAGCTCCGCTCGCTCAAACCAAAGGAATTACTACGTTTTCCACTTCCTCGGGAACCCGTTCCTCCCTGGAGGAATCCTGTAACATAAACGCTCTCGCCTCTGTGGCTTTTGATTCTGGTATTAGTGATTTAATCTCTCCATCTTTAAAAGTTACTTGAGCATCTAATTGACCTAATAGATCTCGTCATAACAGAGGCAGTGGACATTCAGGCATATGCAGAAACTGGTGAGTTGCCCATTGCTTCTCCAATTTAAACTTTAATGGCTCTGAGAGGGGCTAATTTTTCTTTGCCCTGTTGCGCTAGCAACATCTACTGATTTATGATCAAATTTCTCTTCACGTGTATTCAATACCAAATAAGTGGCTCCCGTATCTACCAAAAATTCTATTTCTTCATTCCGTAGCTTCAGTGTAACCAGGTGTTCAGCTAGGGTTGATTCCCCTGGTCTCCTTCATGCCAAGCTACTTCAAGCATTTAACCCAGATCTCTGGATTCAGGTTGTTCTAGTTTCTGAAGGTTGTTTTCTCTCCCCCCGCCCCCATCTGGGGCTGATTGTCTTATGAATATAGAGACCAGCTGAATTGCTTTTTCTGGTTTTTCTGGGTTCAAATGAGTATATTTTCTGGTGGTCACCTTCAGTCTTTCCATAAAGGCTGAAGGAGACTCACTTAATTCTTGTCTCACTTCATAAATTTTGACCAATTCATTGCTTTTGGCATTGCTTGTCTTACTCCAAATAAAATCTCTCTCTGACATCTAGTCAACATTCCCCTGGGTCCTGGCTGATTAGGGTCCCACTCGGGATTTGTAGATGGAAAATTCTTATTCATTGTTCTCTGTAAATTCCCGTTAGCATGTGCTCCCTGCACCTGCCTTCTGGCTGTATTCCATACTATTTTCTTGTCAGTTTCATCAAGCGAAGTATCCAGTATCACAAGTAGAGCAACACTCTTTCAAGTTCTCACCACGTTTTCCTCTTTTCAGAAACATTGCCGTAGAATCTTGTGGACATACCTCACGCTGTTTCTGCTGCTCGGGATGATTCCACGGTGTAAAGAACAAATCAACATATGCCACTTCTTCCCGTTTGCCTTCCCTTTTTACAAAACAACATTAATTGCAAGATGGTACGATATTGCAATGTCTCGTGTTCTGGCCATTTGTGCCCACCTTCCAATTGATACGTTGGCCACCAATGATTGCAATATTCAATTAATGGTTTCCGAGTTAGTGGGTCACCGCCCCCGACGTCTTTGCAGTGCTTCAAAATACATCGCAAAGGTGTTCTCTGTGGGATAGGTTTCCTACTCAGTAATGCTCCCGTCTCCCAGTCGACTAGTAGTTGTGATAGTGCACTATCACAAATACTAGTCAGAGGGACTCCAACCCCCGTTAGAGGTCTCACTGGAAATCTGCCACTGGGATCTGTAGCCCCCTGCTAGATATCCCTGGAGACTTCAACCCCCTGTTGAAGACTCCCCTACCCTCGGGTCCTGCTCCACAGGCTTTCGCCTAGCAGAGACTTACCAACCGAGGCACCTCTTGGCCCCGACCCTGCGTGGCTTTCGCCGCGCCTTACGGGCAGGCCTGTGGGACTCAAACCCGCTATCCTATCCTATGTGGGAAACTAACCCCACGTATTATTCTACCTAAGTTTCTTCTTCAAAGAATGCCTTGTTTACCTCAATCCAGGGGATCTTGCTCAGAATTCTCTGGCCCGGGGATCGGAAGCTCTCCCGGAGAATTCCTCGGGGCCGGCTGCAGGTCCCACGATCCCACGGATCCGTCGAGATTCAAAAGCAGGTTCCCACCTGGGGTGCGAAAACTGTTACCGAAAAACGCGTTAAAATCAGAAACGACTCCTCAACACCAATTTAGTATTAAAGAGCAGGCATTCTATATTCACGGCGCCGGATGCACGGGGGATCGCTCCTCCTGGCGTGCGTACCTCACGCACCTTTCCTGTACAATTTGTAGATGAAAATTTTACATACTCATACATAGTCATTATTGTCTTGTCTAGCGATGGGTACAAAGCTCGTTCCGTATGTCAATCACTGCGCAGGCTCGGTTGTCCTCTTCCGTTGTTCTCTTCTGAGTAGGTGGTGTTACTTGGGTCGGTGGTGGTCTGTGAGTCGGTGGTCGCGATCTCCCCCTGCCGGAATTACCTTTTAGCTTCTCGGCTCTTACTCTTGGCAGTCTTGGCTAGTTTTCTCAGTCCGCTAAGCGAAACCGCGTTTTGTCATCCTTTTCTGACAGAAGCATGTTGTCTGTTGTTCTGCTGACATTAACGATCGCCTAGGCACTAAAATGCAGATCGACAGGTGCGCTGATTGGTACGCTCCATGTTCCCGTAATGGAACACCGTCTCTGGTTGGTTGATTTCATCGCTTTGGTTACACCTGTTCCTGTTGTTCAGTTTCTTCTTTTTTGGCTTTGTGTGATTCTCTCTGTGATTCTGTTTTTCTCTGCCTCGCTTTTCCCAGCTCCCCGTCCCTCACTTTTAATGCCCGTTATCCTTCACCAGCACACTCTCCCTTGGTTCCCATCCTCGTTTCTGAATTCCTCCTGCTTTGCCACGTAGCCCGTGACTTTTTTCTTAATCTCTCTCTGTCTGCCTCAACGCTCCCCCCGTGCTTTTTAATTCGTCTTCTCTGCTCTGTACCCTGCTACTGTTCTTGCCTTTCTGAGTTCTTCTCTGTCCAGCTCCCTTTCCCTATTCATGAATTCCTGTTCTTCCTGCAGCCACCGCTGTTCCCTGTGACCTCCATCTCTCTCTGTCCAGCTCCCTGTCCCTAGGTTTTAATTCCTGCCTCTGCCCGCTGTAGCCTGTCTAGATGTTTCTCTCGGCCTCTCTCTCTGTCCGGCTCCCTCTCTCTGTGTTCTAATTCCACGTTCTCTGTCACGTGGACCCGTGCTATTTGTTTGTCCTCATCTCTCTCTGTCCAGCTCCTTGCTGCGATGTTTTATTTCCTCATTTCCTCCCTCTCTGTCTTTGTAGCCCATTGCTGTTGGTTTGTTTTTTTTTTTTTTCACTTGTTTCTTCATGTGTCTCTGTCTGCCTCCCAGTCCCTGATCTTTAATTCCTCCTTCCCTGTAGGCCGCTGTTCCTTTTTTCCATTCTACATTGTGTTCTCTTTGGTCTCGTGTTCTTATTCATTGATTCCCTCCTCGCTGCCCTGTGGCTTGTCCCCATTTTATTGTTGCTTCTCTCTCCCTCTCTCTGGCTTCTTGCCCCTGTTTTTAAAATTCCTCCCTCTCTTCTCTTCCCTGTTGGCCGTGTGATCTTTAGCCTTTCTCCATCTCTTTCTGCCCAGGTCTCTGTGTCTATTCATTAATTCTTCCCTCTCTGCCCTGTAGCCTGTAGCTTCTGTCCTTTCTCCATCTTGCTGTCCCTGGCTCCCCCGTAACCCTATGCTAGAATTGTTTCTCTCTTCTCTCCGTACGCATTGCGATTCCTTTTGCTCTCTGTCTCCCTTTGGTTTTTTTTCTTTTTTTTTTTTCTGGCTCCCTGTCCCTAATTCTTAATTCTCTGCCTTCTCGTGCCCCATGGTTTGTTCTGTGGGGTTCTCTCGCGGTTCCCTCGCAGTTCCCTCCAGTCCATACTGGGCTATATTGGTCTAGTCCATACTGGGCTATATTGGTCTAGTCCATACTGGGCTATATTGGTCTAGTCCATACTGGGCTATATTGGTCTGTCCCGGCTTCCTTCCACTTCTTTCCCAGTGCCTCACAGTAGGTCCCGGTTCCATCCCATGGACGAACTGTGAGGGACCTGTGAGGGACCTGTGAGGGACCTGTGAGGGACCTGTGAGGGACCTGTGAGGGACCTGTGAGGGACCTGTGAGGAGGGGGGCGGCCCCCCGGGCCCCAGCCCCCCCCCCGCCTGGGGCCAGGGCCCCGCGGCCGCCGGCCCCTTCCTCCTCTGCCCGCTCCCGTCGCGGACGGCTCGGTATGTGTCACGAGCGGCAGCCGCGTTCAGCAGCTCTCGGAGGGCGCGCGGCTGTGCCCGGCCGTGACCGGGGCCCGCAGGGGTTTCCCGCTCGCCCCGAGAAGGCGCTGGCCCCGAGCCGGCGCGTCCCGCCCCGCCCGGCCCTCGGCGCCCTCGCGAGCTGAGCGCGGCCCGGCCAGCAGGGGGCGCTGGCGCTCACCGGCTGGGCGCGGTGGCGGGGCCGGTGGGGGCCGTTCCTTCCGGCCGCCCTTTAAGGGCCGCCCCGCGGGGCTCGGGCTTCCGGTGGCGCGTGCGCGGCGCGGCGGAGCGGGGGCGGGAGCGGTGCGTGTGGCGGCCGAAGGGCCGGTGCGTGTGGCGGCCGGGTCGCGAGGCGTCCCTGTGCGGTGCCGGGGCCCCTCTGCGGCCCGGCGTGGGAAGCCCGCGGCCGGCGGAGCCTGCTGGGAGCTGGGCGGGGAGCGCCGCGGCGGTCCGGCCGCCGGCAGCCATCCCCTGCGGTGGCCGGCAGCCCCTCGGGACGCCTGGAGGCCTGGCGGTGCCCGAGCCTCGCCTGCGGCAGCCGCCTGAGAGAGCAGCGCGGCCGTGTCCGGGGGCCGGAGAGCGCTGGTGGGTGAGTTCGGGCAGCGGGGGGCGGGTGTGTGTCTCCGGGCGGGGCCGGGGGGCTCCGTGCCCCGCAGAGGAGCCCCGGTCGGGCATCGTTCGCTTCCGAACAATGCAGGTCTGTCCCTGGTTATTTTCTGTGTACAGTGTTTCGGGCCACCTGAAAGCCTTTGGCCGGGTAGGTTTGGTGCGGGGCGATGGCAGGTGTGGACCCTGAAAGATCTCGGGTGGGGGGCGTGGGAGGTATTTCTTGCCTTAAAACTCTGAGCCCACCTCGTGTGTCATGTCGTGTTATCATGTCGTGAGTCTCGTGACTGTGGCAAATGGCTGAGTCGGGCGTTTTCTGATAACTAACTTCTGAACGTGTGCGTGTGTAGGCACGGGGAGATTTGTGCAGGGTGACAGAGCGCCTTGTGCTTCTGTGCTAATGTCTACCTGTTCTAGACCTCCAGTGTTGGAAAGCCTTTGTTTAGTGCCTAGTTGTGCCGGCGTAACTGCTGTTGCGCCTGCAGCTGTGCTCGCAGGGATGCTGGGTGGCTCCGCATCAAACCGGCCGCCGGGCGGCCGGGTTGTGCCGCAGAGCATGCCGGGAGCTGTAGTCCTTGCGGCTGCCGGGCGGCCGGGTTGTGCCGCAGAGCATGCCGGGAGCTGTATTCCTGGCGCAGTGGCTGCCGGCCCTGTCACGTGGTTCGCCGGGCATGGCGGGAGGCGCGGTCTTCCGGCGCTCGGGTGCCGGGCGGCCGTGGCGCGTACGGTAGGCGCGGTGTATTTTTGGGGTTGGATTCGTGTTGATTACTGGGGGCTTGCGGGTGCGGCCGCTTCCCGAGAAGCGGTGAGTTCCCCGGGAGCTGACAGAAGGGAAGAGGGAAAGGAGGAGGACGATGACCTTTTCCCCGTGCCCAGGGCGCAGATGATGGCCGCGTCCCCGGCCCACCGGAGGTCCCGCTCAGCCTCCCCTGGCCCCCCTTGCCCCGTGCGCCTGCCCCCAGCTCCGGCACCTCCCCATAAGCGTGCTGCATAGCCTTAGGCCGCCCCCAGGCCCTGTCGTGAAGGCAGCAAGCCGTCCCTCAAGCGCACTGGATTCCCCCTTGGCGCAGGGGCCCTGAGCAGTAGCGTGGGGAGGGAGCGGTGTGTCCAGAAGCCCCTGCGGAAGGAGAGGCTTTGGCCAGGGTCGATGGACGGTAATGACGGTCGCTGTTTCTTCTTTCCCTCTCCCAGAGACCGTGCTGAGGACGTGGTTGTCTGTCCTTCCCCCGGGGATGCCGTTGCCTGTGGCCGTCTCAGGCTCGCGTGGCTTCTCTCTGCCCGTCCTCGCAGCGCAGGGCCGAAAAGGGATAGACAAAGCCCTTCCCGGCTGCGGACAGGAGCTGCCTCGGCTGAAGCTGGAGACGCCAACGAAAGGTAAAGAAGAAGAAACTGAAGGTGCTCTGGCTGCCAGCTGCCTTCCTGCCGCAGGCAAGAGAGAGCCTGTCCATGCAGGTGGGGGAGGAAGGATCCCACTTCATAGGCCGCAGCGGGCCAGGCCACCAACGTGCACCGTAGGGTCTGTACGCGTAACCCGGAGTTGGGTACGGGCGTGTAGTGCACGAGCGAGCTAGGCTACGTGCCTAGGAAGCCTCATCTGGTAAGAGCTGTAAGACACCCACGTATTCTCTTCAGGTGGAGGTCGGCCTAGAGTCTGGAGCTGCAGAAGAGGCAGGGAGGAGAGGAGGGGAAAGAAGCATCTGAACGGCTAAATTGTGCCAGCAGCGCTGAGAGCGAGAGTCGCGGTGAGTCCTGGGCCACTGGGGCCCCGTTGCCTCTCTTGTGCGTCCTGGGCCCTCCCTGTCTCTCCCCCGGCCCCCTCTCTTTCCTTACCTGCTGCAAAATTTACTTTTTTTTTTGCGCCCCCCCCCCCCCCCCCCCCCCCCGCACCTTCTTTCTCCATCTCGCTCTGAGTGTCTCCCTGCCTCCCCGTCTTTTCAGTCCTCCCTCTCTCTGTCCTGTAGCCTGTGGCTCCTTTTTCTTTCTCCGCCTCTCTCTGCCTGGCTCTGGCTCCGTTTTTTTTTTTTTTTTATTCCTCCTGCTCTGTCCTGTAGCCTGTCGGTGTTTTGTCTTTCTCTGGCTCTCTTGATCTGACTCCCTGTGTTACCGAAAAACGCGTTAAAATCGGAAACGACTCCTCAACACCAATTTAGTATTAAAGAGCAGGCATTCTTTATTCGCGGCACCGGATGCACGGGGGATCGCTCCTCCTGGCGTGCGTACCTCACGCACCTTTCCCGTACAATTTGTAGATCAATGTTTTACGTGTTCATACATATTCATTATTGTCCTGTCTGCTGATTGGTACAAACTTGCTCGTTCCGTATGTAAATCGCTGCGCAGGCTCGGTTGTCCTCTTCCGTTGTTCTCTTCTGTTACTTGGGTCGGTGGTGGTCTGTGAGTCGGTGGTCGCGATCTCCCCCTGCCGGAATTACCTTTTAGCTTCTCGGCTCTTACTCTTGGCAGTCTTGGCTAGTTTTCTCAGTCTGCTAAGCGAAACCGCGTTTTGTCATCCTTTTCTGACAGAAGCACGTTGTCTGTTGTTCTGTTCGCATTAATGATCGCCTAGGGACTAAAATCCAGATCGACAGATACGCTGATTGGTACGCTCCATGTTCCCGTGATGGAACACCGTCTCTGGTTGATTTCATCACTTTGGTTACATTTCCCCTGTTTGGAAGTTCTGAAATAATAATTTTCTCAATACTTCCATCCTAGATCAATAATATTCCACTATGTCAGTTTAGTGTTTGCTTCATGTTCTGAAATTTTTCACTTGATTGTGGTCTCCAGGGTTGTCGTGGTTTAGCGGCAGCTCAGCCCCACACAGTCGCTCGCTCACTCCCCCACCGGTAGATGGGGGAGAGAATCAGAAGGGTAACGCTCGTGGGTTGGGATAAGAACAGTTTAATAATGAAAATTAAAAGAAACAACAGTAGAAATGCAATGTGAAGGAGAACAATGAGAGGCGCAAAGCCCCGGGGGAGGGGGGAAGGGAGGGGAGAGGGGGAACGAACCGCCGGAACAAACCGCACGCGCCGCAGCCGCTCGCCGCCCGCCGACCCGACGCCGCGCCGCCCGCGCGCTGCCACTGCCCCCCCCTCAATATACTGGTCATGGTGTCACATGGTATGGAATGAACCTGCCATTGGCCAGTCGGGGTCAGCCGCCCCCACCATGGCCCTGCCCCTCCCAGCCCCCCCTGCCACGCCACGCGGCAGAGCGCGGGAAGCTGGAAAGGTAGCTGACCCCCACAGTGAGGAGAATTAACCCCTTCTCAGCCAAAACCAGCACATTCTCCACCCCTTATTCCATACCACTTACACCATGCCCAGGTCCCATATGATGCAATACAACCGTACCAACCACCACCCCTCCCCTTCCCATCCTTTAACATAATACACAGACATCATTCCCTTAGTTCATGGATCTTCCCTGTAAAATGTCCATTAAAATGTCCATTGAGTTCACGCAGTCCATGACTCTGGGCTCCATCTGTTGTATCAGTCTTTCCGGGTGGGAGAGATGGTGTGTGGCGTTGGGTTGCTGCATACCGAGTCAGTCATCGTTCCATCACTGCTGCACGGCTTGTTTCATAGTTGATCTTCCATCGGTTGGGAGGCTCGTACTCTGATATCATTGATACAACACAGAGGTGACACACAATATTATATAGCAGTTCACATTGTGCCATTCAGTTCATTGACTGTTTTCACCCAAAATCAAATCCCCTTGAGGCACACATCGGATTTCTCCATCCTCCCGCATCACCCACCAAGTGCACCCAGGTCCTCGAGCAAAAACAATCCCACGAATGGGTTTGCCTTTGCCAGAGGCAGGAAGAACCCAGACTGTTTTGCCCAGCATACTTTTTGTGTGCACTACAGGGACTCTATCCCCTTCCACAGTATGTAGGATTTCTGACTGGGCAGGGCCAGCTCGGTTGGCAGATCCCCTCGTGTTGACTAACCACGTGGCTTTTGCTAAATGTGTATCCCAGTGCTTGAATGTCCCACCCCCCATTGCTCTCAGTGTGGTTTTTAACAGTCCATTGTACCTTTCAATTTTCCCAGAGGCTGGTGCGTGATAGGGGATGTGATACACCCACTCAATGCCGTGCTCTTTGGCCCAGGTGTCTATGAGGCTATTTCGGAAATGAGTCCCATTGTCTGACTCAATCCTCTCTGGGGTGCCATGTCGCCACAGGACTTGTTTCTCAAGACCCAGGATAGTGTTCCGGGCAGTGGCGTGGGGGACAGGATATGTTTCCAGCCAGCCAGTCGTTGTTTCTACCATTGTAAGCACATGGCGCTTGCCTTGGCGGGTCTGTGGGAGTGTGATATAGTCAATTTGCCAGGCCTCCCCATATTTATATTTCAGCCATCGTCCCCCATACCACAGAGGCTTTACCCGCTTCGCTTGCTTGATTGCAGCGCATGTGTCACATTCGTGGATAACCTGTGCAATAATACCCATGGTCAAGTCCACCCCTCGATCACGAGCCCACCTGTATGTTGCATCTCTCCCTTGATGGCCTGAGGTGTCATGGGCCCACCGAGCTAGAAATAGTTCACCCTTATGCTGCCAGTCCAGATCCACCTCAGCCACTTCAATCTTGGCAGCCCGATCTACCTGCTGGTTGTTTCGATGTTCTTCAGTGGCCCGACTCTTGGGGACGTGAGCATCCACATGCCGTACCTTTACAACCAGTTTCTCTACCCGGGCAGCAATATCTTGCCACAATGTGGCAGCCCAGATGGGTTTGCCTCTGCGCTGCCAGTTGCTTTGCTTCCATTGCTGCAGCCAGCCCCACAGGGCATTTGCCACCATCCAGGAGTCAGTATAGAGATAGAGCACTGGCCACTTTTCCCGTTCAGCGATGTCTAAGGCCAGCTGGATGGCCTTTACCTCTGCAAACTGGCTCGATTCACCTTCTCCTTCAGCAGTTTCTGCTACTTGTCGTGTAGGACTCCATACAGCAGCCTTCCATCTCCGGTGCTTTCCCACAAGGCGACAGGACCCATCAGTGAACAGGGCATATTGCTTCTCATCTTCTGGCAGTTTGTTATACAGTGGGGCTTCTTCAGCACGTGTCACCTCCTCCTCTGGTGATAATCCAAAATCTTTGCCTTCTGGCCAGTCCATAATCACTTCCAAGATTCCTGGGCGACTGGGGTTTCCTACTCGAGCCCGCTGGGTGATCAGTGCAACCCATTTACTCCACGTAGCATCAGTTGCATGGTGTGTAGAGGGGATGTTTCCTTTGAACATCCAGCCCAGCACTGGCAGTCGGGGTGCCAGGAGCAACTGTGCTTCAGTACCAACCACTTCTGAAGCAGCTCGAACCCCTTCATATGCTGCCAATATCTCTTTTTCAGTTGGAGTATAGCGGGCTTCAGACCCTCTGTATCCCCGACTCCAAAACCCTAGGGGTCGACCCCGGGTCTCCCCAGGTGCTTTCTGCCAGAGACTCCAGGTAGGGCCATTCTCCCCGGCTGCAGTGTAGAGCACATTTTTTACATCTTGTCCTGCCCGGACTGGCCCAAGAGCTACTGCATGGACTATTTCTCGTTTAATCTGTTCAAAGGCTTGTCGTTGCTCAGGGCCCCATTTGAAATCATTCTTTTTCCGGGTCACTTGATAGAGAGGGCTCACGATCAGACTGTAATTTGGAATATGCATTCTCCAAAAACCCACAACGCCCAAGAAAGCTTGTGTTTCCTTTTTGCTAGTTGGTGGAGACATGGCTGCTATTTTGTTGATCACATCCATTGGAATCTGACGACGACCGTCTTGCCATTTAATTCCTAAGAACTGGATTTCTCGTGCAGGTCCCTTCACCTTACTTTGTTTTATGGCAAAACCAGCTTTCAGAAGGATTTGGACTATTTTCTCACCTTTCTCAAAAACTTCTTCTGCTGTGCTGCCCCACACAATGATGTCATCAATGTATTGAAGGTGTTCTGGAGCTTCTCCCTGTTCCAGTACAGTCTGAATCAGTCCATGGCAAATGGTAGGACTGTGTTTCCACCCCTGGGGCAGTCGATTCCAGGTGTACTGGACGCCCCTCCATGTGAAAGCAAACTGTGGCCTGCACTCTGCTGCCAGAGGGATTGAGAAGAATGCATTAGCAATATCAATTGTGGCATACCACTTGGCCGCCTTTGACTCCAGTTCGTATTGAAGTTCTAGCATGTCTGGCACAGCAGCACTCAATGGTGGAGTGACTTCATTCAGGCCACGATAGTCTACTGTTAGTCTCCACTCTCCATTAGACTTCCGGACTGGCCATATGGGACTGTTAAAGGGTGAGTGGGTCTTACTGATGACTCCTTGGCTCCTCAGTTGGTGAATGAGTTTATGGATGGGGATCAGAGAGTCTCTGTTGGTGCGATATTGCCGCCGGTGCACTGTTGTGGTGGCGATTGGCACCTGTTGTTCTTTGACCTTCAGCAACCCCACCACAGAAGGGTCCTTTGAGAGACCGGGCAAGGTAGACAGCTGTTCAGTTTCCTCCGTCTCCAAGGCAGCTACACCAAAAGCCCACTTGTAACCTTTTGGGTCCTTGAAATACCCTCTCCTGAGGTAGTCTATACCAAGGATGCACGGAGCCTCTGGGCCAGTCACAATGGGGTGCTTCTGCCACTCATTGCCAGTTAGGCTCACTTCGGCCTCCAATACAGTTAGCTCTTGGGATCCCCCTGTCACTCCAGCAATGCTGATGGGTTCTGCCCCTATATAGTTTGATGGCATTAAGGTGCACTGTGCGCCGGTGTCCACTAAAGCTTTATACTCCTGTGGGTCGGACGTGCCAGGCCATCGGATCCACACAGTCCAGTAAGCCCGGTTATCCCTTTCCTCCACCCGGCTGGAGGCAGGGCCCCTCTAGTCCTGATCATGGCAGTCACAACTCACTTCCTGTAAATGTGAATCAGGAGTCCCTCTATTACACTTAGAAATAAAATCTGCGCTTCTACTCCTCTGTCTGGGGACTTGCTCGCTGGAAACTGGAGCAGCAGCTTTCCTGGAAGAGCCTCCCTGAGTGACTGTTCTTCCTTGCAGTTCATGTACTCGTGCCTGTAGGGTCGAAGTAGGCTTGCCATCCCACCTCATCATGTCCTCTCCGTGGTCACGCAGGTAGAACCATAGGGTGGCCCGTGGTGTGTATCCCCTTCTTTGAGCCAAAGGACGCTTATTCCTAACAGCTGAGACACTGCTCTGTCGAGGTGGGGAGTAGGACAGATCTTCTTTGAGTTGCTGGACCTCTTGGGATAGTTTCTCCACAGCAGAGACAAGCGAGGAAGAGATATTTGTGTCATAATCCCGGAGCCTATCTATCACCTCTGCCACCGTTGGTGTCTCGTCATCTTTCCAGGACATCACTGCCAATGAGTTTGCATGCGAAGATGGTGCGCTCCGTACAAACTTCCGCCACATGGGTCGTGTGCACTCGGCTTCATCTGGATCTTTGGATGACCGTTGATCATCCAGGTCACCATAAATCACCTCAAACACAGCTAATTCCCTGAGATACTGGATGCCTTTCTCCATAGTTGTCCATTTTCCTGGGCGATATGTAACATCTTCTTTAAAGGGATACCTTTCCTTCACTCCAGACAGGAGTCGCCTCCAGAGGCTGAGGGCTTGTGGTTTTTTTTCAATTGCTTTGTCAACGCCCCCTTCCCCAGAAAGGGATCCCAATTGTTTGGCTTCTTTTCCCTCTAGTTCCAGGCTACTGGCCCCATTATCCCAGCATCGGAGCAGCCAGGTGGCAATGTGCTCACCTGAACGACGGCTATAATCTTTTCGCATATCTCGCAACTCGCTTAAGGACAGGGATCGGGTGGTCTCTATTTCATTTATTACTTCTCCCTCCTCTCCCCGCGATGGCCCTGGTTCTTCATCATCCCGTTCTAAACGAGTTGATGTCCGCTTCCAATATTTCGTCTTATGTATGGGGGCAACTGATACTGGTACGGGTTTATTTTCTGAGCTAGCTCCGGTACTTGTTGTGGGGGTTTGAGTGGCTGCAGTGCCTGTTGTCAGGGCTGGATTGTCTACAGTGCCAGTCACTTTGCATTTCAATCCAGAGACATTCTCTTCCCCCTGGGGGCACTGAATACTGTTGAGCAGGGCTCGGTATGCATGGGCCAGACCCCAGCACGTTGCAGTTATCTGTGTCTCTCTGGAGTTCCCAGCGTAACAACATACTTTTTCCAAATATTCTACTAGTTTTTTAGGATTCTGCACTTGCTCGGGGGTGAAACTCCAAAACACTGGGGGTGCCCACTGCCCTAGGTATTTGCCCATGCTATCCCACATGCCCTGCCACTCGTAACTATCAAGCCTCGGGGCAGATTTCTGGGTGATATTCTTAAGTTGCTTAGTCAAAACCAAAACAACATGCCCAAAAACTAACAATGACTGCACCTTAACCACCCAAGGATGTTCAAGATACAAAAACGTTGTTGTAACAAAGGCACAGACATCATAGAACAAAGTTGCAAAGGTATTATTCTGTATTTCCTCCATATAAAATCTCTCAGAGGAGGAGGTATAATTGCTAATTGCCTCAACAAGGTGGTATCCGAAGTACAGTAACGGTTTCAGCAAAAACCCCAAATACCAGGTAAAGCTGAAAACGAGTGTTTGTATAACAAATCTCGTAGGCAAAACATTACTAATCACAGCAGAACACAGCAGACTCAAACAACCAACACCGATTTTTAACACCCACTGCAAAAAGGACAACATGGTGCTGTGACCAGCAGCTGTTGTTATCTCCAACCCTCGTGCCCCACGTTGGGCGCCAAAAAGACTGTCGTGGTTTAGCGGCAGCTCAGCCCCACACAGTCGCTCGCTCACTCCCCCACCGGTAGATGGGGGAGAGAATCAGAAGGGTAACGCTCGTGGGTTGGGATAAGAACAGTTTAATAATGAAAATTAAAAGAAACAACAGTAGAAATGCAATGTGAAGGAGAACAATGAGAGGCGCAAAGCCCCGGGGGAGGGGGGAAGGGAGGGGAGGGGAGAGGGGGAACGAACCGCCGGAACAAACCGCACGCGCCGCAGCCGCTCGCCGCCCGCCGACCCGACGCCGCGCCGCCCGCGCGCTGCCACTCCCCCCCTCAATATACTGGTCATGGTGTCACATGGTATGGAATGAACCTGCCATTGGCCAGTCGGGGTCAGCCGCCCCCACCATGGCCCTGCCCCTCCCAGCCCCCCCTGCCACGCCACGCGGCAGAGCGCGGGAAGCTGGAAAGGTAGCTGACCCCCACAGTGAGGAGAATTAACCCCTTCTCAGCCAAAACCAGCACACTGACCCAATCCTCTTCTGACCCATAGACTGGCCAAACGTCATCTTTAGAAATCTTCTTCCCTCCCCATATCCTAGTACAATATTTTATCATTTTTTGTTTATCTTTCCCTAGGGTTCCAGGGAAATATCTCCAATTGTCTAGGATATATGCCAGAGGGGTATTCTTAGGTACAGTGGGTACCTTTCCCATGGGAGTCGAAGGCTTGCTGCCCTTCGCCCCCATCTTCTGGAATATCCACAAGCGCGCACTCACTCGTTCCCCTTGTTCCTGGCCCAGTCCCTCGCGGGAGATGGGAAACGCAGTACTTAAGGGTCCGCACTCGCCTGGTTCAATATAGCGAACCTCTCACTCGTTATATTCCAGGAAACCCAATCCCGCCCGAACGGTAAACCCGCGAACAAATTCGCCATATACTTACGCGCCCTGCGTCTTCGTCCGGACTCCCGTGCACAGAATTTTTATGGGATTTTACCGGTTTCTCCTTTGCTCATCATTCTAGAATTTAGGTTCGTCGGTAAGGTTGAGGTAAGCCGTCGGTCGCGGGGCCGCGGATTGCCGCGGGGCGCCTCCCCGGAGGACAGAAGCTCACCGTTCCTTATCCGAGTCACGGCACCAAATTGTCATAAATTTAGACCACAATGGATCATAATCCAATTAGAATTTTATTAATTGTAGCAAGTAGAATATGAGCAAATACAGCGCTGGACGGCAGGGGAGTCTGCGCTCCGCCAACTGCCGTACTGAGCAGTTCAAACAGTCTCTCTTTATACATCTTTACTTCCATGTTCAATGAGATAGTGGAGGTACTTTTCGCATGCTTCAGTTGTTGTTAGGGGGTCGTTTCCTGCTTCCTGGTGATATATGGGGTTGCTTGTCTTATCTCTGTCGATAAGTTTGGACATCTGGTGGTTATCTTGCATAAACACGCCTGGGAGGTATTCTTCGCATGCTTCAGTTGTTGTTAGGGGGTCGTTTCCTGCTTCCTGGTGATATATGGGGTTGCTTGTCTTATCTCTGTCGATAAGTTTGGACATCTGGTGGTTATCTTGCATAAACACGCCTGGGAGGTATTCTTCGCATGCTTTACATTGAACTTTAACATAAGTCTTAATAAACAATACCTTAGTTCAGTCTCTCACAGAGGGAACTGTGAGGGAACTGTGAGGGAACTGTGAGGGAACTGTGAGGGAACTGTGAGGGAACTGTGAGGAGGGGGGCGGCCCCCCGGGCCCCAGCCCCCCCCCCCCGCCTGGGGCCAGGCCCCGCGGCCGCCGGCCCCTTCCTCCTCTGCCCGCTCCCGTCGCAGACGGCTCGGTATGTGTCACGAGCGGCAGCCCCGTTCAGCAGCTCTCGGAGGGCGCGCGGCTGTGCCCGGCCGTGACCGGGGCCCGCAGGGGTTTCCCGCTCGCCCCGAGAAGGCGCTGGCCCCGAGCCGGCGCGTCCCGCCCCGCCCCGCCCGGCCCTCGGCGCCCTCGCGAGCTGAGCGCGGCCCGGCCAGCAGGGGGCGCTGGCGCTCACCGGCTGGGCGCGGTGGCGGGGCCGGTGGGGGCCGTTCCTTCCGGCCGCCCTTTAAGGGCCGCCCCGCGGGGCTCGGGCTTCCGGTGGCGCGTGCGCGGCGCGTCGGAGCGGGGGCGGGAGCGGTGCGTGTGGAGGCCGAAGGGCCGGTGCGTGTGGCGGCCGGGTCGCGAGGCGTCCCTGTGCGGTGCCGGGGCCCCTCTGCGGCCCGGCGTGGGAAGCCCGCGGCCGGCGGAGCCTGCTCGGAGCTGGGCGGGGAGCGCCGCGGCGGTCCGGCCGCCGGCAGCCATCCCCTGCGGTGTCCGGCAGCCCCTCGGGACGGCTGGAGGCCTGGCGGTGCCCGAGCCTCGCCTGCGGCAGCCGCCTGAGAGAGCAGCGCGGCCGTGTCCGGGGGCCGGAGAGCGCTGGTGGGTGAGTTCGGGCAGCGGGGGGCGGGTGTGTGTCTCCGGGCGGGGCCGGGGGGCTCCGTGCCCCGCAGAGGAGCCCCGGTCGGGCATCGTTCGCTTCCGAACAATGCAGGTCTGTCCCTGGTTATTTTCTGTGTACAGTGTTTCGGGCCACCTGAAAGCCTTTGGCCGGGTAGGTTTGGTGCGGGGCGATGGCAGGTGTGGACCCTGAAAGATCTCGGGTGGGGGGCGTGGGAGGTATTTCTTGCCTTAAAACTCTGAGCCCACCTCGCGTGTCATGTCGTGTTATCATGTCGTGAGTCTCGTGACTGTGGCAAATGGCTGAGTCGGGCGTTTTCTGATAACTAACTTCTGAACGTGTGCGTGTGTAGGCACGGGGAGATTTGTGCAGGGTGACGGAGCCCCTTGTGCTTCTGTGCTAATGTCTACCTGTTCTAGACCTCCAGTGTTGGAAAGCCTTTGTTTAGTGCCTAGTTGTGGCTGCGTAACTGCTGTTGCGCCTGCAGCTGTGCTCGCAGGGATGCTGGGTGGCTCCGCATCAAACCGGCCGCCGGGCGGCCGGGTTGTGCCGCAGAGCATGCCGGGAGCTGTAGTCCTTGCGGCTGCCGGGCGGCCGGGTTGTGCCGCAGAGCATGCCGGGAGCTGTATTCCTGGCGCAGTGGCTGCCGGCCCTGTCACGTGGTTCGCCGGGCATGGCGGGAGGCGCGGTCTTCCGGCGCTCGGGTGCCGGCCGGCCGTGGCGCGTACGGTACGCGAGGTGTATTTTTGGGGTTGGATTCGTGTTGATTACTGGGGGCTTGCGGGTGCGGCCGCTTCCCGAGAAGCGGTGAGTTCCCCGGGAGCTGACAGAAGGGAAGAGGGAAAGGAGGAGGACGATGACCTTTTCCCCGTGCCCAGGGTGCAGATGATGGCCGCGTCCCCGGCCCACCGGAGGTCCCGCTCAGCCTCCCCTGGCCCCCCTTGCCCCGTGCGCCTGCCCCCAGCTCCGGCACCTCCCCATAAGCGTGCTGCATAGCCTTAGGCCGCCCCCAGGCCCTGTCGTGAAGGCAGCAAGCCGTCCCTCAAGCGCACTGGATTCCCCCTTGGCGCAGGGGCCCTTAGCAGTAGCGTGGGGAGGGAGCGGTGTGTCCAGAAGCCCCTGCGGAAGGAGAGGCTTTGGCCAGGGTCGATCGACGGTAATGACGGTCACTGTTTCTTCTTTCCCTCTCCCAGAGACCGTGCTGAGGACGTGGTTGTCTGTCCTTCCCCCGGGGATGCCGTTGCCTGCGGCCGTCTCAGGCTCGCGTGGCTTCTCTCTGCCCGTCCTCGCCGTCCTCGCAGCGCAGGGCCGAAAAGGGATAGACAAAGCCCTTCCCGGCTGCGGACAGGAGCTGCCTCAGCTGAAGCTGGAGACGCCAACGAAAGGTAAAGAAGAAGAAACTGAAGGTGCTCTGGCTGCCAGCTGCCTTCCTGCCGCAGGCAAGAGAGAGCCTGTCCATGCAGGTGGGGGAGGAAGGATCCCCCTTCATAGCCCGCAGCGGGCCAGGCCACCAACGTGCACCGTAGGGTCTGTACGCGTAACCCGGAGTTGGGTACGGGCGTGTAGTGCACGAGCGAGCTAGGCTACGTGCCTAGGAAGCCTCATCTGGTAAGAGCTGTAAGATACCCACGTATTCTCTTCAGGTGGAGGACGGCCTAGAGTCTGGAGCTGCAGAAGAGGCAGGGAGGAGAGGAGGGGAAAGAAGCATCTGAACGGCTAAATTGTGCCAGCAGCGCTGAGAGCGAGAGTCGCGGTGAGTCCTGGGCCACTGGGGCCCCGTTGCCTCTCTTGTACGTCCTGGGCCCTCCCTGTCTCTCCCCCGGCCCCCTCTCTTTCCTTACCTGCTGCAAAATTTACTTTTTTTTTTTGAGCCCCCCCGCACCTTCTTTCTCCATCTCGCTCTGAGTGTCTCCCTGCCTCCCCGTCTTTTCAGTCCTCCCTCTCTCTGTCCTGTAGCCTGTGGCTCCTTTTTCTTTCTCTGCCTCTCTCTGCCTGGCTCTGGCTCCGTTTTTTTTTTTTTTTTATTCCTCCTGCTCTGTCCTGTAGCCTGTCGGTGTTTTGTTGTTCTCTGGCTCTCTTGATCTGACTCCCTGTGTTACCGAAAAACGCGTTAAAATCGGAAACGACTCCTCAACACCAATTTAGTATTAAAGAGCAGGCATTCTTTATTCGCGGCGCCGGATGCACGGGGGATCGCTCCTCCTGGCGTGCGTACCTCACGCACCTTTCCCGTACAATTTGTAGATCAATGTTTTACGTATTCATACATATTCATTATTGTCCTGTCTGCTGATTGGTACAAACTTGCTCGTTCCGTATGTAAATCGCTGCGCAGGCTCGGTTGTCCTCTTCCGTTGTTCTCTTCTGTTACTTGGGTCGGTGGTGGTCTGTGAGTCGGTGGTCGCGATCTCCCCCTGCCGGAATTACCTTTTAGCTTCTCGGCTCTTACTCTTGGCAGTCTTGGCTAGTTTTCTCAGTCCGCTAAGCGAAACCGCGTTTTGTCATCCTTTTCTGACAGAAGCACGTTGTCTGTTGTTCTGTTCGCATTAATGATCGCCTACGGACTAAAATGCAGATCGACAGATACGCTGATTGGTACGCTCCATGTTCCCGTAATGGAACACCGTCTCTGGTTGATTTCATCACTTTGGTTACATTTCCCCTGTTTGGAAGTTCTGAAATAATAATTTTCTCAATACTTCCATCCTAGATCAATAATATTCCACTATGTCAGTTTAGTGTTTGCTTCATGTTCTGAAATTTTTCACTTGATTGTGGTCTCCAGGGTGTATGCAGGTCCCATTTTCTACCCAAAATTTTATTAATTTGTTGAAGTACCTCTGCAAAAAAATGTGGTGCTCTATCAGAGGACATTCCCGTTGGCACTCTAAATCTTGGTATTATTTCCTTCAGCAACGTCTTAACTACTACTCTAGCTTTGTCGGTGCAGCACGAGAAAGCTGCTGGCCATCTAGAAAATTTGTCAATCAGCACTGACAAATACTGCTCTATCTATTTTGTCTGGGTAACTCAGAGAACTTAATTTGCTAATAATTTCCGGGAGAATTTTTTGTTTTGTTACGCCTAAAGGTTGTTTCCTTTGGTTCAGGGGATTATTTCTAGGACAGATTGGACACTTAGCTACTATGGGTTTAACTATTCTTGTCGTGCCTACACACGCTACAGATGTTTTTAAACTCAAAACCGTAGCGCCTACAGCCTAATGTGTTTGCTCATGGTTTTCTTTTGCAAGTTCTGTCATAACTTGTGGGGTGGTTGTTGTTATTACTTGTTTTTCTGGTGTTACCTACCATCTCTCTGTGTTTTGTGATGCTTCCAATTGTTCTGCTAATTGCTCATCCAATTTATTATATCTCGGTTTCAACTTTGGAATTCTGATCTGTTTTACTGGTACTAGTGCAAGGATACCTTGCTCTGCAGTCCTCTTTGCAGCTTTATCGGTCAGTCGTTTGCTTATGTTTACAGCCGTCTGGCCAAATTGATGAGCTTTGCAACGCTTTACCGCCACTTCTTTTGGTTTCTGCACGTCTTCCGGAAGTTGGAGAATTTCTTCTTTATGCTGTATTGATGATTCTTGGGCTGATGGCAGTCCTTTCTCCTTCCCAATAGCTCCATGATCGTGGATCACACCAAATGCACGTTTGGAATCAGTCTAGATATTTATCCTTTGTCCTTCTGCCATTCGCAGAGCTCGCTTCAATGCTACCAATGCTGCTTTCTGTGCTGAGGTGTTTGCAGGCAGCACCCCTGACTCCATTCCCTCGGCGGCGATAACGACAGCATATCCGGCCATTCGCTTCTCTTCTCGCCCAGAGCTTCTTCCATCTGTAAACAACTCCAGATCAGGATTTTCCCAGAGGTTTGTGTCTCAGGTCTGGTCTGCTGGAATAGACTTGTTCAATAGTTAGCAAGCGATCGTGTTCTAAATTGTCCGTAAGGTTTTCTGTTGTTAAAAACATAGCAGGATTCAGTATAGCAGTAGTCTTCGATTCCACATCGTCTTGTTCTAACAGAACAACTTGATATTTCAACATTCTGCTAAGGGATAGCCAACGACCCCCCTTTTGTTCTAAAACAGTCACCGCTATGTGCGGGACATATACTGTCATCTTCTGTCCCATTGTTAACTTTGGGGCTTCCCGGATCGGCAGCGCTGTTGTTGCTACTGCCCGTAAACACCTAGGCCATCTTTTACTCGCGTGGTCAGGTTGTTTGGAGAAGTAGCCCACAGGTCTCTTCCAGGTTCCCAGTCGCTGTGTCAGCACTCTAAGGGCTAAATGTTGTCTTTCGTGGACAAACAACTCAAAAGGTTTAGCGAAATCAGGTAGGCCTAATGCAGGGGCCATCATCGAGGCTCTTTTCAGTTCTTTGAATGCCGTTTGGCATCCGGGCGTCCAGGTTAAATATTTATCCTTTTGAGTCTTTCAATGCCTCAAATAATGGTTTTACATACAGTCTATAGTTCAGAATCCAGAGCTGATGCTATTTCATTGTTTTCAGAAAAGCTCTCAGTTCCTTCGGGCTGCTAGGTTCGGGAATTTGACAAATAGTTTCTTTCTTTTCACTTTCTAATTGTCTTTGTCTTTGAGATATTTCAAATCCTAAATAAATGGCTGCTTCTTTTCCTATTTGGGTTTTGTTTCTGGAAACTCCGCATCTTCCTTGGCCGAGAAAATTTAAAAATTTCAAAACATTTTTCTTTACTTTGTGCCGCTATCAGAATGTCATCCGCATTCTGTAACAAGATGCCTCTCCCTGGGTTCTGTTTTTTCTATATCTCTAATTTTTTTTTGCCAGCTGAGTCTCAAGTATCGTAGGACTAATTTTAAATCCTTGTGGAAGTACGGTCCATGGTAGCTGTGTCTTTCATTCTGTGGTGGGGCTTTCCCATTCCAAAGCAAATAGGCTTTGACTTTTTATGCCTGGAGGTATGCAAAAGAAGGCGTCCTTCAAATCTAGTACAGTAAACCATTTATGCTCCTCCTTTAAAAGAGGTCAGTAAAGTGTATGGATTAGCTACTACCGGATGTATATCTTGGACCACCTGATTTATAGCCCTTAAATCGTGAACTAGCTAATACTCTTTGCCTCTAGATTTCTTTACTGGCGACACAGGAGTACTATATTCTGATTCACATTCCACTAAAAGCTCATATTCTGAAAAATTTTATAATTAACTTCTGTAATCCTTTTCGAGCCTCTCGCTTAATAGGGTATTGTTTTTGTCTTACGGGCTTGGCTCCAGGCTTTAAGGTTACTTTTACCGGCTCTGCCCACTTAGATCGCTCCGGAGCTCCGCTCGCTCAAACCAAAGGAATTACTACGTTTTCCACTTCCTCGGGAACCCGTTCCTCCCTGGAGGAATCCTGTAACATAAACGCTCTCGCCTCTGTGGCTTTTGATTCTGGTATTAGTGATTTAATCTCTCCATCTTTAAAAGTTACTTGAGCATCTAATTGACCTAATAGATCTCGTCATAACAGAGGCAGTGGACATTCAGGCATATGCAGAAACTGGTGAGTTGCCCATTGCTTCTCCAATTTAAACTTTAATGGCTCTGAGAGGGGCTAATTTTTCTTTGCCCTGTTGCGCTAGCAACATCTACTGATTTATGATCAAATTTCTCTTCACGTGTATTCAATACCAAATAAGTGGCTCCCGTATCTACCAAAAATTCTATTTCTTCATTCCGTAGCTTCAGTGTAACCAGGTGTTCAGCTAGGGTTGATTCCCCTGGTCTCCTTCATGCCAAGCTACTTCAAGCATTTAACCCAGATCTCTGGATTCAGGTTGTTCTAGTTTCTGAAGGTTGTTTTCTCTCCCCCCGCCCCCATCTGGGGCTGATTGTCTTATGAATATAGAGACCAGCTGAATTGCTTTTTCTGGTTTTTCTGGGTTCAAATGAGTATATTTTCTGGTGGTCACCTTCAGTCTTTCCATAAAGGCTGAAGGGGACTCACTTAATTCTTGTCTCACTTCATAAATTTTGACCAATTTATTGCTTTTGGCATTGCTTGTCTTACTCCAAATAAAATCTCTCTCTGACATCTAGTCAACATTCCCCTGGGTCCTGGCTGATTAGGGTCCCACTCGGGATTTGTAGATGGAAAATTCTTATTCATTGTTCTCTGTAAATTCCCGTTAGCATGTGCTCCCTGCACCTGCCTTCTGGCTGTATTCCATACTATTTTCTTGTCAGTTTCATCAAGCGAAGTATCCAGTATCACAAGTAGAGCAACACTCTTTCAAGTTCTCACCACGTTTTCCTCTTTTCAGAAACATTGCCGTAGAATCTTGTGGACATACCTCACGCTGTTTCTGCTGCTCGGGATGATTCCACGGTGTAAAGAACAAATCAACATATGCCACTTCTTCCCATTTGCCTTCCCTTTTTACAAAACAACATTAATTGCAAGATGGTACGATATTGCAATGTCTCGTGTTCTGGCCATTTGTGCCCACCTTCCAATTGATACGTTGGCCACCAATGATTGCAATATTCAATTAATGGTTTCCGAGTTAGTGGGTCACCGCCCCCGACGTCTTTGCAGTGCTTCAAAATACATCGCAAAGGTGTTCTCTGTGGGATAGGTTTCCTACTCAGTAATGCTCCCGTCTCCCAGTCGACTAGTAGTTGTGATAGTGCACTATCACAAATACTAGTCAGAGGGACTCCAACCCCCGTTAGAGGTCTCACTGGAAATCTGCCACTGGGATCTGTAGCCCCCTGCTAGATATCCCTGGAGACTTCAACCCCCTGTTGAAGACTCCCCTACCCTCGGGTCCCGCTCCACAGGCTTTCGCCTAGCAGAGACTTACCAACCGAGGCACCTCTTGGCCCCGACCCTGCGTGGCTTTCGCCGCGCCTTACGGGCAGGCCTGTGGGACTCAAACCCGCTATCCTATCCTATGTGGGAAACTAACCCCACGTATTATTCTACCTAAGTTTCTTCTTCAAAGAATGCCTTGTTTACCTCAATCCAGGGGATCTTGCTCAGAATTCTCTGGCCCGGGGATCGGAAGCTCTCCCGGAGAATTCCTCGGGGCCGGCTGCAGGTCCCACGATCCCACGGATCCGTCGAGATTCAAAAGCAGGTTCCCACCTGGGGTGCCAAAACTGTTACCGAAAAACGCGTTAAAATCAGAAACGACTCCTCAACACCAATTTAGTATTAAAGAGCAGGCATTCTATATTCACGGCGCCGGATGCACGGGGGATCGCTCCTCCTGGCGTGCGTACCTCACGCACCTTTCCTGTACAATTTGTAGATGAAAATTTTACATACTCATACATAGTCATTATTGTCTTGTCTAGCGATGGGTACAAACTTGCTCGTTCCGTATGTCAATCACTGCGCAGGCTCGGTTGTCCTCTTCCGTTGTTCTCTTCTGAGTAGGTGGTGTTACTTGGGTCGGTGGTGGTCTGTGAGTCGGTGGTCGCGATCTCCCCCTGCCGGAATTACCTTTTAGCTTCTCGGCTCTTACTCTTGGCAGTCTTGGCTAGTTTTCTCAGTCCGCTAAGCGAAACCGCGTTTTGTCATCCTTTTCTGACAGAAGCATGTTGTCTGTTGTTCTGCTGACATTAACGATCGCCTAGGCACTAAAATGCAGATCGACAGGTGCACTGATTGGTACGCTCCATGTTCCCGTAATGGAACACCGTCTCTGGTTGATTTCATCGCTTTGGTTACACCTGTTCCTGTTGTTCAGTTTCTTCTTTTTTGGCTTTGTGTGATTCTCTCTGTGATTCTGTTTTTCTCTGCCTCGCTTTTCCCAGCTCCCCGTCCCTCACTTTTAATGCCCGTTATCCTTCACCAGCACACTCTCCCTTGGTTCCCATCCTCGTTTCTGAATTCCTCCTGCTTTGCCACGTAGCCCGTGACTTTTTTCTTAATCTCTCTCTGTCTGCCTCAACGCTCCCCCCGTGCTTTTTAATTCGTCTTCTCTGCTCTGTACCCTGCTACTGTTCTTGCCTTTCTGAGTTCTTCTCTGTCCAGCTCCCTTTCCCTATTCATGAATTCCTGTTCTTCCTGCAGCCACCGCTGTTCCCTGTGACCTCCATCTCTCTCTGTCCAGCTCCCTGTCCCTAGGTTTTAATTCCTGCCTCTGCCCGCTGTAGCCTGTCTAGATGTTTCTCTCGGCCTCTCTCTCTGTCCGGCTCCCTCTCTCTGTGTTCTAATTCCACGTTCTCTGTCACGTGGACCCGTGCTATTTGTTTGTCCTCATCTCTCTCTGTCCAGCTCCTTGCTGCGACGTTTTATTTCCTCATTTCCTCCCTCTCTGTCTTTGTAGCCCATTGCTGTTGGTTTGTTTTTTTCTTTTTTTTCACTTGTTTCTTCATGTGTCTCTGTCTGCCTCCCAGTCCCTGATCTTTAATTCCTCCTTCCCTGTAGGCCGCTGTTCCTTTTTTCCATTCTACATTGTGTTCTCTTTGGTCTCGTGTTCTTATTCATTGATTCCCTCCTCGCTGCCCTGTGGCTTGTCCCCATTTTATTGTTGCTTCTCTCTCCCTCTCTCTGGCTTCTTGCCCCTGTTTTTAAAATTCCTCCCTCTCTTCTCTCTTCCCTGTAGGCCGTGTGATCTTTAGCCTTTCTCCATGTCTTTCTGCCCATCTCTCTGTGTCTATTCATTAATTCTTCCCTCTCTGCCCTGTAGCCTGTAGCTTCTGTCCTTTCTCCATCTTGCTGTCCCTGGCTCCCGCGTGACCCTATGCTAGAATTGTTTCTCTCTTCTCTCCGTACGCATTGCGATTCCTTTTGCTCTCTGTCTCCCTTTGGTTTTTTTCTTTTTTTTTTTCTGGCTCCCTGTCCCTAATTCTTAATTCTCTGCCTTCTCGTGCCCCATGGTTTGTTCTGTGGGGTTCTCTCGCGGTTCCCTCGCAGTTCCCTCCAGTCCATACTGGGCTATATTGGTCTAGTCCATACTGGGCTATATTGGTCTGTCCCGGCTTCCTCCCACTTCTTTCCCAGTGCCTCACAGTAGGTCCCGGTTCCGTCCATGGGATGAACTGTGAGGGAACTGTGAGGGAACTGTGAGGGAACTGTGAGGGAACTGTGAGGGAACTGTGAGGGAACTGTGAGGGAACTGTGAGGGAACTGTGAGGGAACTGTGAGGGAACTGTGAGGGAACTGTGAGGGAACTGTGAGGGAACTGTGAGGGAACTGTGAGGGAACTGTGAGGGAACTGTGAGGGAACTGTGAGGGAACTGTGAGGGAACTGTGAGGGAACTGTGAGGGAACTGTGAGGTGTCATAAATTTAGACCACAATGGATCATAATCCAATTAGAATTTTATTAATTGTAGCAAGTAGAATATGAGCAAATACAGCGCTGGACGGCAGGGGAGTCTGCGCTCCGCCAACTGCCGTCCTGAGCAGTTCAAACAGTCTCTCTTTATACATCTTTACTTCCATGTTCAATGAGATAGTGGAGGTACTTTTCGCATGCTTCAGTTGTTGTTAGGGGGTCGTTTCCTGCTTCCTGGTGATATATGGGGTTGCTTGTCTTATCTCTGTCGATAAGTTTGGACATCTGGTGGTTATCTTGCATAAACACGCCTGGGAGGTATTCTTCGCATGCTTCAGTTGTTGTTAGGGGGTCGTTTCCTGCTTCCTGGTGATATATGGGGTTGCTTGTCTTATCTCTGTCGATAAGTTTGGACATCTGGTGGTTATCTTGCATAAACACGCCTGGGAGGTATTCTTCGCATGCTTTACATTGAACTTTAACATAAGTCTTAATAAACAATACCTTAGTTCAGTCTCTCACAATCCCCCCTTTTTCTTTTTTATCCTATTATTGTTTATTAGACACTACTTTCATTTTCGACACTGCAGACAAATCTTCTTCCACAATTCCGACATTTATCATAACACTCACAAGGTAATATCTCACAATTACAATCATAGTTCTTGTGTGGCATTATGCATTCACAACAATCGTCATCTTCATTAATAGATACACTCTTATATTTTGCTTCAGACCTTGTAGTCAAAATAAGCAATTTAGCTGGGTCAAACCGTTCTTTAATAAAATGTAAAATATAGCGTAGTATACAAGGTCCAAATATAAGTCCCAGAATCAACATAATAAACGGTCTTGCTAAAGCAGACAAAAAGTGGTTAGCCAAGGTGAAACATTAAACCAGCTTTCATACCATAACTTGCCCGCTTCACGATCTTTTTTACGTTGTTCTAACCTTTTCCGGAGTTCAGACATGGTGTCTTGGACTACTCCCGTATGGTCAGCAAACGAACAACATTCTTCATTGAGAGCTACGCATAACCCTCCTTCCTTTAAGAACAATAGGTCTAATCCTCTCCTATTTTGCAGCACCACTTCTGATAAAGATTTTACTGAAGTGGCTAAATTTTGAATAGATTGCTCTATTTTTGCTAAATCCTCATCTACAGCCATCTGCAAATTTTGCAACTCCTGACCTTTTACCAGGGAGGCTATGCCTGTACTTGCTCCAACTCCACCCGCTATCAGCAGTGTAGCTAGGGTTACTGCCGTAATTGGCTCTCGTTTTTGTCTATTCAGGTTTCCTTCAAAGTGGCGTAGCACCTCCTCAGAGGTGTGATAGATTAGGCGAGGAACAATAATCACCTGTATGCAAAACTGAGATTCATTAAACACGTTCAAGGATAGGCAAGGCGTTATTCCGATGTCTGAACAAACTCATTTAGCTCCTGATTTCGGGATAGCCCATTTGTCCTTTTTATTTTTGTGTTTCTCTATATTGGTGTTAGTGACTGTTCGGCTGCACAAAGGCTGATACTTTTCGGGCACTGTGCCTATACATTTTCCCTGACCCGTTACTAATTGAATAGTAATTCCTTGCGTATGATTCTTCTGGTCATCCCATTGACATTCTTGTGGGTTTAAACCATTAGACCATCGAATCATACCTGGTTTTCCAACTGCCTCAAAATATGGTGGTCTAATATTATAACATAACCAGCATTCTTCAGTTAAATTTGGTTTGCTTTCATTAAGGGCACGATAAGAGGCTTGCATTAGATTCCATAAGGGGTCCTTGGGTTCTGACAACTCTAGATCTCTGGATAAAGAGAATTCAGTCACAGCATCATTAGTTGTTTTCGAAGGAGAGCCTGAGGAAGGGGTTATGACAATTACGGGGGCCATCTTTTCTTCAGAGGAAGTGAGCGGATTCAGGACCAGATTTGGTCCTATTGGCAAAGGATCGTGGGGCATCGGTTTCTTCATAATTTGAAAAATACCCCCTCTATCTACACCTTGTTCATAATATCTAATTCCCCAAAATTTTCCTACAAGCCAGAAGTCCTGACTAGGATCTTTTATGGTTATATTAATGCCTGTACATCCAATATCTTTATGATTACATATACCATTATAGTAACTATCTGTGTAGCTCCAATTTCTCTTTTGACATATTTGTGGTGACCATTTGATTTCTAGATTTTGATCTCCAGATGCAGACCATTCAGAGGCCCATGTTTCGCATCCCCAGTATGCACAATAATAATGGTCTGGACGATTACAGTATGATTTACCAGGGTTCGATGCCGGGCATATATAAATTGGCTTGCAATTCTTATCCATTTCTTCATCGATTAAGTAACGCAAACTTATATTGAAACTAACTGTTCCCCCCTCCATAATTTGTGCTTGGATTGGCTTATTTGGATATTGTATGTTTATTATTGTCCAATTCATGGGTTCATGAGGGTTTCCTTTTCCATTTGTTTGGGCTATTATCGATAATAAAACTAACGATATACCAGGAAAAAGGGTGTCTGTCAATTTTTCCAATTTAAGTACACTTTTACCAGTCTTGGGGAAGTTCGACTATAGCTGCTCTTGCGCTTCATTGTTCTGGTTCTTTTCTCCACAGTTTGTTCCTCCTCTGCCTCGCCCGTCGACTCGGTTGCTTCGAGCCACGGGGTGTACCATCTTCTTGGCAGCAAGGGAAATCTTCAGGAGAACAGCTGTTTCAGGCTTTCTGCCTGTTTATATAGGCCTCCCACTTTGCAGCTTTAACTAATGAGACTAAGCAAGACACAGCTAGTACTTCCCTTCTGCACTTTGTAGCCAAAATTTCAACCACAAAGGGGATTGATTCGTTGGAATGGTAACAATAATACTAAGGGTTTATTCCTTTGGCAAAACTTTCCACCATTCATGGGATCCTCGAATAATTTCTTGTTCCGACTCTAATTTTTTTTTTTTTTTTTTTTTTTTTTTAATTTCCACTCAGTGAGAGTTCTTTGGATTTTCCAACACTGTGTGCAAACTCCTATCGGAGGGTATCCATATTCACAGTGTGTCCACCATTTATCCTGGCATACCTTACACTTGCAACGAGCAAATGGATAACAATCGCAGTTCAAATGATTGCATCTAATTTGTGTATCTAAAAGGCTTATTAGCTTTTCCTCTATATTCAATATTGTGTTACTACATAAGTTTAGCAATTTCCTTCAACACACTTCGTACGCTTCCATATATAATAGATTAAAAAAGATAATTATAGCAAATATAAACAGCAATATACACTTTATACCAAAAGGTAATGCGGCAAAATAATCAACTAAAGTTCTTATCATTACGTTATCTTTTCAGAGTTATCTTGGTGTCACCTGGAGTACTGATTACTTTCCAGTGGGGTCTCGTCACTGGGCCTTTAATGCGACTGGCATGAGTCCATCCACGCTCAGCAGTCCGGACAGCTGTTTCTGTTGTAAGCAAAACAAGATAAGGTCCCTCCCAATTGGGTTTTAGGGTTTCTTCTTTCCACGTTTTAACCAATATCCAGTCCCCAGGTTTAAAATTGTGAATTTTTAAGTCCAATGGGGGTCGTTGCACAATTAGTCCATGTTCCCAAAGCTTGTTACGATGTTCTGCTAATTGTGAAACATATTCATTAATCACATGATCTCGAATTAAAACATTTGTTTGTGGACTTTCGATTCTATAGGGCATTCCATACACCAGTTCAAACGCTGATATCCCTACATCTGCTCGGGGCCTGGTTCTGAGAATTAATAGTGCCATGGGTAGGCACTTAACCCATGATAATTTGGTTTCTATCATTAATTTAGTCAAAATAGTTTTGATTTCTCCGTTCATCCTTTCAACTTTTCCCGAACTTTGTGGATGCCATGGCGTATGATATTCCCACTTAATACCTAAACTTCCTGTTAGATTTCTAACAATTTTTGACACAAAGTGTGTTCCTCTGTCTGAATCGATTACATCGGGTACTCCATATCGAGATATAATATGTTCAAGTAATACCTTAGTAACTTGGTTAGCAGTTGCTTTAGAGGTAGGAAAAGCCTCAACATAATGTGTTAAATGATCCACCATCACTAATAAATATTTGTAACGCCCTACCCTGGGTAGTTCAGTAAAATCCACTTGTATGTGTGAGAAAGGTCTGTATGCTGGGGAACGTCCTCCAAGAGGTTTTCGTTTCATGTTGTTTCGATTAACCTTTTGACAGGTCTCGCAGGCTGCAGTGACTGCCTTTGCTATGTTATATACGCTTATACAGGCAAACTGTTGATTGAAATGATCAACTAATGCCTGGGTTCCCCAGTGTGTTTTACTGTGTATTTTTGAAAAAATTTCGAGTGCTATGCCCTTCGGCAAGACTTCTCTCCCATCTGGCAATATGTACTTACCATCTTGTTCCTTAGCTCCCATTTGTTCTAGTTTTTCCTTTTCTGCAGACTCAAAACTCAAATTATTACTAACAGGTACTTGCTGCATAGTCAAAATCGTACTATAATTGCCTGCTACTCGTTTTGCTTCTGTATCAGCTGCATTATTTCCTCTAACTTGATAACTCGTGCCTCGCTGGTGTCCCTTTATATGTACAACTGCTATTTTATTTGGTATTTTCAATGCCCCCAGAACTCGCCGAATTAATTCTGGGTGTATCAGTTCTTTTCCCTGTGAGTTAACAAATCCTCTCTCCTCCCATATTTTCCCAAAGGTATGTACTACTCCGAACGCATAGCGTGAGTCTGTATATATAGTTCCATCCTTTCCCTTCAGTGACACTAAGGCTTTCCACAATGCGTACAGCTCACAGGCTTGAGCCGACCAGCTGGCACTCAGGGGGCCCGATTCTATTGTCCTAAATTCTCCTTTATCCAACTTAATGATGGCATACCCTGACAATCGTTTACCTTCCACTATTCGAGATGACCCATCTATAAAAATTATTTCTCCATGTTGTAATTCCTCTTCTTCTAGATCTGGTCGAATTCGTGTTTGTTCTTCAATCGTTTGAAGACAATCGTGTATTAACTCAGTACTTTCCCCTGGGTATAAAAATTCTGCAGGGTTAACCGCTCCGACAGTCCTTAGGGACAGTTTTGGAGATTCTATGAGTATTCCCTCATACTTTAGTAGTCGGCTATCTGTAAGCCATTTTTCTACTTTTTGTTGAAGCACCCCCCTTATGTTATGAGGCGCATATAGGACAACTTCCCCATTGAAGGTAATACGATTCGTTTCTTCAAGTAATAAGGCAGCAGCAACAACGATTTGTAAACAACTTGGCCAACCCCTGCTCACAGGATCCAACAGCTTTGATAAGTATGCTACTGGTTTCTTTTGTCCCGCCCATTCCTGAGTTAATACTCCGAATGCTGTTCCTTCATGTATGTTAACGAATAAATGGAATGGCCGCTTTAGATCTGGGAGGCTTAAAACCGGTGCTTGACTTAACTCTCTTTTGAGGCTGATAAACTGATCTTGATCCTGAGGGGTCCACTTGGGTATTTTGTCTTTAGACAGTTGTTCATACAAGAATTTAACTTTAAAGCTATAATTCTCTATCCATTGTCTACAATACCCAAATAGCCCTAATGCTTGTCGAATTTGTCTCTTAGTGACAGGCATAGGTAATTCCTGAATTCCCTTAATGCGCTCCGGATCCAATATCTTCTTGCCGTTAAACAAATAATGCCCCAAATATTTCACTTTTTCCTCCACAAATTGTAACTTTTCTTGTGATACCCGTAGTCCCTGTTGTGCAAGAAAGTTTAGAAGTCGAATGGTTTCTTTTCTTACATCCTTCTTATTATTCCCTGCTATGAGTAGATCATCTACATACTGTAACAGCACATTTCCCGTTTGTACCTGGTATTCTTTTAAGATCTCTTCCAGGGCCTGTCCAAACAGGTTAGGGGACTCAGTGAACCCTTGGGGGAGCACGGTCCATCTCAATTGCTGTCTGCGGCCTGTCTCTATGTCTTCCCATTCAAAGGCAAAATAATCACGGCATTCTTCTGCCAATGGACAGGCCCAAAAGGCATCCTTTAAATCAACCACACTATACCAGGAGTTATGGGGTCCTAGCTTGCTTAGCAGTGTGTATGGATTTGCTACTACAGGGAACCGGGTGATAGTTCTTTTGTTTATTTCCCTTAAATCATGTACGAGCCGATATTTCCCATTTGGCTTCCTTACAGGCAAAATGGGAGTGTTAAAGGGTGACATACAAGGCTCTAAGATTCCTTGTGCTAATAATCGATCAATTTCTGGTTTCAATCCTCTCCGTCCTTCTAGGGATATGGGATATTGCCTTATCCTCACAGGTATGTGGGGTTCGGAAATTTGAATTTTAATCGGTGGGATTTCCAGTTTACTTATTGTATCCGGAGAGTACCAGACATCGGGGTTAATTTGTTTTTGATCATCTACGGTCAAAGGATAGGCAGACACCGTTAGCTCTTGATTTTTTACTTTAATTTCTAATTGCAATTCAACAATTAAATCTCGTCCTAACAGATTAAATTCTGCTTCAGGGACGAGCAAGAGTTCACCCATTCCAAATTTATTTTCAGTTTCGAATACCACATTTGTGATTTTGCTTACTTTAAAGGGTTCTCCTTTTGCCCCAATTACTTGTACCTTTTCAGGGGAAACTTTACATCCCTCAGGTATTTGCCTAATAGTCGATTTCTCAGCCCCAGTGTCTACTAAAAAGGTGAACTCTTGTTTATGGGGACCTATTTTTAATTTTATCAAGGGCTCATGATGACTCCGGTCCCCTAAGATATAGAGCCCCTGACTCTCCTATTCCGTTTTTAATATTTCCTCATCCCTGATCCTTTCTCTGCAATTCGTCTTTATATGTCCCTTCTTTCCACAGTAAAAACAACATCTCTGTTCCTTCTTTACTACCACGTTCCCTTGTTTCGTTCCAGCAGATCTGTGTTCACCAGTCCGCCCTTTGCGATCCTCTCTGACTGCTGCTACCATCATTTTTACTTGTCGCTTGCTGCTCTCTTCTTCCCGCCTTACGTAGACTTTCTGAGCTTCCCTCAATAATTCATCCAACCCTCTATTCTGCCAGTCCTCTAACTTTTCAATCTTCTTTCTGATATCTTCCCATGATTTTGCCACAAACTGAGTTTTGAGGAGCGCTTGCCCTAAAGGGTTGTCTGGATTTACCCCAGAATACAGCTGAAGGGCTTTCCTCAGTCGTTCCAGCCACTCAGTAGGGCTCTCATCTTTCTTTTGTATTTCATTAAATGCTTTATTGATATTCTGGCCACGGGGTACTGCTTCTCTAATCCCTTGAATTACTATAGTTCTCAGGTCCTGCATATGAGTTCTATGCACCGGATCCTGATTATCCCAATTAGGTCTTTGAAGTGGCCATTTAATATCTGCTTGGGGTCCCTGGGCATGCTGAGCATCCCACAGTCTCATTCCTGCTCGCCTGATCATATCTCTTTCCTCGGTAGTAAATAATTGACCAAGGATAGATTGCATCTCATCCCAAGTATAAAGATTTGGTCCCAAAAATTGATCGAATCTTTCTGCCACTCCGAGTGGGTCTTCAATTAGGTTTCCCATCTCGGTTCTTTTAAAATCTCGTAGGTCAGCCGAACTTAGGGGCACAAAAATATATCCAATCACAGGTTGGGGTCCCCCCATGGGCATTTCCCTTAAAGGATACATCTGAGCTGCCCCTTTTTTACTCCTAGTTACGCGTCTAGGAGGAGGGGGAGACCCTTGTTCCGATTCTGGTGGGGGAGTGGGTGCTCTGGGGACCTCTGAAGGGGCTGCGGGAGCAGGAGGAGAAATATAGGGAGGGGGGCTTAGAAGGGTTTCGTCTAACTCTTCCTTCTTTTTCTTTTGTTCAGTTTTTACTTTATTCAGTGGATAAAGTCTAGCTCTCGGTCTTTCTAGCCACACTTCCGCATACTGACTCTCTTCTGGGTTAAGGGGTTTTTTATTGTTAACCCAGAGGTTTAATTGTTGTCTGACTGTCGTGGTTTAGCGGCAGCTCAGCCCCACACAGTCGCTCGCTCACTCCCCCACCGGTAGATGGGGGAGAGAATCAGAAGGGTAACGCTCGTGGGTTGGGATAAGAACAGTTTAATAATGAAAATTAAAAGAAACAACAGTAGAAATGCAATGTGAAGGAGAACAATGAGAGGCGCAAAGCCCCGGGGGAGGGGGGAAGGGAGGGGAGGGGAGAGGGGGAACGAACCGCCGGAACAAACCGCACGCGCCGCAGCCGCTCGCCGCCCGCCGACCCGACGCCGCGCCGCCCGCGCGCTGCCACTCCCCCCCTCAATATACTGGTCATGGTGTCACATGGTATGGAATGAACCTGCCATTGGCCAGTCGGGGTCAGCCGCCCCCACCATGGCCCTGCCCCTCCCAGCCCCCCCTGCCACGCCACGCGGCAGAGCGCGGGAAGCTGGAAAGGTAGCTGACCCCCACAGTGAGGAGAATTAACCCCTTCTCAGCCAAAACCAGCACATTCTCCACCCCTTATTCCATACCACTTACACCATGCCCAGGTCCCATATGATGCAATACAACCGTACCAACCACCACCCCTCCCCTTCCCATCCTTTAACATAATACACAGACATCATTCCCTTAGTTCATGGATCTTCCCTGTAAAATGTCCATTAAAATGTCCATTGAGTTCACCCAGTCCATGACTCTGGGCTCCATCTGTTGTATCAGTCTTTCCGGGTGGGAGAGATGGTGTGTGGCGTTGGGTTGCTGCATACCGAGTCAGTCATCGTTCCATCACTGCTGCACGGCTTGTTTCATAGTTGATCTTCCATGGGTTGGGAGGCTCGTACTCTGATATCATTGATACAACACAGAGGTGACACACAATATTATATAGCAGTTCACATTGTGCCATTCAGTTCATTGACTGTTTTCACCCAAAATCAAATCCCCTTGAGGCACACATCGGATTTCTCCATCCTCCCGCATCACCCACCAAGTGCACCCAGGTCCTCGAGCAAAAACAATCCCACGAATGGGTTTGCCTTTGCCAGAGGCAGGAAGAACCCAGACTGTTTTGCCCAGCATACTTTTTGTGTGCACTACAGGGACTCTATCCCCTTCCACAGTATGTAGGATTTCTGACTGGGCAGGGCCAGCTCGGTTGGCAGATCCCCTCGTGTTGACTAACCACGTGGCTTTTGCTAAATGTGTATCCCAGTGCTTGAATGTCCCACCCCCCATTGCTCTCAGTGTGGTTTTTAACAGTCCATTGTACCTTTCAATTTTCCCAGAGGCTGGTGCGTGATAGGGGATGTGATACACCCACTCAATGCCGTGCTCTTTGGCCCAGGTGTCTATGAGGCTATTTCGGAAATGAGTCCCATTGTCTGACTCAATCCTCTCTGGGGTGCCATGTCGCCACAGGACTTGTTTCTCAAGACCCAGGATAGTGTTCCGGGCAGTGGCATGGGGGACAGGATATGTTTCCAGCCAGCCAGTCGTTGTTTCTACCATTGTAAGCACATGGCGCTTGCCTTGGCGGGTCTGTGGGAGTGTGATATAGTCAATTTGCCAGGCCTCCCCATATTTATATTTCAGCCATCGTCCCCCATACCACAGAGGCTTTACCCGCTTCGCTTGCTTGATTGCAGCGCATGTGTCACATTCGTGGATAACCTGTGCAATAATACCCATGGTCAAGTCCACCCCTCGATCACGAGCCCACCTGTATGTTGCATCTCTCCCTTGATGGCCTGAGGTGTCATGGGCCCACCGAGCTAGAAATAGTTCACCCTTATGCTGCCAGTCCAGATCCACCTCAGCCACTTCAATCTTGGCAGCCCGATCTACCTGCTGGTTGTTTCGATGTTCTTCAGTGGCCCGACTCTTGGGGACGTGAGCATCCACATGCCGTACCTTTACAACCAGTTTCTCTACCCGGGCAGCAATATCTTGCCACAATGTGGCAGCCCAGATGGGTTTGCCTCTGCGCTGCCAGTTGCTTTGCTTCCATTGCTGCAGCCAGCCCCACAGGGCATTTGCCACCATCCAGGAGTCAGTATAGAGATAGAGCACTGGCCACTTTTCCCGTTCAGCGATGTCTAAGGCCAGCTGGATGGCCTTTACCTCTGCAAACTGGCTCGATTCACCTTCTCCTTCAGCAGTTTCTGCTACTTGTCGTGTAGGACTCCATACAGCAGCCTTCCATCTCCGGTGCTTTCCCACAAGGCGACAGGACCCATCAGTGAACAGGGCATATTGCTTCTCATCTTCTGGCAGTTTGTTATACAGTGGGGCTTCTTCAGCACGTGTCACCTCCTCCTCTGGTGATAATCCAAAATCTTTGCCTTCTGGCCAGTCCATAATCACTTCCAAGATTCCTGGGCGACTGGGGTTTCCTACTCGAGCCCGCTGGGTGATCAGTGCAACCCATTTACTCCACGTAGCATCAGTTGCATGGTGTGTAGAGGGGATGTTTCCTTTGAACATCCAGCCCAGCACTGGCAGTCGGGGTGCCAGGAGCAACTGTGCTTCAGTACCAACCACTTCTGAAGCAGCTCGAACCCCTTCATATGCTGCCAATATCTCTTTTTCAGTTGGAGTATAGCGGGCTTCAGACCCTCTGTATCCCCGACTCCAAAACCCTAGGGGTCGACCCCGGGTCTCCCCAGGTGCTTTCTGCCAGAGACTCCAGGTAGGGCCATTCTCCCCGGCTGCAGTGTAGAGCACATTTTTTACATCTTGTCCTGCCCGGACTGGCCCAAGAGCTACTGCATGGACTATTTCTCGTTTAATCTGTTCAAAGGCTTGTCGTTGCTCAGGGCCCCATTTGAAATCATTCTTTTTCCGGGTCACTTGATAGAGAGGGCTCACGATCAGACTGTAATTTGGAATATGCATTCTCCAAAAACCCACAACGCCCAAGAAAGCTTGTGTTTCCTTTTTGCTAGTTGGTGGAGACATGGCTGCTATTTTGTTGATCACATCCATTGGAATCTGACGACGACCGTCTTGCCATTTAATTCCTAAGAACTGGATTTCTCGTGCAGGTCCCTTCACCTTACTTTGTTTTATGGCAAAACCAGCTTTCAGAAGGATTTGGACTATTTTCTCACCTTTCTCAAAAACTTCTTCTGCTGTGCTGCCCCACACAATGATGTCATCAATGTATTGAAGGTGTTCTGGAGCTTCTCCCTGTTCCAGTACAGTCTGAATCAGTCCATGGCAAATGGTAGGACTGTGTTTCCACCCCTGGGGCAGTCGATTCCAGGTGTACTGGACGCCCCTCCATGTGAAAGCAAACTGTGGCCTGCACTCTGCTGCCAGAGGGATTGAGAAGAATGCATTAGCAATATCAATTGTGGCATACCACTTGGCCGCCTTTGACTCCAGTTCGTATTGAAGTTCTAGCATGTCTGGCACAGCAGCACTCAATGGTGGAGTGACTTCATTCAGGCCACGATAGTCTACTGTTAGTCTCCACTCTCCATTAGACTTCCGGACTGGCCATATGGGACTGTTAAAGGGTGAGTGGGTCTTACTGATGACTCCTTGGCTCCTCAGTTGGTGAATGAGTTTATGGATGGGGATCAGAGAGTCTCTGTTGGTGCGATATTGCCGCCGGTGCACTGTTGTGGTGGCGATTGGCACCTGTTGTTCTTTGACCTTCAGCAACCCCACCACAGAAGGGTCCTTTGAGAGACCGGGCAAGGTAGACAGCTGTTCAGTTTCCTCCGTCTCCAAGGCAGCTACACCAAAAGCCCACTTGTAACCTTTTGGGTCCTTGAAATACCCTCTCCTGAGGTAGTCTATACCAAGGATGCACGGAGCCTCTGGGCCAGTCACAATGGGGTGCTTCTGCCACTCATTGCCAGTTAGGCTCACTTCGGCCTCCAATACAGTTAGCTCTTGGGATCCCCCTGTCACTCCAGCAATGCTGATGGGTTCTGCCCCTATATAGTTTGATGGCATTAAGGTGCACTGTGCGCCGGTGTCCACTAAAGCTTTATACTCCTGTGGGTCGGACGTGCCAGGCCATCGGATCCACACAGTCCAGTAAGCCCGGTTATCCCTTTCCTCCACCCGGCTGGAGGCAGGGCCCCTCTAGTCCTGATCATGGCAGTCACAACTCACTTCCTGTAAATGTGAATCAGGAGTCCCTCTATTACACTTAGAAATAAAATCTGCGCTTCTACTCCTCTGTCTGGGGACTTGCTCGCTGGAAACTGGAGCAGCAGCTTTCCTGGAAGAGCCTCCCTGAGTGACTGTTCTTCCTTGCAGTTCATGTACTCGTGCCTGTAGGGTCGAAGTAGGCTTGCCATCCCACCTCATCATGTCCTCTCCGTGGTCACGCAGGTAGAACCATAGGGTGGCCCGTGGTGTGTATCCCCTTCTTTGAGCCAAAGGACGCTTATTCCTAACAGCTGAGACACTGCTCTGTCGAGGTGGGGAGTAGGACAGATCTTCTTTGAGTTGCTGGACCTCTTGGGATAGTTTCTCCACAGCAGAGACAAGCGAGGAAGAGATATTTGTGTCATAATCCCGGAGCCTATCTATCACCTCTGCCACCGTTGGTGTCTCGTCATCTTTCCAGGACATCACTGCCAATGAGTTTGCATGCGAAGATGGTGCGCTCCGTACAAACTTCCGCCACATGGGTCGTGTGCACTCGGCTTCATCTGGATCTTTGGATGACCGTTGATCATCCAGGTCACCATAAATCACCTCAAACACAGCTAATTCCCTGAGATACTGGATGCCTTTCTCCATAGTTGTCCATTTTCCTGGGCGATATGTAACATCTTCTTTAAAGGGATACCTTTCCTTCACTCCAGACAGGAGTCGCCTCCAGAGGCTGAGGGCTTGTGGTTTTTTTTCAATTGCTTTGTCAACGCCCCCTTCCCCAGAAAGGGATCCCAATTGTTTGGCTTCTTTTCCCTCTAGTTCCAGGCTACTGGCCCCATTATCCCAGCATCGGAGCAGCCAGGTGGCAATGTGCTCACCTGAACGACGGCTATAATCTTTTCGCATATCTCGCAACTCGCTTAAGGACAGGGATCGGGTGGTCTCTATTTCATTTATTACTTCTCCCTCCTCTCCCCGCGATGGCCCTGGTTCTTCATCATCCCGTTCTAAACGAGTTGATGTCCGCTTCCAATATTTCGTCTTATGTATGGGGGCAACTGATACTGGTACGGGTTTATTTTCTGAGCTAGCTCCGGTACTTGTTGTGGGGGTTTGAGTGGCTGCAGTGCCTGTTGTCAGGGCTGGATTGTCTACAGTGCCAGTCACTTTGCATTTCAATCCAGAGACATTCTCTTCCCCCTGGGGGCACTGAATACTGTTGAGCAGGGCTCGGTATGCATGGGCCAGACCCCAGCACGTTGCAGTTATCTGTGTCTCTCTGGAGTTCCCAGCGTAACAACATACTTTTTCCAAATATTCTACTAGTTTTTTAGGATTCTGCACTTGCTCGGGGGTGAAACTCCAAAACACTGGGGGTGCCCACTGCCCTAGGTATTTGCCCATGCTATCCCACATGCCCTGCCACTCGTAACTATCAAGCCTCGGGGCAGATTTCTGGGTGATATTCTTAAGTTGCTTAGTCAAAACCAAAACAACATGCCCAAAAACTAACAATGACTGCACCTTAACCACCCAAGGATGTTCAAGATACAAAAACGTTGTTGTAACAAAGGCACAGACATCATAGAACAAAGTTGCAAAGGTATTATTCTGTATTTCCTCCATATAAAATCTCTCAGAGGAGGAGGTATAATTGCTAATTGCCTCAACAAGGTGGTATCCGAAGTACAGTAACGGTTTCAGCAAAAACCCCAAATACCAGGTAAAGCTGAAAACGAGTGTTTGTATAACAAATCTCGTAGGCAAAACATTACTAATCACAGCAGAACACAGCAGACTCAAACAACCAACACCGATTTTTAACACCCACTGCAAAAAGGACAACATGGTGCTGTGACCAGCAGCTGTTGTTATCTCCAACCCTCGTGCCCCACGTTGGGCGCCAAAAAGACTGTCGTGGTTTAGCGGCAGCTCAGCCCCACACAGTCGCTCGCTCACTCCCCCACCGGTAGATGGGGGAGAGAATCAGAAGGGTAACGCTCGTGGGTTGGGATAAGAACAGTTTAATAATGAAAATTAAAAGAAACAACAGTAGAAATGCAATGTGAAGGAGAACAATGAGAGGCGCAAAGCCCCGGGGGAGGGGGGAAGGGAGGGGAGGGGAGAGGGGGAACGAACCGCCGGAACAAACCGCACGCGCCGCAGCCGCTCGCCGCCCGCCGACCCGACGCCGCGCCGCCCGCGCGCTGCCACTCCCCCCCTCAATATACTGGTCATGGTGTCACATGGTATGGAATGAACCTGCCATTGGCCAGTCGGGGTCAGCCGCCCCCACCATGGCCCTGCCCCTCCCAGCCCCCCCTGCCACGCCACGCGGCAGAGCGCGGGAAGCTGGAAAGGTAGCTGACCCCCACAGTGAGGAGAATTAACCCCTTCTCAGCCAAAACCAGCACACTGACCCAATCCTCTTCTGACCCATAGACTGGCCAAACGTCATCTTTAGAAATCTTCTTCCCTCCCCATATCCTAGTACAATATTTTATCATTTTTTGTTTATCTTTCCCTAGGGTTCCAGGGAAATATCTCCAATTGTCTAGGATATATGCCAGAGGGGTATTCTTAGGTACAGTGGGTACCTTTCCCATGGGAGTCGAAGGCTTGCTGCCCTTCGCCCCCATCTTCTGGAATATCCACAAGCGCGCACTCACTCGTTCCCCTTGTTCCTGGCCCAGTCCCTCGCGGGAGATGGGAAACGCAGTACTTAAGGGTCCGCACTCGCCTGGTTCAATATAGCGAACCTCTCACTCGTTATATTCCAGGAAACCCAATCCCGCCCGAACGGTAAACCCGCGAACAAATTCGCCATATACTTACGCGCCCTGCGTCTTCGTCCGGACTCCCGTGCACAGAATTTTTATGGGATTTTACCGGTTTCTCCTTTGCTCATCATTCTAGAATTTAGGTTCGTCGGTAAGGTTGAGGTAAGCCGTCGGTCGCGGGGCCGCGGATTGCCGCGGGGCGCCTCCCCGGAGGACAGAAGCTCACCGTTCCTTATCCGAGTCACGGCACCAAATTGTCATAAATTTAGACCACAATGGATCATAATCCAATTAGAATTTTATTAATTGTAGCAAGTAGAATATGAGCAAATACAGCGCTGGACGGCAGGGGAGTCTGCGCTCCGCCAACTGCCGTACTGAGCAGTTCAAACAGTCTCTCTTTATACATCTTTACTTCCATGTTCAATGAGATAGTGGAGGTACTTTTCGCATGCTTCAGTTGTTGTTAGGGGGTCGTTTCCTGCTTCCTGGTGATATATGGGGTTGCTTGTCTTATCTCTGTCGATAAGTTTGGACATCTGGTGGTTATCTTGCATAAACACGCCTGGGAGGTATTCTTCGCATGCTTTACATTGAACTTTAACATAAGTCTTAATAAACAATACCTTAGTTCAGTCTCTCACAGAGGGAACTGTGAGGGAACTGTGAGGGAACTGTGAGGGAACTGTGAGGAGGGGGGCGGCCCCCCGGGCCCCAGCCCCCCCCCCCCGCCTGGGGCCAGGCCCCGCGGCCGCCGGCCCCTTCCTCCTCTGCCCGCTCCCGTCGCAGACGGCTCGGTATGTGTCACGAGCGGCAGCCCCGTTCAGCAGCTCTCGGAGGGCGCGCGGCTGTGCCCGGCCGTGACCGGGGCCCGCAGGGGTTTCCCGCTCGCCCCGAGAAGGCGCTGGCCCCGAGCCGGCGCGTCCCGCCCCGCCCCGCCCGGCCCTCGGCGCCCTCGCGAGCTGAGCGCGGCCCGGCCAGCAGGGGGCGCTGGCGCTCACCGGCTGGGCGCGGTGGCGGGGCCGGTGGGGGCCGTTCCTTCCGGCCGCCCTTTAAGGGCCGCCCCGCGGGGCTCGGGCTTCCGGTGGCGCGTGCGCGGCGCGTCGGAGCGGGGGCGGGAGCGGTGCGTGTGGAGGCCGAAGGGCCGGTGCGTGTGGCGGCCGGGTCGCGAGGCGTCCCTGTGCGGTGCCGGGGCCCCTCTGCGGCCCGGCGTGGGAAGCCCGCGGCCGGCGGAGCCTGCTCGGAGCTGGGCGGGGAGCGCCGCGGCGGTCCGGCCGCCGGCAGCCATCCCCTGCGGTGTCCGGCAGCCCCTCGGGACGGCTGGAGGCCTGGCGGTGCCCGAGCCTCGCCTGCGGCAGCCGCCTGAGAGAGCAGCGCGGCCGTGTCCGGGGGCCGGAGAGCGCTGGTGGGTGAGTTCGGGCAGCGGGGGGCGGGTGTGTGTCTCCGGGCGGGGCCGGGGGGCTCCGTGCCCCGCAGAGGAGCCCCGGTCGGGCATCGTTCGCTTCCGAACAATGCAGGTCTGTCCCTGGTTATTTTCTGTGTACAGTGTTTCGGGCCACCTGAAAGCCTTTGGCCGGGTAGGTTTGGTGCGGGGCGATGGCAGGTGTGGACCCTGAAAGATCTCGGGTGGGGGGCGTGGGAGGTATTTCTTGCCTTAAAACTCTGAGCCCACCTCGCGTGTCATGTCGTGTTATCATGTCGTGAGTCTCGTGACTGTGGCAAATGGCTGAGTCGGGCGTTTTCTGATAACTAACTTCTGAACGTGTGCGTGTGTAGGCACGGGGAGATTTGTGCAGGGTGACGGAGCCCCTTGTGCTTCTGTGCTAATGTCTACCTGTTCTAGACCTCCAGTGTTGGAAAGCCTTTGTTTAGTGCCTAGTTGTGGCTGCGTAACTGCTGTTGCGCCTGCAGCTGTGCTCGCAGGGATGCTGGGTGGCTCCGCATCAAACCGGCCGCCGGGCGGCCGGGTTGTGCCGCAGAGCATGCCGGGAGCTGTAGTCCTTGCGGCTGCCGGGCGGCCGGGTTGTGCCGCAGAGCATGCCGGGAGCTGTATTCCTGGCGCAGTGGCTGCCGGCCCTGTCACGTGGTTCGCCGGGCATGGCGGGAGGCGCGGTCTTCCGGCGCTCGGGTGCCGGGCGGCCGTGGCGCGTACGGTACGCGAGGTGTATTTTTGGGGTTGGATTCGTGTTGATTACTGGGGGCTTGCGGGTGCGGCCGCTTCCCGAGAAGCGGTGAGTTCCCCGGGAGCTGACAGAAGGGAAGAGGGAAAGGAGGAGGACGATGACCTTTTCCCCGTGCCCAGGGTGCAGATGATGGCCGCGTCCCCGGCCCACCGGAGGTCCCGCTCAGCCTCCCCTGGCCCCCCTTGCCCCGTGCGCCTGCCCCCAGCTCCGGCACCTCCCCATAAGCGTGCTGCATAGCCTTAGGCCGCCCCCAGGCCCTGTCGTGAAGGCAGCAAGCCGTCCCTCAAGCGCACTGGATTCCCCCTTGGCGCAGGGGCCCTTAGCAGTAGCGTGGGGAGGGAGCGGTGTGTCCAGAAGCCCCTGCGGAAGGAGAGGCTTTGGCCAGGGTCGATCGACGGTAATGACGGTCACTGTTTCTTCTTTCCCTCTCCCAGAGACCGTGCTGAGGACGTGGTTGTCTGTCCTTCCCCCGGGGATGCCGTTGCCTGCGGCCGTCTCAGGCTCGCGTGGCTTCTCTCTGCCCGTCCTCGCCGTCCTCGCAGCGCAGGGCCGAAAACGGATAGACAAAGCCCTTCCCGGCTGCGGACAGGAGCTGCCTCAGCTGAAGCTGGAGACGCCAACGAAAGGTAAAGAAGAAGAAACTGAAGGTGCTCTGGCTGCCAGCTGCCTTCCTGCCGCAGGCAAGAGAGAGCCTGTCCATGCAGGTGGGGGAGGAAGGATCCCCCTTCATAGCCCGCAGCGGGCCAGGCCACCAACGTGCACCGTAGGGTCTGTACGCGTAACCCGGAGTTGGGTACGGGCGTGTAGTGCACGAGCGAGCTAGGCTACGTGCCTAGGAAGCCTCATCTGGTAAGAGCTGTAAGATACCCACGTATTCTCTTCAGGTGGAGGACGGCCTAGAGTCTGGAGCTGCAGAAGAGGCAGGGAGGAGAGGAGGGGAAAGAAGCATCTGAACGGCTAAATTGTGCCAGCAGCGCTGAGAGCGAGAGTCGCGGTGAGTCCTGGGCCACTGGGGCCCCGTTGCCTCTCTTGTGCGTCCTGGGCCCTCCCTGTCTCTCCCCCGGCCCCCTCTCTTTCCTTACCTGCTGCAAAATTTACTTTTTTTTTTTGAGCCCCCCCCCCCCCCCCCCCGCACCTTCTTTCTCCATCTCGCTCTGAGTGTCTCCCTGCCTCCCCGTCTTTTCAGTCCTCCCTCTCTCTGTCCTGTAGCCTGTGGCTCCTTTTTCTTTCTCTGCCTCTCTCTGCCTGGCTCTGGCTCCGTTTTTTTTTTTTTTTTATTCCTCCTGCTCTGTCCTGTAGCCTGTCGGTGTTTTGTTGTTCTCTGGCTCTCTTGATCTGACTCCCTGTGTTACCGAAAAACGCGTTAAAATCGGAAACGACTCCTCAACACCAATTTAGTATTAAAGAGCAGGCATTCTTTATTCGCGGCGCCGGATGCACGGGGGATCGCTCCTCCTGGCGTGCGTACCTCACGCACCTTTCCCGTACAATTTGTAGATCAATGTTTTACGTATTCATACATATTCATTATTGTCCTGTCTGCTGATTGGTACAAACTTGCTCGTTCCGTATGTAAATCGCTGCGCAGGCTCGGTTGTCCTCTTCCGTTGTTCTCTTCTGTTACTTGGGTCGGTGGTGGTCTGTGAGTCGGTGGTCGCGATCTCCCCCTGCCGGAATTACCTTTTAGCTTCTCGGCTCTTACTCTTGGCAGTCTTGGCTAGTTTTCTCAGTCCGCTAAGCGAAACCGCGTTTTGTCATCCTTTTCTGACAGAAGCACGTTGTCTGTTGTTCTGTTCGCATTAATGATCGCCTACGGACTAAAATGCAGATCGACAGATACGCTGATTGGTACGCTCCATGTTCCCGTAATGGAACACCGTCTCTGGTTGATTTCATCACTTTGGTTACATTTCCCCTGTTTGGAAGTTCTGAAATAATAATTTTCTCAATACTTCCATCCTAGATCAATAATATTCCACTATGTCAGTTTAGTGTTTGCTTCATGTTCTGAAATTTTTCACTTGATTGTGGTCTCCAGGGTGTATGCAGGTCCCATTTTCTACCCAAAATTTTATTAATTTGTTGAAGTACCTCTGCAAAAAAATGTGGTGCTCTATCAGAGGACATTCCCGTTGGCACTCTAAATCTTGGTATTATTTCCTTCAGCAACGTCTTAACTACTACTCTAGCTTTGTCGGTGCAGCACGAGAAAGCTGCTGGCCATCTAGAAAATTTGTCAATCAGCACTGACAAATACTGCTCTATCTATTTTGTCTGGGTAACTCAGAGAACTTAATTTGCTAATAATTTCCGGGAGAATTTTTTGTTTTGTTACGCCTAAAGGTTGTTTCCTTTGGTTCAGGGGATTATTTCTAGGACAGATTGGACACTTAGCTACTATGGGTTTAACTATTCTTGTCGTGCCTACACACGCTACAGATGTTTTTAAACTCAAAACCGTAGCGCCTACAGCCTAATGTGTTTGCTCATGGTTTTCTTTTGCAAGTTCTGTCATAACTTGTGGGGTGGTTGTTGTTATTACTTGTTTTTCTGGTGTTACCTACCATCTCTCTGTGTTTTGTGATGCTTCCAATTGTTCTGCTAATTGCTCATCCAATTTATTATATCTCGGTTTCAACTTTGGAATTCTGATCTGTTTTACTGGTACTAGTGCAAGGATACCTTGCTCTGCAGTCCTCTTTGCAGCTTTATCGGTCAGTCGTTTGCTTATGTTTACAGCCGTCTGGCCAAATTGATGAGCTTTGCAACGCTTTACCGCCACTTCTTTTGGTTTCTGCACGTCTTCCGGAAGTTGGAGAATTTCTTCTTTATGCTGTATTGATGATTCTTGGGCTGATGGCAGTCCTTTCTCCTTCCCAATAGCTCCATGATCGTGGATCACACCAAATGCACGTTTGGAATCAGTCTAGATATTTATCCTTTGTCCTTCTGCCATTCGCAGAGCTCGCTTCAATGCTACCAATGCTGCTTTCTGTGCTGAGGTGTTTGCAGGCAGCACCCCTGACTCCATTCCCTCGGCGGCGATAACGACAGCATATCCGGCCATTCGCTTCTCTTCTCGCCCAGAGCTTCTTCCATCTGTAAACAACTCCAGATCAGGATTTTCCCAGAGGTTTGTGTCTCAGGTCTGGTCTGCTGGAATAGACTTGTTCAATAGTTAGCAAGCGATCGTGTTCTAAATTGTCCGTAAGGTTTTCTGTTGTTAAAAACATAGCAGGATTCAGTATAGCAGTAGTCTTCGATTCCACATCGTCTTGTTCTAACAGAACAACTTGATATTTCAACATTCTGCTAAGGGATAGCCAACGACCCCCCTTTTGTTCTAAAACAGTCACCGCTATGTGCGGGACATATACTGTCATCTTCTGTCCCATTGTTAACTTTGGGGCTTCCCGGATCGGCAGCGCTGTTGTTGCTACTGCCCGTAAACACCTAGGCCATCTTTTACTCGCGTGGTCAGGTTGTTTGGAGAAGTAGCCCACAGGTCTCTTCCAGGTTCCCAGTCGCTGTGTCAGCACTCTAAGGGCTAAATGTTGTCTTTCGTGGACAAACAACTCAAAAGGTTTAGCGAAATCAGGTAGGCCTAATGCAGGGGCCATCATCGAGGCTCTTTTCAGTTCTTTGAATGCCGTTTGGCATCCGGGCGTCCAGGTTAAATATTTATCCTTTTGAGTCTTTCAATGCCTCAAATAATGGTTTTACATACAGTCTATAGTTCAGAATCCAGAGCTGATGCTATTTCATTGTTTTCAGAAAAGCTCTCAGTTCCTTCGGGCTGCTAGGTTCGGGAATTTGACAAATAGTTTCTTTCTTTTCACTTTCTAATTGTCTTTGTCTTTGAGATATTTCAAATCCTAAATAAATGGCTGCTTCTTTTCCTATTTGGGTTTTGTTTCTGGAAACTCCGCATCTTCCTTGGCCGAGAAAATTTAAAAATTTCAAAACATTTTTCTTTACTTTGTGCCGCTATCAGAATGTCATCCGCATTCTGTAACAAGATGCCTCTCCCTGGGTTCTGTTTTTTCTATATCTCTAATTTTTTTTTGCCAGCTGAGTCTCAAGTATCGTAGGACTAATTTTAAATCCTTGTGGAAGTACGGTCCATGGTAGCTGTGTCTTTCATTCTGTGGTGGGGCTTTCCCATTCCAAAGCAAATAGGCTTTGACTTTTTATGCCTGGAGGTATGCAAAAGAAGGCGTCCTTCAAATCTAGTACAGTAAACCATTTATGCTCCTCCTTTAAAAGAGGTCAGTAAAGTGTATGGATTAGCTACTACCGGATGTATATCTTGGACCACCTGATTTATAGCCCTTAAATCGTGAACTAGCTAATACTCTTTGCCTCTAGATTTCTTTACTGGCGACACAGGAGTACTATATTCTGATTCACATTCCACTAAAAGCTCATATTCTGAAAAATTTTATAATTAACTTCTGTAATCCTTTTCGAGCCTCTCGCTTAATAGGGTATTGTTTTTGTCTTACGGGCTTGGCTCCAGGCTTTAAGGTTACTTTTACCGGCTCTGCCCACTTAGATCGCTCCGGAGCTCCGCTCGCTCAAACCAAAGGAATTACTACGTTTTCCACTTCCTCGGGAACCCGTTCCTCCCTGGAGGAATCCTGTAACATAAACGCTCTCGCCTCTGTGGCTTTTGATTCTGGTATTAGTGATTTAATCTCTCCATCTTTAAAAGTTACTTGAGCATCTAATTGACCTAATAGATCTCGTCATAACAGAGGCAGTGGACATTCAGGCATATGCAGAAACTGGTGAGTTGCCCATTGCTTCTCCAATTTAAACTTTAATGGCTCTGAGAGGGGCTAATTTTTCTTTGCCCTGTTGCGCTAGCAACATCTACTGATTTATGATCAAATTTCTCTTCACGTGTATTCAATACCAAATAAGTGGCTCCCGTATCTACCAAAAATTCTATTTCTTCATTCCGTAGCTTCAGTGTAACCAGGTGTTCAGCTAGGGTTGATTCCCCTGGTCTCCTTCATGCCAAGCTACTTCAAGCATTTAACCCAGATCTCTGGATTCAGGTTGTTCTAGTTTCTGAAGGTTGTTTTCTCTCCCCCCGCCCCCATCTGGGGCTGATTGTCTTATGAATATAGAGACCAGCTGAATTGCTTTTTCTGGTTTTTCTGGGTTCAAATGAGTATATTTTCTGGTGGTCACCTTCAGTCTTTCCATAAAGGCTGAAGGGGACTCACTTAATTCTTGTCTCACTTCATAAATTTTGACCAATTTATTGCTTTTGGCATTGCTTGTCTTACTCCAAATAAAATCTCTCTCTGACATCTAGTCAACATTCCCCTGGGTCCTGGCTGATTAGGGTCCCACTCGGGATTTGTAGATGGAAAATTCTTATTCATTGTTCTCTGTAAATTCCCGTTAGCATGTGCTCCCTGCACCTGCCTTCTGGCTGTATTCCATACTATTTTCTTGTCAGTTTCATCAAGCGAAGTATCCAGTATCACAAGTAGAGCAACACTCTTTCAAGTTCTCACCACGTTTTCCTCTTTTCAGAAACATTGCCGTAGAATCTTGTGGACATACCTCACGCTGTTTCTGCTGCTCGGGATGATTCCACGGTGTAAAGAACAAATCAACATATGCCACTTCTTCCCATTTGCCTTCCCTTTTTACAAAACAACATTAATTGCAAGATGGTACGATATTGCAATGTCTCGTGTTCTGGCCATTTGTGCCCACCTTCCAATTGATACGTTGGCCACCAATGATTGCAATATTCAATTAATGGTTTCCGAGTTAGTGGGTCACCGCCCCCGACGTCTTTGCAGTGCTTCAAAATACATCGCAAAGGTGTTCTCTGTGGGATAGGTTTCCTACTCAGTAATGCTCCCGTCTCCCAGTCGACTAGTAGTTGTGATAGTGCACTATCACAAATACTAGTCAGAGGGACTCCAACCCCCGTTAGAGGTCTCACTGGAAATCTGCCACTGGGATCTGTAGCCCCCTGCTAGATATCCCTGGAGACTTCAACCCCCTGTTGAAGACTCCCCTACCCTCGGGTCCCGCTCCACAGGCTTTCGCCTAGCAGAGACTTACCAACCGAGGCACCTCTTGGCCCCGACCCTGCGTGGCTTTCGCCGCGCCTTACGGGCAGGCCTGTGGGACTCAAACCCGCTATCCTATCCTATGTGGGAAACTAACCCCACGTATTATTCTACCTAAGTTTCTTCTTCAAAGAATGCCTTGTTTACCTCAATCCAGGGGATCTTGCTCAGAATTCTCTGGCCCGGGGATCGGAAGCTCTCCCGGAGAATTCCTCGGGGCCGGCTGCAGGTCCCACGATCCCACGGATCCGTCGAGATTCAAAAGCAGGTTCCCACCTGGGGTGCCAAAACTGTTACCGAAAAACGCGTTAAAATCAGAAACGACTCCTCAACACCAATTTAGTATTAAAGAGCAGGCATTCTATATTCACGGCGCCGGATGCACGGGGGATCGCTCCTCCTGGCGTGCGTACCTCACGCACCTTTCCTGTACAATTTGTAGATGAAAATTTTACATACTCATACATAGTCATTATTGTCTTGTCTAGCGATGGGTACAAACTTGCTCGTTCCGTATGTCAATCACTGCGCAGGCTCGGTTGTCCTCTTCCGTTGTTCTCTTCTGAGTAGGTGGTGTTACTTGGGTCGGTGGTGGTCTGTGAGTCGGTGGTCGCGATCTCCCCCTGCCGGAATTACCTTTTAGCTTCTCGGCTCTTACTCTTGGCAGTCTTGGCTAGTTTTCTCAGTCCGCTAAGCGAAACCGCGTTTTGTCATCCTTTTCTGACAGAAGCATGTTGTCTGTTGTTCTGCTGACATTAACGATCGCCTAGGCACTAAAATGCAGATCGACAGGTGCACTGATTGGTACGCTCCATGTTCCCGTAATGGAACACCGTCTCTGGTTGGTTGATTTCATCGCTTTGGTTACACCTGTTCCTGTTGTTCAGTTTCTTCTTTTTTGGCTTTGTGTGATTCTCTCTGTGATTCTGTTTTTCTCTGCCTCGCTTTTCCCAGCTCCCCGTCCCTCACTTTTAATGCCCGTTATCCTTCACCAGCACACTCTCCCTTGGTTCCCATCCTCGTTTCTGAATTCCTCCTGCTTTGCCACGTAGCCCGTGACTTTTTTCTTAATCTCTCTCTGTCTGCCTCAACGCTCCCCCCGTGCTTTTTAATTCGTCTTCTCTGCTCTGTACCCTGCTACTGTTCTTGCCTTTCTGAGTTCTTCTCTGTCCAGCTCCCTTTCCCTATTCATGAATTCCTGTTCTTCCTGCAGCCACCGCTGTTCCCTGTGACCTCCATCTCTCTCTGTCCAGCTCCCTGTCCCTAGGTTTTAATTCCTGCCTCTGCCCGCTGTAGCCTGTCTAGATGTTTCTCTCGGCCTCTCTCTCTGTCCGGCTCCCTCTCTCTGTGTTCTAATTCCACGTTCTCTGTCACGTGGACCCGTGCTATTTGTTTGTCCTCATCTCTCTCTGTCCAGCTCCTTGCTGCGACGTTTTATTTCCTCATTTCCTCCCTCTCTGTCTTTGTAGCCCATTGCTGTTGGTTTGTTTTTTTCTTTTTTTTCACTTGTTTCTTCATGTGTCTCTGTCTGCCTCCCAGTCCCTGATCTTTAATTCCTCCTTCCCTGTAGGCCGCTGTTCCTTTTTTCCATTCTACATTGTGTTCTCTTTGGTCTCGTGTTCTTATTCATTGATTCCCTCCTCGCTGCCCTGTGGCTTGTCCCCATTTTATTGTTGCTTCTCTCTCCCTCTCTCTGGCTTCTTGCCCCTGTTTTTAAAATTCCTCCCTCTCTTCTCTCTTCCCTGTAGGCCGTGTGATCTTTAGCCTTTCTCCATGTCTTTCTGCCCATCTCTCTGTGTCTATTCATTAATTCTTCCCTCTCTGCCCTGTAGCCTGTAGCTTCTGTCCTTTCTCCATCTTGCTGTCCCTGGCTCCCGCGTGACCCTATGCTAGAATTGTTTCTCTCTTCTCTCCGTACGCATTGCGATTCCTTTTGCTCTCTGTCTCCCTTTGGTTTTTTTCTTTTTTTTTTTCTGGCTCCCTGTCCCTAATTCTTAATTCTCTGCCTTCTCGTGCCCCATGGTTTGTTCTGTGGGGTTCTCTCGCGGTTCCCTCGCAGTTCCCTCCAGTCCATACTGGGCTATATTGGTCTAGTCCATACTGGGCTATATTGGTCTGTCCCGGCTTCCTCCCACTTCTTTCCCAGTGCCTCACAGTAGGTCCCGGTTCCGTCCATGGGATGAACTGTGAGGGAACTGTGAGGGAACTGTGAGGGAACTGTGAGGGAACTGTGAGGGAACTGTGAGGGAACTGGGAGGGAACTGGGAGGGAACTGGGAGGGAACTGGGAGGGAACTGGGAGGGAACTGTGAGGGAACTGTGAGGGAACTGTGAGGGAACTGTGAGGGAACTGTGAGGGAACTGTGAGGGAACTGTGAGGGAACTGTGAGGGAACTGTGAGGGAACTGTGAGGGAACTGTGAGGGAACTGTGAGGGAACTGTGAGGGAACTGTGAGGGAACTGTGAGGGAACTGGGAGGGAACTGGAGGGAACTGGGAGGGAACTGGGAGGGAACTGGGAGGGAACTGGGAGGGAACTGTGAGTAGGGGGGCGGCCCCCCGGGCCCCAGCCCCCCCCCCCCCTCGCCTGGGGCCAGGGCGCCGCGGCCGCCGGCCCCTTCCTCCTCTGCCCGCTCCCGTCGCAGACGGCTCGGTATGTGTCACGAGCGGCAGCCCCGTTCAGCAGCTCTCGGAGGGCGCGCGGCTGTGCCCGGCCGTGACCGGGGCCCGCAGGGGTTTCCCGCTCGCTCCGAGAAGGCGCTGGCCCCGAGCCGGCGCGTCCCGCCCCGCCCGGCCCTCGGCGCCCTCGCGAGCTGAGCGCGGCCCGGCCAGCAGGGGGCGCTGGCGCTCACCGGCTGGGCGCGGTGGCGGGGCCGGTGGGGGCCGTTCCTTCCGGCCGCCCTTTAAGGGCCGCCCCGCGGGGCTCGGGCTTCCGGTGGCGCGTGCGCGGCGCGTCGGAGCGGGGGCGGGAGCGGTGCGTGTGGAGGCCGAAGGGCCGGTGCGTGTGGCGGCCGGGTCGCGAGGCGTCCCTGTGCGGTGCCGGGGCCCTCTGCGGCCCGGCGTGGGAAGCCCGCGGCCGGCGGAGCCTGCTCGGAGCTGGGCGGGGAGCGCCGCGGCGGTCCGGCCGCCGGCAGCCATCCCCTGCGGTGGCCGGCAGCCCCTCGGGACGCCTGGAGGCCTGGCGGTGCCCGAGCCTCGCCTGCGGCAGCCGCCTGAGAGAGCAGCGCGGCCCGTGTCCGGGGGCCGGAGAGCGCTGGTGGGTGAGTTCGGGCAGCGGGGGGCGGGTGTGTGTCTCCGGGCGGGGCCGGGGGGCTCCGTGCCCCGCAGAGGAGCCCCGGTCGGGCATCGTTCGCTTCCGAACAATGCAGGTCTGTCCCTGGTTATTTTCTGTGTACAGTGTTTCGGGCCACCTGAAAGCCTTTGGCCGGGTAGGTTTGGTGCGGGGCGATGGCAGGTGTGGACCCTGAAAGATCTCGGGTGGGGGGCGTGGGAGGTATTTCTTGCCTTAAAACTCTGAGCCCACCTCGCGTGTCATGTCGTGTTATCATGTCGTGAGTCTCGTGACTGTGGCAAATGGCTGAGTCGGGCGTTTTCTGATAACTAACTTCTGAACGTGTGCGTGTGTAGGCACGGGGAGATTTGTGCAGGGTGACGGAGCCCCTTGTGCTTCTGTGCTAATGTCTACCTGTTCTAGACCTCCAGTGTTGGAAAGCCTTTGTTTAGTGCCTAGTTGTGGCTGCGTAACTGCTGTTGCGCCTGCAGCTGTGCTCGCAGGGATGCTGGGTGGCTCCGCATCAAACCGGCCGCCGGGCGGCCGGGTTGTGCCGCAGAGCATGCCGGGAGCTGTAGTCCTTGCGGCTGCCGGGCGGCCGGGTTGTGCCGCAGAGCATGCCGGGAGCTGTATTCCTGGCGCAGTGGCTGCCGGCCCTGTCACGTGGTTCGCCGGGCATGGCGGGAGGCGCGGTCTTCCGGCGCTCGGGTGCCGGCCGGCCGTGGCGCGTACGGTACGCGAGGTGTATTTTTGGGGTTGGCTTCGTGTTGATTACTGGGGGCTTGCGGGTGCGGCCGCTTCCCGAGAAGCGGTGAGTTCCCCGGGAGCTGACAGAAGGGAAGAGGGAAAGGAGGAGGACGATGACCTTTTCCCCGTGCCCAGGGCGCAGATGATGGCCGCCTCCCCGGCCCACCGGAGGTCCCGCTCAGCCTCCCCGGGCACCCCTTGCCCCGTGCGCCTGCCCCCAGCTCCGGCACCTCCCCATAAGCGTGCTGCATAGCCTTAGGCCGCCCCCAGGCCCTGTCGTGAAGGCAGCAAGCCGTCCCTCAAGCGCACTGGATTCCCCCTTGGTGCAGGGGCCCTTAGCAGTAGCGTGGGGAGGGAGCGGTGTGTCCAGAAGCCCCTGCAGAAGGAGAGGCTTTGGCCAGGGTCGATCGACGGTAATGACGGTCACTGTTTCTTCTTTCCCTCTCCCAGAGACCGTGCTGAGGACGTGGTTGTCTGTCCTTCCCCCGGGGATGCCGTTGCCTGCGGCCGTCTCAGGCTCGCGTGGCTTCTCTCTGCCCGTCCTCGCCGTCCTCGCAGCGCAGGGCCGAAAAGGGATAGACAAAGCCCTTCCCGGCTGCGGACAGGAGCTGCCTCAGCTGAAGCTGGAGACGCCAACGAAAGGTAAAGAAGAAGAAACTGAAGGTGCTCTGGCTGCCAGCTGCCTTCCTGCCGCAGGCAAGAGAGAGCCTGTCCATGCAGGTGGGGGAGGAAGGATCCCCCTTCATAGCCCGCAGCGGGCCAGGCCACCAACGTGCACCGTAGGGTCTGTACGCGTAACCCGGAGTTGGGTACGGGCGTGTAGTGCACGAGCGAGCTAGGCTACGTGCCTAGGAAGCCTCATCTGGTAAGAGCTGTAAGATACCCACGTATTCTCTTCAGGTGGAGGACGGCCTAGAGTCTGGAGCTGCAGAAGAGGCAGGGAGGAGAGGAGGGGAAAGAAGCATCTGAACGGCTAAATTGTGCCAGCAGCGCTGAGAGCGAGAGTCGCGGTGAGTCCTGGGCCACTGGGGCCCCGTTGCCTCTCTTGTGCGTCCTGGGCCCTCCCTGTCTCTCCCCCGGCCCCCTCTCTTTCCTTACCTGCTGCAAAATTTACTTTTTTTTTTTGCGCCCCCCCCCCCCCCCCCCGCACCTTCTTTCTCCATCTCGCTCTGAGTGTCTCCCTGCCTCCCCGTCTTTTCAGTCCTCCCTCTCTCTGTCCTGTAGCCTGTGGCTCCTTTTTCTTTCTCCGCCTCTCTCTGCCTGGCTCTGGCTCCGTGTTTTTTTTTTTTTATTCCTCCTGCTCTGTCCTGTAGCCTGTCGGTGTTTTGTTGTTCTCTGGCTCTCTTGATCTGACTCCCTGTGTTACCGAAAAACGCGTTAAAATCGGAAACGACTCCTCAACACCAATTTAGTATTAAAGAGCAGGCATTCTTTATTCGTGGCGCCGGATGCACGGGGGATCGCTCCTCCTGGCGTGCGTACCTCACGCACCTTTCCCGTACAATTTGTAGATCAATGTTTTACGTATTCATACATATTCATTATTGTCCTGTCTGCTGATTGGTACAAACTTGCTCGTTCCGTATGTAAATCGCTGCGCAGGCTCGGTTGTCCTCTTCCGTTGTTCTCTTCTGAGTAGGTGGTGTTACTTGGGTCGGTGGTGGTCTGTGAGTCGGTGGTCGCGATCTCCCCCTGCCGGAATTACCTTTTAGCTTCTCGGCTCTTACTCTTGGCAGTCTTGGCTAGTTTTCTCAGTCCGCTAAGCGAAACCGCGTTTTGTCATCCTTTTCTGACAGAAGCACGTTGTCTGTTGTTCTGTTCGCATTAACGATCGCCTAGGCACTAAAATGCAGATCGACAGATGCGCTGATTGGTACGCTCCATGTTCCCGTAATGGAACACCGTCTCTGGTTGATTTCATCACTTTGGTTACATTTCCCCTGTTTGGAAGTTCTGGAAGTTCTGAAATAATAATTTTCTCAATACTTCCATCCTAGATCAATAATATTCCACTATGTCAGTTTAGTGTTTGCTTCATGTTCTGAAATTTTTCACTTGATTGTGGTCTCCAGGGTGTATGCAGGTCCCATTTTCTACCCAAAATTTTATTAATTTGTTGAAGTACCTCTGCAAAAAAATGTGGTGCTCTATCAGAGGACATTCCCGTTGGCACTCTAAATCTTGGTATTATTTCCTTCAGCAACGTCTTAACTACTACTCTAGCTTTGTCGGTGCAGCACGAGAAAGCTGCTGGCCATCTAGAAAATTTGTCAATCAGCACTGACAAATACTGCTCTATCTATTTTGTCTGGGTAACTCAGAGAACTTAATTTGCTAATAATTTCCGGGAGAATTTTTTGTTTTGTTACTCCTAAAGGTTGTTTCCTTTGGTTCAGGGGATTATTTCTAGGACAGATTGGACACTTAGCTACTATGGGTTTAACTATTCTTGTCGTGCCTACACACGCTACAGATGTTTTTAAACTCAAAACCGTAGCGCCTACAGCCTAATGTGTTTGCTCATGGTTTTCTTTTGCAAGTTCTGTCATAACTTGTGGGGTGGTTGTTGTTATTACTTGTTTTTCTGGTGTTACCTACCATCTCTCTGTGTTTTGTGATGCTTCCAATTGTTCTGCTAATTGCTCATCCAATTTATTATATCTCGGTTTCAACTTTGGAATTCTGATCTGTTTTACTGGTACTAGTGCAAGGATACCTTGCTCTGCAGTCCTCTTTGCAGCTTTATCGGTCAGTCGTTTGCTTATGTTTACAGCCGTCTGGCCAAATTGATGAGCTTTGCAACGCTTTACCGCCACTTCTTTTGGTTTCTGCACGTCTTCCGGAAGTTGGAGAATTTCTTCTTTATGCTGTATTGATGATTCTTGGGCTGATGGCAGTCCTTTCTCCTTCCCAATAGCTCCATGATCGTGGATCACACCAAATGCACGTTTGGAATCAGTCTAGATATTTATCCTTTGTCCTTCTGCCATTCGCAGAGCTCGCTTCAATGCTACCAATACTGCTTTCTGTGCTGAGGTGTTTGCAGGCAGCACCCCTGACTCCATTCCCTCGGCGGCGATAACGACAGCATATCCGGCCATTCGCTTCTCTTCTCGCCCAGAGCTTCTTCCATCTGTAAACAACTCCAGATCAGGATTTTCCCAGAGGTTTGTGTCTCAGGTCTGGTCTGCTGGAATAGACTTGTTCAATAGTTAGCAAGCGATCGTGTTCTAAATTGTCCGTAAGGTTTTCTGTTGTTAAAAACATAGCAGGATTCAGTATAGCAGTAGTCTTCGATTCCACATCGTCTTGTTCTAACAGAACAACTTGATATTTCAACATTCTGCTAAGGGATAGCCAACGACCCCCCTTTTGTTCTAAAACAGTCACCGCTATGTGCGGGACATATACTGTCATCTTCTGTCCCATTGTTAACTTTGGGGCTTCCCGGATCGGCAGCGCTGTTGTTGCTACTGCCCGTAAACACCTAGGCCATCTTTTACTCGCGTGGTCAGGTTGTTTGGAGAAGTAGCCCACAGGTCTCTTCCAGGTTCCCAGTCGCTGTGTCAGCACTCCAAGGGCTAAATGTTGTCTTTCGTGGACAAACAACTGAAAAGGTTTAGCGAAATCAGGTAGGCCTAATGCAGGGGCCATCATCGAGGCTCTTTTCAGTTCTTTGAATGCCGTTTGGCATCCGGGCGTCCAGGTTAAATATTTATCCTTTTGAGTCTTTCAATGCCTCAAATAATGGTTTTACATACAGTCTACAGTTCAGAATCCAGAGCTGATGCTATTTCATTGTTTTCAGAAAAGCTCTCAGTTCCTTCGGGCTGCTAGGTTCGGGAATTTGACAAATAGTTTCTTTCTTTTCACTTTCTAATTGTCTTTGTCTTTGAGATATTTCAAATCCTAAATAAATGGCTGCTTCTTTTCCTATTTGGGTTTTGTTTCTGGAAACTCCGCATCTTCCTTGGCCGAGAAAATTTAAAAATTTCAAAACATTTTTCTTTACTTTGTGCCGCTATCAGAATGTCATCCGCATTCTGTAACAAGATGCCTCTCCCTGGGTTCTGTTTTTTCTATATCTCTAATTTTTTTTTGCCAGCTGAGTCTCAAGTATCGTAGGACTATTTTTAAATCCTTGTGGAAGTACGGTCCATGGTAGCTGTGTCTTTCATTCTGTGGTGGGGCTTTCCCATTGCAAAGCAAATAGGCTTTGACTTTTTATGCCTGGAGGTATGCAAAAGAAGGCGTCCTTCAAATCTAGTACAGTAAACCATTTATGCTCCTCCTTTAAAAGAGGTCAGTAAAGTGTATGGATTAGCTACTACCGGATGTATATCTTGGACCACCTGATTTATAGCCCTTAAATCGTGAACTAGCTAATACTCTTTGCCTCTAGATTTCTTTACTGGCGACACAGGAGTACTATATTCTGATTCACATTCCACTAAAAGCTCATATTCTGAAAAATTTTATAATTAACTTCTGTAATCCTTTTCGAGCCTCTCGCTTAATAGGGTATTGTTTTTGTCTTACGGGCTTGGCTCCAAGCTTTAAGGTTACTTTTACCGGCTCTGCCCACTTAGATCGCTCCGGAGCTCCGCTCGCTCAAACCAAAGGAATTACTACGTTTTCCACTTCCTTGGGAACCTGTTCCTCCCTGGAGGAATCCTGTAACATAAACGCTCTCGCCTCTGTGGCTTTTGATTCTGGTATTAGTGATTTAATCTCTCCATCTTTAAAAGTTACTTGAGCATCTAATTGACCTAATAGATCTCGTCATAACAGAGGCAGTGGACATTCAGGCATATGCAGAAACTGGTGAGTTGCCCATTGCTTCTCCAATTTAAACTTTAATGGCTCTGAGAGGGGCTAATTTTTCTTTGCCCTGTTGCGCTAGCAACATCTACTGATTTATGATCAAATTTCTCTTCACGTGTATTCAATACCAAATAAGTGGCTCCCGTATCTACCAAAAATTCTATTTCTTCATTCCGTAGCTTCAGTGTAACCAGGTGTTCAGCTAGGGTTGATTCCCCTGGTCTCCTTCATGCCAAGCTACTTCAAGCATTTAACCCAGATCTCTGGATTCAGGTTGTTCTAGTTTCTGAAGGTTGTTTTCTCTCCCCCCGCCCCCATCTGGGGCTGATTGTCTTATGAATATAGAGACCAGCTGAATTGCTTTTTCTGGTTTTTCTGGGTTCAAATGAGTATATTTTCTGGTGGTCACCTTCAGTCTTTCCATAAAGGCTGAAGGGGACTCACTTAATTCTTGTCTCACTTCATAAATTTTGACCAATTTATTGCTTTTGGCATTGCTTGTCTTACTCCAAATAAAATCTCTCTCTGACATCTAGTCAACATTCCCCTGGGTCCTGGCTGATTAGGGTCCCACTCGGGATTTGTAGATGGAAAATTCTTATTCATTGTTCTCTGTAAATTCCCGTTAGCATGTGCTCCCTGCACCTGCCTTCTGGCTGTATTCAGTACTATTTTCTTGTCAGTTTCATCAAGCGAAGTATCCAGTATCACAAGTAGAGCAACACTCTTTCAAGTTCTCACCACGTTTTCCTCTTTTCAGAAACATTGCCGTAGAATCTTGTGGACATACCTCACGCTGTTTCTGCTGCTCGGGATGATTCCACGGTGTAAAGAACAAATCAACATATGCCACTTCTTCCCATTTGCCTTCCCTTTTTACAAAACAACATTAATTGCAAGATGGTACGATATTGCAATGTCTCATGTTCTGGCCATTTGTGCCCACCTTCCAATTGATACGTTGGCCACCAATGATTGCAATATTCAATTAATGGTTTCCGAGTTAGTGGGTCACCGCCCCCGACGTCTTTCCAGTGCTTCAAAATACATTGCAAAGGTGTTCTCTGTGGGATAGGTTTCCTACTCAGTAATGCTCCCGTCTCCCAGTCAACTAGTAGTTGTGATTGTGCGCTATCGCAAATAGTAGTCAGAGGGACTCCAACCCCCGTTAGAGGTCTCACTGGAAATCTGCCACTGGGATCTGTAGCCCCCTGCTAGATATCCCTGGAGACTTCAACCCCCTGTTGAAGACTCCCCTACCCTCGGGTCCCGCTCCACAGGCTTTCGCCTAGCAGAGACTTACCAACCGAGGCACCTCTTGGCCCCGACCCTGCGTGGCTTTCGCCGCGCCTTACGGGCAGGCCTGTGGGACTCAAACCCGCTATCCTATCCTATGTGGGAAACTAACCCCACGTATTATTCTACCTAAGTTTCTTCTTCAAAGAATGCCTTGTTTACCTCAATCCAGGGGATCTTGCTCAGAATTCTCTGGCCCGGGGATCGGAAGCTCTCCCGGAGAATTCCTCGGGGCCGGCTGCAGGTCCCACGATCCCACGGATCCGTCGAGATTCAAAAGCAGGTTCCCACCTGGGGTGCCAAAACTGTTACCGAAAAACGCGTTAAAATCGGAAACGACTCCTCAACACCAATTTAGTATTAAAGAGCAGGCATTCTATATTCACGGCGCCGGATGCACGGGGGATCGCTCCTCCTGGCGTGCGTACCTCACGCACCTTTCCTGTACAATTTGTAGATGAAAATTTTACATACTCATACATAGTCGTTATTGTCTTGTCTAGCGATGGGTACAAACTTGCTCGTTCCGTATGTCAATCACTGCGCAGGCTCGGTTGTCCTCTTCCGTTGTTCTCTTCTGAGTAGGTGGTGTTACTTGGGTCGGTGGTGGTCTGTGAGTCGGTGGTCGCGATCTCCCCCTGCCGGAATTACCTTTTAGCTTCTCGGCTCTTACTCTTGGCAGTCTTGGCTAGTTTTCTCAGTCCGCTAAGCGAAACCGCGTTTTGTCATCCTTTTCTGACAGAAGCATGTTGTCTGTTGTTCTGCTGACATTAACGATCGCCTAGGCACTAAAATGCAGATCGACAGGTGCGCTGATTGGTACGCTCCATGTTCCCGTAATGGAACACCGTCTCTGGTTGGTTGATTTCATCGCTTTGGTTACACCTGTTCCTGTTGTTCAGTTTCTTCTTTTTTGGCTTTGTGTGATTCTCTCTGTGATTCTGTTTTTCTCTGCCTCGCTTTTCCCAGCTCCCCGTCCCTCACTTTTAATGCCCGTTATCCTTCACCAGCACACTCTCCCTTGGTTCCCATCCTCGTTTCTGAATTCCTCCCTCTTTGCCACGTAGCCCGTGACTTTTTTCTTAATCTCTCTCTGTCTGCCTCAACGCTCCCCCCGTGCTTTTTAATTCGTCTTCTCTGCTCTGTACCCTGCTACTGTTCTTGCCTTTCTGAGTTCTTCTCTGTCCAGCTCCCTTTCCCTATTCATGAATTCCTGTTCTTCCTGCAGCCACCGCTGTTCCCTGTGACCTCCATCTCTCTCTGTCCAGCTCCCTGTCCCTAGGTTTTAATTCCTGCCTCTGCCCGCTGTAGCCTGTCTAGATGTTTCTCTCGGCCTCTCTCTCTGTCCGGCTCCCTCTCTCTGTGTTCTAATTCCACGTTCTCTGTCACGTGGACCCGTGCTATTTGTTTGTCCTCATCTCTCTCTGTCCAGCTCCTTGCTGCGACGTTTTATTTCCTCATTTCCTCCCTCTCTGTCTTTGTAGCCCATTGCTGTTGGTTTTTTTTTTTTTTTCCACTTGTTTCTTCATGTGTCTCTGTCTGCCTCCCAGTCCCTGATCTTTAATTCCTCCTTCCCTGTAGGCCGCTGTTCCTTTTTTCCATTCTACATTGTGTTCTCTTTGGTCTCGTGTTCTTATTCATTGATTCCCTCCTCGCTGCCCTGTGGCTTGTCCCCATTTTATTGTTGCTTCTCTCTCCCTCTCTCTGGCTTCTTGCCCCTGTTTTTAAAATTCCTCCCTCTCTTCTCTCTTCCCTGTAGGCCGTGTGATCTTTAGCCTTTCTCCATGTCTTTCTGCCCATCTCTCTGTGTCTATTCATTAATTCTTCCCTCTCTGCCCTGTAGCCTGTAGCTTCTGTCCTTTCTCCATCTTGCTGTCCCTGGCTCCCGCGTGACCCTATGCTAGAATTGTTTCTCTCTTCTCTCCGTACGCATTGCGATTCCTTTTGCTCTCTGTCTCCCTTTGGTTTTTTTCTTTTTTTTTTTTCTGGCTCCCTGTCCCTAATTCTTAATTCTCTGCCTTCTCGTGCCCCATGGTTTGTTCTGTGGGGTTCTCTCGCGGTTCCCTCGCAGTTCCCTCCAGTCCATACTGGGCTATATTGGTCTAGTCCATACTGGGCTATATTGGTCTGTCCCGGCTTCCTCCCACTTCTTTCCCAGTGCCTCACAGTAGGTCCCGGTTCCGTCCATGGGATGAACTGTGAGGGAACTGTGAGGGAACTGTGAGGGAACTGTGAGGGAACTGTGAGGGAACTGTGAGGGAACTGTGAGGGAACTGTGAGGGAACTGTGAGGGAACTGTGAGGGAACTGTGAGGGAACTGTGAGGGAACTGTGAGTAGGGGGGCGGCCCCCCGGGCCCCAGCCCCCCCCCCGCCTGGGGCCAGGGCGCCGCGGCCGCCGGCCCCTTCCTCCTCTGCCCGCTCCCGTCGCAGACGGCTCGGTATGTGTCACGAGCGGCAGCCCCGTTCAGCAGCTCTCGGAGGGCGCGCGGCTGTGCCCGGCCGTGACCGGGGCCCGCAGGGGTTTCCCGCTCGCCCCGAGAAGGCGCTGGCCCCGAGCCGGCGCGTCCCGCCCCGCCCGGCCCTCGGCGCCCTCGCGAGCTGAGCGCGGCCCGGCCAGCAGGGGGCGCTGGCGCTCACCGGCTGGGCGCGGTGGCGGGGCCGGTGGGGGCCGTTCCTTCCGGCCGCCCTTTAAGGGCCGCCCCGCGGGGCTCGGGCTTCCGGTGGCGCGTGCGCGGCGGAGCGGGGGCGGGAGCGGTGCGTGTGGAGGCCGAAGGGCCGGTGCGTGTGGCGGCCGGGTCGCGAGGCGTCCCTGTGCGGTGCCGGGGCCCCTCTGCGGCCCGGCGTGGGAAGCCCGCGGCCGGCGGAGCCTGCTCGGAGCTGGGCGGGGAGCGCCGCGGCGGTCCGGCCGCCGGCAGCCATCCCCTGCGGTGTCCGGCAGCCCCTCGGGACGGCTGGAGGCCTGGCGGTGCCCGAGCCTCGCCTGCGGCAGCCGCCTGAGAGAGCAGCGCGGCCGTGTCCGGGGGCCGGAGAGCGCTGGTGGGTGAGTTCGGGCAGCGGGGGGGCGGGTGTGTGTCTCCGGGCGGGGCCGGGGGGCTCCGTGCCCCGCAGAGGAGCCCCGGTCGGGCATCGTTCGCTTCCGAACAATGCAGGTCTGTCCCTGGTTATTTTCTGTGTACAGTGTTTCGGGCCACCTGAAAGCCTTTGGCCGGGTAGGTTTGGTGCGGGGCGATGGCAGGTGTGGACCCTGAAAGATCTCGGGTGGGGGGCGTGGGAGGTATTTCTTGCCTTAAAACTCTGAGCCCACCTCGCGTGTCATGTCGTGTTATCATGTCGTGAGTCTCGTGACTGTGGCAAATGGCTGAGTCGGGCGTTTTCTGATAACTAACTTCTGAACGTGTGCGTGTGTAGGCACGGGGAGATTTGTGCAGGGTGACGGAGCCCCTTGTGCTTCTGTGCTAATGTCTACCTGTTCTAGACCTCCAGTGTTGGAAAGCCTTTGTTTAGTGCCTAGTTGTGGCTGCGTAACTGCTGTTGCGCCTGCAGCTGTGCTCGCAGGGATGCTGGGTGGCTCCGCATCAAACCGGCCGCCGGGCGGCCGGGTTGTGCCGCAGAGCATGCCGGGAGCTGTAGTCCTTGCGGCTGCCGGGCGGCCGGGTTGTGCCGCAGAGCATGCCGGGAGCTGTATTCCTGGCGCAGTGGCTGCCGGCCCTGTCACGTGGTTCGCCGGGCATGGCGGGAGGCGCGGTCTTCCGGCGCTCGGGTGCCGGCCGGCCGTGGCGCGTACGGTACGCGAGGTGTATTTTTGGGGTTGGCTTCGTGTTGATTACTGGGGGCTTGCGGGTGCGGCCGCTTCCCGAGAAGCGGTGAGTTCCCCGGGAGCTGACAGAAGGGAAGAGGGAAAGGAGGAGGACGATGACCTTTTCCCCGTGCCCAGGGCGCAGATGATGGCCGCCTCCCCGGCCCACCGGAGGTCCCGCTCAGCCTCCCCGGGCACCCCTTGCCCCGTGCGCCTGCCCCCAGCTCCGGCACCTCCCCATAAGCGTGCTGCATAGCCTTAGGCCGCCCCCAGGCCCTGTCGTGAAGGCAGCAAGCCGTCCCTCAAGCGCACTGGATTCCCCCTTGGTGCAGGGGCCCTTAGCAGTAGCGTGGGGAGGGAGCGGTGTGTCCAGAAGCCCCTGCGGAAGGAGAGGCTTTGGCCAGGGTCGATGGACGGTAATGACGGTCGCTGTTTCTTCTTTCCCTCTCCCAGAGACCGTGCTGAGGACGTGGTTGTCTGTCCTTCCCCCGGGGATGCCGTTGCCTGTGGCCGTCTCAGGCTCGCGTGGCTTCTCTCTGCCCGTCCTCGCCGTCCTCGCAGCGCAGGGCCGAAAAGGGATAGACAAAGCCCTTCCCGGCTGCGGACAGGAGCTGCCTCGGCTGAAGCTGGAGACGCCAACGAAAGGTAAAGAAGAAGAAACTGAAGGTGCTCTGGCTGCCAGCTGCCTTCCTGCCGCAGGCAAGAGAGAGCCTGTCCATGCAGGTGGGGGAGGAAGGATCCCCCTTCATAGCCCGCAGCGGGCCAGGCCACCAACGTGCACCGTAGGGTCTGTACGCGTAACCCGGAGTTGGGTACGGGCGTGTAGTGCACGAGCAAGCTAGGCTACGTGCCTAGGAAGCCTCATCTGGTAAGAGCTGTAAGACACCCACGTATTCTCTTCAGGTGGAGGACGGCCTAGAGTCTGGAGCTGCAGAAGAGGCAGGGAGGAGAGGAGGGGAAAGAAGCATCTGAACGGCTAAATTGTGCCAGCAGCGCTGAGAGCGAGAGTCGCGGTGAGTCCTGGGCCACTGGGGCCCCGTTGCCTCTCTTGTACGTCCTGGGCCCTCCCTGTCTCTCCCCCGGCCCCCTCTCTTTCCTTACCTGCTGCAAAATTTACTTTTTTTTTTTGCGCCCCCCCCCCCACCTTCTTTCTCCGTCTCGCTCTGAGTGGCTCCCTGCCTCCCCGTCTTTTCAGTCCTCCCTCTCTCTGTCCTGTAGCCTGTGGCTCCTTTTTCTTTCTCCGCCTCTCTCTGCCTGGCTCTGGCTCCGTTTTTTTTTTTTTTTTTATTCCTCCTGCTCTGTCCTGTAGCCTGTCGGTGTTTTGTTGTTCTCTGGCTCTCTTGATCTGACTCCCTGTGTTACCGAAAAACGCGTTAAAATCGGAAACGACTCCTCAACACCAATTTAGTATTAAAGAGCAGGCATTCTTTATTCGCGGCGCCGGACGCACGGGGGATCGCTCCTCCTCGCGTGCGTACCTCACATAGCTTTCCCGTACAATTTATAGATGAAAATTTCACATACTCATACATAGTCATTATTGTCCTGTCTGCTGATTGGTACAAACTTGCTCGTTCCCTATGTCAATCACTGCGCAGGCTCGGTTGTCCTCCCAGTACAGTGCGAGGAATGGGGACGTACAGTGCGGGGAACGGGGACGTACCATGATCTACTGGGTTGTACTGGGAGGGAACTGGGACGTACTGGGAGGCTCTACAATGTCCTGGGATGTCCTGGGATGTAGTGTGGAGGAACTAGGATGTACAGGCTTGTACTGGGTTGTACCGGGTGGAACTGGCAGGGATTTGGGATGTACCAGGATGTACTGGGATGTACTGGGAGGTAACTGTTATGTACTGGGAAGGAACTGGTAGGGAACTGGGATGTACTCGTATGTACTGGGAGGGAAGTGTTATGTACTGAGGGGAACTGGGACGTACTGGGATGTGCTGGGAGGGAACTGTGAAGTACTGGGATGTACTGGGAGGGAACTGGGATGTACTGGGATGGAACTGGGATGTACTGGGATGTACTGGGAGGGCACTGGAACGTAATGGGATGTACTGGGAGGGAACTGGGGTGTACTGGGAGGCACTACAATGTGCTGGGATGTCCTGGGATGTACCGTGGAGGAAGTAGGGTGTACAGGCTTGTACTGGGTTGTACCGGGTGGAACTAGCAGGGATTTGGGATGTACCAGGATCTACTGGGATGTACTGGGATGTACTGGGAGGGAAGTGTTATGTACTGAGGGGAACTGGGACGTACTGGGATGTGCTGGGAGGGAACTGTGAAGTACTGGGATGTACTTAGAGGGAACTGGGATGTACTGGGAGGGAACTGGGATGTACTGGGTGGGAAGTGTTGGGAATTGGGATTTACTGGGAGGGAACTGGGATGGACTGGGAGGGAGCTGGGATGTAGTGGGACATACTGGGAGGGAACTGGGATGTACTGGGGTGTACTGGGAGGGGACTGTTATGTACTGAGGGGGAACTGGGATGTACTGGGAGTGAACTGTGAAGTACTGGGATGTACTTAGAGGGAAGTGGGAGGGAACTTGGATGTAGTGGGAGGGAACTGGGATTTACTTGGAGGAAAGTGGCATGTACTGGGCTGTACTGGAATGGAACTGGGAGTGAACTGTGTGTGAACTGTGAGGGAACTGGGATGTACTGTGAGGGAACTGGGATGTACTGGGATGTACTGGGATGCACTGGTAGGGATCTGGGATGTACTGGGCTGCACTGGTAGGGAACTGGGATGTACTGGGAGGAATCTGGAATGTCCCAGTTGACACCCACTTCCCTCCCAGTGCCTCCCAGTATATCCCAGTTTCCTCCCAGTACATCCCAGTAAATCCCAGTTTGCTCCCAGTACATCCCAGTACATCGCAGTACATTCCAGTTCCGTGCCTGTACATCCCAATACATCCCCGTTCCATGCCAGTACATCCCAGTTCCCTACCAGTTCATCCCCGTACATCCCAATTCCCTCCCGGTTCACTACCACTTCTTTCCCAGTGCCTCCCAATACATCCCAGTTCCGTCCCATTACATCCCAGTATATCCCAGTTCCCTACCAGTACATCCCAGGTCCCTCCCAGTACTGGGAGGGACCTGGGATGTACTGGGAGGCACTACAATGTGCGGGGATGCCCTGGGATGTACTGTGGAGGAACTAGGATGTACAGGCTTGTACTGGGTTGTACCGGGTGCAACTGGCAGGGATATGGAATGTACCAGGATGTACTGGGATGTACTGGGAGGTAACTGTTATGTACTGGGAAGGAACAGGGAGGGAACTGGGATGTACTGTGAGGGAACTGGGACGTACTGTGAGGACACTGGGATGTACTGTTATGTACTGGGAGGGAAGTGTTATGTACTGAAGGGAACTGGGACGTACTGGGATGTACTGGGAGGGAACTGTGAAGTACTGGGATGTACTGGGAGTGAACTGGGAGGGAACTGGTATGTAGTAGGATGTACTGGGTGGGAACTGGGATGTACCAGGATGTACTGGGATGTACTGGGAGGGAACTGGGATGTACTGGTATGTACTGGGAGGGAACTGGGATGTACTGGGGACATACTGGCAGGGAACTGGGATGTACTGGGAGGGGATTGGGATGTACTGGGAGGGAACTTGGATGTATTGGGAGGGAAGTGTTATGTACCAAGGGGGAACTGGGACGTACTGGGATGTAGTGGGAGTGAACTGTGAAGTACTGGGATGTACTGTGAGGGAACTGGGATGTACTGGGAGGGAACTTTGAAGTACTGGGATGTACTTAGAGGAAACTGGGAGGCAACTGGGATGTAGTGGGACGTACTGGAATGGAACTGGGAGTGAACTGTGTGTGAACTGTGAGGGAACTGGGATGTACTGTGAGGGAACTGGGATGTACTGGGAGGGACTGGGAGGGATCTGGGATGTACTGGGCTGCACTGGTAGGGAACTGGGATGTACTGGGAGGACACTGGAATGTCCCAGTTGACACCCACTTCCCTCCCAGTTTCCTCCCAGTATATCCCAGTTTCCTCCCAGTATATCCCAGTTTCCTCCCAGTATATCCCAGTTTCCTCCCAGTATATCCCAGTTTCCTCCCAGTAAATCCCAGTTTCCTCCCAGTACATCCCAGTAAATCCCAGTTCGCTCCCAGTACAACCCAGTACATCGCCGTACATTCCAGTTCCGTTCCTGTACATCCCAATACATCCCCGTTCCATGCCAGTACATCCCAGTTCCCTACCAGTTCATCCCCGTACATCCCAATTCCCTCCCGGTTCACTACCACTTCTTTCCCAGTGCCTCCCAATACATCCCAGATCCGTCCCATTACATCCCAGTACATCCCAGTTCCCTCCCAGTACATCCCAGATACCTCCCAGTACTGGGAGGGAACTGGGATGTACTGGGAGGCACTACAATGTGCGGGGATGCCCTGGGATGTACCGTGGAGGAACTAGGATGTACAGGCTTGTACTGGGTTGTACCGGGTGGAACTGGCAGGGATTTGGGATGTACCAGGATCTACTGGGATGTACTGGGATGTACTGGGAGGTAACTGTTGTGTACTGGGAGTGAACTGGGAGGGACCTGGGATGTACTGGAAGGCACTACAATGTGCGGGGATGCACAGGGATGTACCGTGGAGGAACTAGGATGTACAGGCTTGTACTCGGTTGTACCGGGTGGAACTGGCAGGGATTTGAAATGTCCTAGTATCTACTAGGATGTACTGGGATGTACTGGGAGGTAACTGTTGTGTACTGGGAGTGAACTGGGAGGGAACTGTGAAGTACTGGGATGTACTTAGAGGGAACTGGGATGTACTGGGAGGGAACTGGGATGTACTGGGTGGAAAGTGTTGGGAATTGGGATTTACTGGGAGGGAACTGGGATGGACTGGGAGGGAACTGGGATGTAGTGGGACATACTGGGAGGGAACTGGGATGTACTGGGGTGTACTGGGAGGGAATTGTTATGTACCGAGGGGGAACTGGGATGTACTGGGAGTGAACTGTGAAGTACTGGGATGTACTTAGAGGGAAGTGGGAGGGAACTTGAATGTAGTGGGAGGGTACTGGCATTTACTTGGAGGAAAGTGGCATGTACTGGGCTGTACTGGAATGGAACTGGGAGTGAACTGTGTGTGAACTGTGAGGGAACTGGGATGTACTGTGAGGGAACTGGGATGTACTGGGACGTACTGGGACAGACTGGGAGGGATCTCGGATGTACTGGGAGGGATCTGGGATGTACTGGGAGGCACTACAATGTGCGGGGATGCCCTGGGATGTACTGTGGAGGAACTAGGATGTACAGGCTTGTACTGGGTTGTACCGGGTGGAACTGGCAGGGATTTGGGATGTACCAGGATCTACTGGGATGTACTGGGAGGTAACTGTTATGTACTGGGAAGGAACTGGTATGTACTGGGATGTACTGGTATGTACTGGGAGGGAAGTGTTATGTACTGAGGGGAACTGGGACGTACTGGGATGTACTGGGAGGGAACTGTGAAGTACTGGGATGTACTTAGAGGCAACTGCAATGTGCTGGGAGGGAACTGTGAAGTACTGGGATGTACTTAGAGGGAACTGGGATGTACTGGGAGGGAACTGTGAAGTACTGGGATGTACTGGGATGTACTGGGATGTACTGGGAAGGCACTGGAATGTAATGGGATGTACTGGGAGGGAACTGGGATGTACTGGGAGGCTCTACAATGTCCTGGGATGTCCTGGGATGTAGTGTGGAGGAACTAGGATGTACATGCTTGTACTCGGTTGTACCGGGTGGAACTAGCAGGGATTTGGGATGTACCAGGATCTACTGGGATGTACTGGGATGTACTGGGAGTGAAGTGTTATGTACTGAGGGGAACTGGGACGTACTGGGATGTGCTGGGAGGGAACTGTGAAGTACTGGGATGTACTGGGAGGGAACTGGGATGGACTGGGAGGGAACTGGGATGTAGTGGGACATACTGGGAGGGAACTGGGATGTACTGGGGTGTACTGGGAGGGGACTGTTATGTACCGAGGGGGAACTGGGATGTACTGGGAGTGAACTGTGAAGTACTGGGATGTACTTAGAGGGAAGTGGGAGGGAACTTGGATGTAGTGGGAGAGAACTGGGATTTACTTGGAGGAAAGTGGCATGTACTGGGCTGTACTGGAATGGAACTGGGAGTGAACTGTGTGTGAACTGTGAGGGAACTGGGATGTACTGTGAGGGAACTGGGATGTACTGGGACAGACTGGGAGGGATCTGGGATGTACTGGGATGCACTGGTAGGGAACTGGGATGTACTGGGAGGAAACTGGAATGTCCCAGTTGACACCCACTTCCCTCCCAGTGCCTCCCAGTATATCCCAGTTTCCTCCCAGTACATCCCAGTAAATCCCAGTTTGCTCCCAGTACATCCCAGTACATCGCAGTACATTCCAGTTCCGTGCCTGTACATCCCAATACATCCCCGTTCCATGCCAGTACATCCCAGTTCCCTACCAGTTCATCCCCGTACATCCCAATTCCCTCCCGGTTCACTACCACTTCTTTCCCAGTTCCGTCCCATTACGTCCCAGTTCCGTCCCATTACATCCCAGTACATCCCAGTTCCCTCCCAGTACATCCCAGGTCCCTCCCAGTACATCCCAGTTCCCTCCCAGTACTGGGAGGGAACTGGGATGTACTGGGAGGCACTACAATGTGCGGGGATGCCCTGGGATGTACTGTGGAGGAACTAGGATGTACAGGCTTGTACTGGGTTGTACCGGGTGGAACTGGCAGGGATTTGGGATGTACCAGGATGTACTGGGATGTACTGGGATGTACTGGGATGTACTGGGAGGTAACTGTTATGTACTGGGAAGGAACAGGGAGGGAACTGGGATGTACTGGTAGGGAACTGGGATGTACTGGGAGGGAACTGGGACGTACTGTGAGGACACTGGGATGTACTGTTATGTACTGGGAGGGAAGTGTTATGTACTGAGGGGAACTGGGACGTACTGGGATGTACTGGGAGGGAACTGTGAAGTACTGGGATGTACTGGGAGTGAACTGGGAGGGAACTGGTATGTAGTAGGATGTACTGGGTGGGAACTGGGATGTACCAGGATGTACTGGGATGTACTGGGAGGGAACTGGGATGTACTGGGAGGGAACTGGGATGTACTGGGATGTACTGGGAGGGAACTGGTATGTACTGGGAGGGAACTGGGATGTACTGGGGACATACTGGCAGGGAACTGGGATGTACTGGGAGGGGATTGGGATGTACTGGGAGGGAACTTGGATGTATTGGGAGGGAAGTGTTATGTACCACGGGGGAACTGGGACGTACTGGGATGTAGTGGGAGTGAACTGTGAAGTACTGGGATGTACTTAGAGGAAACTGGGAGGCAACTGGGATGTAGTGGGACGTACGGGAATGGAACTGGGAGTGAACTGTGTGTGAACTGGGAGGGAACTGGGATGTACTGTGAAGGAACTGGGATGTACTGGGAGGGACTGGGAGGGATCTGGGATGTACTGGGCTGCACTGGTAGGGAACTGGGATGTACTGGGAGGACACTGGAATGTCCCAGTTGACACCCACTTCCCTCCCAGTTTCCTCCCAGTATATCCCAGTTTCCTCCCAGTATATCCCAGTTTCCTCCCAGTAAATCCCAGTTTCCTCCCAGTAAATCCCAGTTTCCTCCCAGTAAATCCCAGTTTCCTCCCAGTAAATCCCAGTTTCCTCCCAGTACATCCCAGTAAATCCCAGTTCGCTCCCAGTACATCCCAATACATCGCCGTACATTCCAGTTCTGTTCCTGTCCATCCCAATATATCCCCGTTCCATGCCAGTACATCCCAGTTCCCTACCAGTTCATCCCCGTACATCCCAATTCCCTCCCGGTTCACTACCACTTCTTTCCCAGTGCCTCCCAATACATCCCAGTTCCGTCCCATTACATCCCAGTACATCCCAGGTCCCTCCCAGTACATCCCAGGTCCCTCCCAGTACATCCCAGCTCCCTCCCAGTACTGGGAGGGAACTGGGATGTACTGGGAGGCACTACAATGTGCGGGGATGCCCTGGGATGTACCGTGGAGGAACTAGGATGTACAGGCTTGTACTGGGTTGTACCGGGTGGAACTGGCAGGGATTTGGGATGTACCAGGATCTACTAGGATGTACTGGGATGTACTGGGAGGTAACTGTTATGTACTGGGAAGGAACTGGGAGGGAACTGGGATGTACTGGGAGGGAACTGGGACGTACCGTGAGGACACTGGGATGTACTGGTATGTACTGGGAGGGAAGTGTTATGTACTGAGGGGAACTGGGACGTACTGGGATGTACTGGGAGGGAACTGTGAAGTACTGGGATGTACTGGGAGTGAACTGGGAGGGAACTGGTATGTAGTAGGATGTACTGGGTGGGAACTGGGATGTACCAGGATGTACCAGGATGTACTGGGAGGGAACTGGTATGTACTGGGAGGGAACTGGGATGTACTGGGATGTAGTGGGAGGGAACTGGGAGGGAACTGGGATGTACTGGGAGGGAACTGGTATGTACTGGGAGGGAACTGGGATGTACTGGGACATACTGGCAGGGAACTGGGATGTACTGGGAGGGGATTGGGACGGACTGGGAGGGAACTGGGATGTACTGGGCTGCACTGGTAGGGAACTGGGATGTACTGGGAGGAAACTGGAATGTCCCAGTTGACACCCACTTCCCTCCCAATGCCTCCCAGTATATCCCAGTTTCCTCCCAGTATATCCCAGTTTCCTCCCAGTACATCCCAGTAAATCCCAGCTCGCTGCCAGTACATGCCAATACATCGCTGTACATTCCAGTTCTGTTCCTGTACATCCCAATACATCCCCGTTCCATGCCAGTACATCCCAGTTCCCTACCAGTTCATCCCCGTACATCCCAATTCCCTCCCGGTTCACTACCACTTCTTTCCCAGTGCCTCCCAATACATCCCAGTTCCGTCCCATTACATCCCAGTACATCCCAGGTCCCTCCCAGTACGTCCCAGTTCCCTCCCAGTACATCCCAGGTCCCTCCCAGTACTGGGAGGCACTACAATGTGCGGGGATGCCCTGGGATGTACTGTGGAGGAACTAGGATGTACAGGCTTGTACTGGGTTGTACCGGGTGGAACTGGCAGGGATTTGGGATGTACCAGGATCTACTGGGATGTACTGGGAGGTAACTATTATGTACTGGGAAGGAACAGGGAGGTAACTGGGATGTACTGGTAGGGAACTGGGATATACTGGGAGGGAACTGGGACGTACTGTGAGGACACTGGGATGTACTGGTATGTACTGGGAGGGAAGTGTTATGTACTGAGGGGAACTGGGACGTACTGGGATGTACTGGGAGGGAACTGTGAAGTACTGGGATGTACTGGGAGTGAACTGGGAGGGAACTGGTATGTAGTAGGATGTACTGGGTGGGAACTGGGATGTACCGGGAGGGAACTGGGATGTACTGGGAGGGAACTGGGATGTACTGGGAGGGAACTGGGATGTACTGGGATGTAGTGGGAGGGAACTGGGAGGAAACTGGGATGTACTGGGAGGGAACTGGTATGTACTGGGAGGGAACTGGGATGTACTGGGACATACTGGCAGGGAACTGGGATGTACTGGGAGGGGATTGGGACGGACTGGGAGGGAACTGGGATGTACTGGGCTGCACTGGTAGGGAACTGGGATGTACTGGGAGGAAACTGGAATGTCCCAGTTGACACCCACTTCCCTCCCAATGCCTCCCAGTATATCCCAGTTTCCTCCCAGTATATCCCAGTTTCCTCCCAGTACATCCCAGTAAATCCCAGCTCGCTGCCAGTACATGCCAATACATCGCTGTACATTCCAGTTCTGTTCCTGTACATCCCAATACATCCCCGTTCCATGCCAGTACATCCCAGTTTCCTACCAGTTCATCCCAGTACATCCCAATTCCCTCCCGGTTCACTACCACTTCTTTCCCAGTGCCTCCCAATACATCCCAGTTCCGTCCCATTACATCCCAGTACATCCCAGTTCCCTCCCAGTACGTCCCAGTTCCCTCCCAGTACATCCCAGGTCCCTCCCAGTACTGGGAGGGAACTGGGATGTACTGGGAGGCACTACAATGTGCGGGGATGCCCTGGGATGTACTGTGGAGGAACTAGGATGTACAGGCTTGTACTCGGTTGTACCGGGTGGAACTGGCAGGGATTTGGGATGTACCAGGATCTACTGGGATGTACTGGGAGGTAACTGTTGTGTACTGGGAGTGAACTGGGAGAGAACTGGGATGTACTGGGAGGGAACTGGGATGTACTGTGAGGACACTGGGATGTACTGGTATGTACTGGGAGGGAAGTGTTATGTACTGAGGGGAACTGGGACGTACTGGGATGTACTGGGAGGGAACTATGAAGTATTGGGATGTACTTAGAGGGAACTGGGATGTACTGGGAGGGAACTGGGAGTGAACTGGGAGGGAACTGTGAAGTACTGGGATGTACTTAGAGGGAACTGGGATGTACTGGGAGGGAACTGGGATGTACTGGGTGGAAAGTGTTGGGAATTGGGATTTACTGGGAGGGAACTGGGATGGACTGGGAGGGAACTGGGATGTAGTGGGACATACTGGGAGGGAACTGGGATGTACTGGGGTGTACTGGGAGGGAACTGTTATGTACCGAGGGGGAACTGGGATGTACTGGGAGTGAACTGTGAAGTACTGGGATGTACTTAGAGGGAAGTGGGAGGGAACTTGGATGTAGTGGGAGGGAACTGGGATTTACTTGGAGGAAAGTGGCATGTACTGGGATGTACTGGAATGGAACTGGGAGTGAACTGTGTGTGAACTGTGAGGGAACTGGGATGTACTGTGAGGGAACTGGGATGTACTGGGATGTACTGGGACGGACTGGGAGGGAACTGGGATGTACTGGGAGGGATCTGGGATGTACTGGGATGCACTGGTAGGGAACTGGGATGTACTGGGAGGAAACTGGAATGTCCCAGTTGACACCCACTTCCCTCCCAGTGCCTCCCAGTATATCCCAGTTTCCTCCCAGTACATCCCAGTAAATCCCAGCTCGCTGCCAGTACATCCCAGTACATCGCAGTACATTCCAGTTCCGTTCCTGTACATCCCAATACATCCCCGTTCCATGCCAGTACATCCCAGTTCCCAACCAGTTCATCCCCGTACATTCCAGTTCCCTCCCGGTTCACTACCACTTCTTTCCCAGTGCCTCCCAATACATCCCAGTTCCGTCCCATTACATCCCAGTACATCCCAGGTCTCTCCCAGTACATCCCAGTTCCCTCCCAGTACATCCCAGGTCCCTCCCAGTACTGGGAGGGAACTGGGATGTACTGGGAGGCACTACAATGTGCGGGGATGCCCTGGGATGTACTGTGGAGGAACTAGGATGTACAGGCTTGTACTGGGTTGTACCGGGTGGAACTGGCAGGGATTTGGGATGTACCAGGATCTACTGGGATGTACTGGGAGGTAACTGTTATGTACTGGGGAGGAACAGGGAGGGAACTGGGATGTACTGGTAGGGAACTGGGATGTACTGTGAGGGAACTGGGACGTACTGTGAGGACACTGGGATGTACTGGTATGTACTGGGAGGGAAGTGTTATGTACTGAGGGGAACTGGGACGTACTGGGATGTACTGGGAGGGAACTGTGAAGTACTGGGATGTACTGGGAGTGAACTGGGAGGGAACTGGTATGTAGTAGGATGTACTGAGTGGGAACTGGGATGTACTGGGAGGGAACTGGGATGTACTGGGACATACTGGCAGGGAACTGGGATGTACTGGGAGGGGATTGGGACGGACTGGGAGGGAACTGGGATGTACTGGGCTGCACTGGTAGGGAACTGGGATGTACTGGGAGGAAACTGGAATGTCCCAGTTGACACCCACTTCCCTCCCAATGCCTCCCAGTATATCCCAGTTTCCTCCCAGTATATCCCAGTTTCCTCCCAGTACATCCCAGTAAATCCCAGTTCGCTCCCAGTACATCCCAGTACATCGCAGTACATTCCAGTTCCATTCCTGTACATCCCAATACATCCCCGTTCCATGCCAGTACATCCCAGTTTCCTACCAGTTCATCCCCGTACATCCCAATTCCCTCCCGTTTCACTACCACTTCTTTCCCAGTGCCTCCCAATACATCCCAGTTCCGTCCCATTACATCCCAGTACATCCCAGTTCCCTCCCAGTACATCCCAGTTCCCTCCCAGTACTGGGAGGGAGCTGGGATGTACTGGGAGGCACTACAATGTGCGGGGATGCCCTGGGATGTACTGTGGAGGAACTAGGATGTACAGGCTTGTACTGGGTTGTACCGGGTGGAACTGGCAGGGATTTGGGATGTACCAGGATCTACTGGGATGTACTGGGAGGTAACTGTTATGTACTGGGAGTGAACTGGGAGGGAACTGGGATGTACTGGGAGGGAACTGGGACTTACTGTGAGGACACTGGGATGTACTGGTATGTACTGGGAGGGAAGTGTTATGTACTGAGGGGAACTGGGATGTACTGGGAGGGAACTGTGAAGTACTGGGATGTACTGGGAGTGAACTGGGAGGGAACTGGTATGTAGTAGGATGTACTGGGTGGGAACTGGGATGTACCGGGAGGGAACTGGGATGTACTGGGAGGGAACTGGGATGTACTGGGAGGGAACTGGGATGTACTGGGATGTAGTGGGAGGGAACTGGGAGGGAACTGGGATGTACTGGGAGGGAACTGGTATGTACTGGGAGGGAACTGGGATGTACTGGGACATACTGGCAGGGAACTGGGATGTACTGGGAGGGGATTGGGACGGACTGGGAGGGAACTGGGATGTACTGGGCTGCACTGGTAGGGAACTGGGATGTACTGGGAGGAAACTGGAATGTCCCAGTTGACACCCACTTCCCTCCCAATGCCTCCCAGTATATCCCAGTTTCCTCCCAGTATATCCCAGTTTCCTCCCAGTACATCCCAGTAAATCCCAGCTCGCTGCCAGTACATGCCAATACATCGCTGTACATTCCAGTTCTGTTCCTGTACATCCCAATACATCCCCGTTCCATGCCAGTACATCCCAGTTCCCTACCAGTTCATCCCCGTACATCCCAATTCCCTCCCGGTTCACTACCACTTCTTTCCCAGTGCCTCCCAATACATCCCAGTTCCGTCCCAGTTCCCTCCCAGTACGTCCCAGTTCCCTCCCAGTACGTCCCAGTTCCCTCCCAGTACATCCCAGGTCCCTCCCAGTACTGGGAGGAAACTGGGATGTACTGGGAGGCACTACAATGTGCGGGGATGCCCTGGGATGTACTGTGGAGGAACTAGGATGTACAGGCTTGTACTGGGTTGTACCGGGTGGAACTGGCAGGGATTTGGGATGTACCAGGATCTACTGGGATGTACTGGGAGGTAACTGTTATGTACTGGGGAGGAACAGGGAGGGAACTGGGATGTACTGGTAGGGAACTGGGATGTACTGTGAGGGAACTGGGACGTACTGTGAGGACACTGGGATGTACTGGTATGTACTGGGAGGGAAGTGTTATGTACTGAGGGGAACTGGGACGTACTGGGATGTACTGGGAGGGAACTGTGAAGTACTGGGATGTACTGGGAGTGAACTGGGAGGGAACTGGTATGTAGTAGGATGTACTGGGTGGGAACTGGGATGTACTGGGAGGGAACTGGGATGTACTGGGACATACTGGCAGGGAACTGGGATGTACTGGGAGGGGATTGGGACGGACTGGGAGGGAACTGGGATGTACTGGGCTGCACTGGTAGGGAACTGGGATGTACTGGGAGGAAACTGGAATGTCCCAGTTGACACCCACTTCCCTCCCAATGCCTCCCAGTATATCCCAGTTTCCTCCCAGTATATCCCAGTTTCCTCCCAGTACATCCCAGTAAATCCCAGTTCGCTCCCAGTACATCCCAGTACATCGCAGTACATTCCAGTTCCGTTCCTGTACATCCCAATACATCCCCGTTCCATGCCAGTACATCCCAGTTTCCTACCAGTTCATCCCCGTACATCCCAATTCCCTCCCGTTTCACTACCACTTCTTTCCCAGTGCCTCCCAATACATCCCAGTTCCGTCCCATTACATCCCAGTACATCCCAGTTCCCTCCCAGTACGTCCCAGTTCCCTCCCAGTACTGGGAGGGAGCTGGGATGTACTGGGAGGCACTACAATGTGCGGGGATGCCCTGGGATGTACTGTGGAGGAACTAGGATGTACAGGCTTGTACTGGGTTGTACCGGGTGGAACTGGCAGGGATTTGGGATGTACCAGGATCTACTGGGATGTACTGGGAGGTAACTGTTATGTACTGGGAGTGAACTGGGAGGGAACTGGGATGTACTGGGAGGGAACTGGGACTTACTGTGAGGACACTGGGATGTACTGGTATGTACTGGGAGGGAAGTGTTATGTACTGAGGGGAACTGGGATGTACTGGGAGGGAACTGTGAAGTACTGGGATGTACTGGGAGTGAACTGGGAGGGAACTGGTATGTAGTAGGATGTACTGGGTGGGAACTGGGATGTACCGGGAGGGAACTGGGATGTACTGGGAGGGAACTGGGATGTACTGGGAGGGAACTGGGATATACTGGGATGTAGTGGGAGGGAACTGGGAGGGAACTGGGATGTACTGGGAGGGAACTGGTATGTACTGGGAGGGAACTGGGATGTACTGGGACATACTGGCAGGGAACTGGGATGTACTGGGAGGGGATTGGGACGGACTGGGAGGGAACTGGGATGTACTGGGCTGCACTGGTAGGGAACTGGGATGTACTGGGAGGAAACTGGAATGTCCCAGTTGACACCCACTTCCCTCCCAATGCCTCCCAGTATATCCCAGTTTCCTCCCAGTATATCCCAGTTTCCTCCCAGTACATCCCAGTAAATCCCAGCTCGCTGCCAGTACATGCCAATACATCGCTGTACATTCCAGTTCTGTTCCTGTACATCCCAATACATCCCCGTTCCATGCCAGTACATCCCAGTTCCCTACCAGTTCATCCCCGTACATCCCAATTCCCTCCCGGTTCACTACCACTTCTTTCCCAGTGCCTCCCAATACATCCCAGTTCCGTCCCATTACATCCCAGTACGTCCCAGTTCCCTCCCAGTACGTCCCAGTTCCCTCCCAGTACATCCCAGGTCCCTCCCAGTACTGGGAGGGAACTGGGATGTACTGGGAGGCACTACAATGTGCGGGGATGCCCTGGGATGTACTGTGGAGGAACTAGGATGTACAGGCTTGTACTGGGTTGTACCGGGTGGAACTGGCAGGGATTTGGGATGTACCAGGATCTACTGGGATGTACTGGGAGGTAACTGTTATGTACTGGGAAGGAACAGGGAGGTAACTGGGATGTACTGGTAGGGAACTGGGATATACTGGGAGGGAACTGGGACGTACTGTGAGGACACTGGGATGTACTGGTATGTACTGGTATGTACTGGGAGGGAAGTGTTATGTACTGAGGGGAACTGGGACGTACTGGGATGTACTGGGAGGGAACTGTGAAGTACTGGGATGTACTGGGAGTGAACTGGGAGGGAACTGGTATGTAGTAGGATGTACTGGGTGGGAACTGGGATGTACCGGGAGGGAACTGGGATGTACTGGGAGGGAACTGGGATGTACTGGGATGTAGTGGGAGGGAACTGGGAGGGAACTGGGATGTACTGGGAGGGAACTGGTATGTACTGGGAGGGAACTGGGATGTACTGGGACATACTGGCAGGGAACTGGGATGTACTGGGAGGGGATTGGGACGGACTGGGAGGGAACTGGGATGTACTGGGCTGCACTGGTAGGGAACTGGGATGTACTGGGAGGAAACTGGAATGTCCCAGTTGACACCCACTTCCCTCCCAATGCCTCCCAGTATATCCCAGTTTCCTCCCAGTATATCCCAGTTTCCTCCCAGTACATCCCAGTAAATCCCAGCTCGCTGCCAGTACATGCCAATACATCGCTGTACATTCCAGTTCTGTTCCTGTACATCCCAATACATCCCCGTTCCATGCCAGTACATCCCAGTTTCCTACCAGTTCATCCCAGTACATCCCAATTCCCTCCTGGTTCACTACCACTTCTTTCCCAGTGCCTCCCAATACATCCCAGTTCCGTCCCAGTTCCCTCCCAGTACGTCCCAGTTCCCTCCCAGTACATCCCAGGTCCCTCCCAGTACTGGGAGGGAACTGGGATGTACTGGGAGGCACTACAATGTGCGGGGATGCCCTGGGATGTACTGTGGAGGAACTAGGATGTACAGGCTTGTACTCGGTTGTACCGGGTGGAACTGGCAGGGATTTGGGATGTACCAGGATCTACTGGGATGTACTGGGATGTACTGGGAGGTAACTGTTGTGTACTGGGAGTGAACTGGGAGAGAACTGGGATGTACTGGGAGGGAACTGGGATGTACTGTGAGGACACTGGGATGTACTGGTATGTACTGGGAGGGAAGTGTTATGTACTGAGGGGAACTGGGACGTACTGGGACGTTCTGGGAGGGAACTATGAAGTATTGGGATGTACTTAGAGGGAACTGGGATGTACTGGGAGGGAACTGCGAGTGAACTGGGAGGGAACTGTGAAGTACTGGGATGTACTTAGAGGGAACTGGGATGTACTGGGAGGGAACTGGGATGTACTGGGTGGAAAGTGTTGGGAATTGGGATTTACTGGGAGGGAACTGGGATGGACTGGGAGGGAACTGGGATGTAGTGGGACATACTGGGAGGGAACTGGGATGTACTGGGGTGTACTGGGAGGGAACTGTTATGTACCGAGGGGGAACTGGGATGTACTGGGAGTGAACTGTGAAGTACTGGGATGTACTTAGAGGGAAGTGGGAGGGAACTTGGATGTAGTGGGAGGGAACTGGGATTTACTTGGAGGAAAGTGGCATGTACTGGGATGTACTGGAATGGAACTGGGAGTGAACTGTGTGTGAACTGTGAGGGAACTGGGATGTACTGTGAGGGAACTGGGATGTACTGGGATGTACTGGGACGGACTGGGAGGGAACTGGGATGTACTGGGAGGGATCTGGGATGTACTGGGCTGCACTGGTAGGGAACTGGGATGTACTGGGAGGAAACTGGAATGTCCCAGTTGACACCCACTTCCCTCCCAGTGCCTCCCAGTATATCCCAGTTTCCTCCCAGTACATCCCAGTAAATCCCAGCTCGCTGCCAGTACATCCCAGTACATCGCAGTACATTCCAGTTCCGTTCCTGTACATCCCAATACATCCCCGTTCCATGCCAGTACATCCCAGTTCCCAACCAGTTCATCCCCGTACATTCCAGTTCCCTCCCGGTTCACTACCACTTCTTTCCCAGTTCCGTCCCATTACATCCCAGTTCCGTCCCATTACATCCCAGTTCCGTCCCATTACATCCCAGTACATCCCAGGTCCCTCCCAGTACATCCCAGTTCCCTCCCAGTACATCCCAGGTCCCTCCCAGTACTGGGAGGGAACTGGGATGTACTGGGAGGCACTACAATGTGCGGGGATGCCCTGGGATGTACTGTGGAGGAACTAGGATGTACAGGCTTGTACTCGGTTGTACCGGGTGGAACTGGCAGGGATTTGGGATGTACCAGGATCTACTGGGATGTACTGGGAGGTAACTGTTATGTACTGGGAAGGAACAGGGAGGGAACTGGGATGTACTGGTAGGGAACTGGGATGTACTGTGAGGGAACTGGGACGTACTGTGAGGACACTGGTATGTACTGGGAGGGAAGTGTTATGTACTGAGGGGAACTGGGACGTACTGGGATGTACTGGGAGGGAACTGTGAAGTACTGGGATGTACTGGGAGTGAACTGGGAGGGAACTGGTATGTAGTAGGATGTACTGGGAGGGAACTGGGATGTACTGGGAGCGAACTGGTATGTACTGGGAGGGAACTGGGATGTACTGGGACATACTGGCAGGGAACTGGGATGTACTAGAAGGGGATTGGGACGGACTGGGAGGGAACTGGGATGTACTGGGCTGCACTGGTAGGGAACTGGGATGTACTGGGAGGAAACTGGAATGTCCCAGTTGACACCCACTTCCCTCCCAGTTTCCTCCCAGTATATCCCAGTTTCCTCCCAGTATATCCCAGTTTCCTCCCAGTACATCCCAGTAAATCCCAGTTTGCTCCCAGTACATCGCAGTACATACCAGTTCTGTTCCTGTACATCCCAATACATCCCCGTTCCATGCCAGTACATCCCAGTTTCCTACCAGTTCATCCCCGTACATCCCAATTCCCTCCCGGTTCACTACCACTTCTTTCCCAGTGCCTCCCAATACATCCCAGTTCCGTCCCATTACATCCCAGTACATCCCAGTTCCCTCCCAGTACGTCCCAGTTCCCTCCCAGTACATCCCAGGTCCCTCCCAGTACTGGGAGGGAACTGGGATGTACTGGGAGGCACTACAATGTGCGGGGATGCCCTGGGATGTACTGTGGAGGAACTAGGATGTACAGGCTTGTACTGGGTTGTACCGGGTGGAACTGGCAGGGATTTGAAATGTCCTAGGATCTACTAGGATGTACTGGGAGGTAACTGTTATGTACTGGGAGTGAACTGGGAGGGAACTGGGATGTACTGGGAGGGAACTGGGACGTACCGTGAGGACACTGGGATGTACTGGTATGTACTGGGAGGGAAGTGTTATGTACTGAGGGGAACTGGGACGTACTGGGATGTACTGGGAGGGAACTGTGAAGTACTGGGATGTACTGGGAGTGAACTGGGAGGGAACTGGTATGTAGTAGGATGTACTGGGTGGGAACTGGGATGTACCAGGATGTACTGGGAGGGAACTGGTATGTACTGGGAGGGAACTGGGATGTACTGGGATGTAGTGGGAGGGAACTGGGAGGGAACTGGGATGTACTGGGAGGGAACTGGTATGTACTGGGAGGGAACTGGGATGTACTGGGACATACTGGCAGGGAACTGGGATGTACTGGGAGGGGATTGGGACGGACTGGGAGGGAACTGGGATGTACTGGGCTGCACTGGTAGGGAACTGGGATGTACTGGGAGGAAACTGGAATGTCCCAGTTGACACCCACTTCCCTCCCAATGCCTCCCAGTATATCCCAGTTTCCTCCCAGTACATCCCAGTAAATCCCAGCTCGCTGCCAGTACATGCCAATACATCGCTGTACATTCCAGTTCTGTTCCTGTACATCCCAATACATCCCCGTTCCATGCCAGTACATCCCAGTTCCCTACCAGTTCATCCCCGTACATCCCAATTCCCTCCCGGTTCACTACCACTTCTTTCCCAGTGCCTCCCAATACATCCCAGTTCCGTCCCATTACATCCCAGTACATCCCAGGTCCCTCCCAGTACGTCCCAGTTCCCTCCCAGTACATCCCAGGTCCCTCCCAGTACTGGGAGGGAACTGGGATGTACTGGGAGGCACTACAATGTGCGGGGATGCCCTGGGATGTACTGTGGAGGAACTAGGATGTACAGGCTTGTACTGGGTTGTACCGGGTGGAACTGGCATGGATTTGGGATGTACCAGGATCTACTGGGATGTACTGGGAGGTAACTGTTATGTACTGGGAAGGAACAGGGAGGTAACTGGGATGTACTGGTAGGGAACTGGGATATACTGGGAGGGAACTGGGACGTACTGTGAGGACACTGGGATGTACTGGTATGTACTGGGAGGGAAGTGTTATGTACTGAGGGGAACTGGGACGTACTGGGATGTACTGGGAGGGAACTGTGAAGTACTGGGATGTACTGGGAGTGAACTGGGAGGGAACTGGTATGTAGTAGGATGTACTGGGTGGGAACTGGGATGTACCGGGAGGGAACTGGGATGTACTGGTAGGGAACTGGGATGTACTGGGAGGGAACTGGGATGTACTGGGATGTAGTGGGAGGGAACTGGGAGGGAACTGGGATGTACTGGGAGCGAACTGGTATGTACTGGGAGGGAACTGGGATGTACTGGGACATACTGGCAGGGAACTGGGATGTACTGGGAGGGGATTGGGACGGACTGGGAGGGAACTGGGATGTACTGGGCTGCACTGGTAGGGAACTGGGATGTACTGGGAGGAAACTGGAATGTCCCAGTTGACACCCACTTCCCTCCCAATGCCTCCCAGTATATCCCAGTTTCCTCCCAGTATATCCCAGTTTCCTCCCAGTACATCCCAGTAAATCCCAGCTCGCTGCCAGTACATGCCAATACATCGCTGTACATTCCAGTTCTGTTCCTGTACATCCCAATACATCCCCGTTCCATGCCAGTACATCCCAGTTTCCTACCAGTTCATCCCAGTACATCCCAATTCCCTCCCGGTTCACTACCACTTCTTTCCCAGTGCCTCCCAATACATCCCAGTTCCGTCCCATTACATCCCAGTACATCCCAGTTCCCTCCCAGTACGTCCCAGTTCCCTCCCAGTACATCCCAGGTCCCTCCCAGTACTGGGAGGGAACTGGGATGTACTGGGAGGCACTACAATGTGCGGGGATGCCCTGGGATGTACTGTGGAGGAACTAGGATGTACAGGCTTGTACTGGGTTGTACCGGGTGGAACTGGCAGGGATTTGGGATGTACCAGGATCTACTGGGATGTACTGGGATGTACTGGGAGGTAACTGTTGTGTACTGGGAGTGAACTGGGAGAGAACTGGGATGTACTGGGAGGGAACTGGGATGTACTGTGAGGACACTGGGATGTACTGGTATGTACTGGGAGGGAAGTGTTATGTACTGAGGGGAACTGGGACGTACTGGGACGTGCTGGGAGGGAACTATGAAGTATTGGGATGTACTTAGAGGGAACTGGGATGTACTGGGAGGGAACTGGGAGTGAACTGGGAGGGAACTGTGAAGTACTGGGATGTACTTAGAGGGAACTGGGATGTACTGGGAGGGAACTGGGATGTACTGGGTGGAAAGTGTTGGGAATTGGGATTTACTGGGAGGGAACTGGGATGGACTGGGAGGGAACTGGGATGTAGTGGGACATACTGGGAGGGAACTGGGATGTACTGGGGTGTACTGGGAGGGAACTGTTATGTACCGAGGGGGAACTGGGATGTACTGGGAGTGAACTGTGAAGTACTGGGATGTACTTAGAGGGAAGTGGGAGGGAACTTGGATGTAGTGGGAGGGAGCTGGGGTTTACTTGGAGGAAAGTGGCATGTACTGGGCTGTACTGGAATGGAACTGGGAGTGAACTGTGTGTGAACTGTGAGGGAACTGGGATGTACTGGGAGGGAACTGGGATGTACTGGGATGTACTGGGACGGACTGGGAGGGAACTGGGATGTACTGGGAGGGATCTGGGATGTACTGGGATGCACTGGTAGGGAACTGGGATGTACTGGGAGGAAACTGGAATGTCCCAGTTGACACCCACTTCCCTCCCAGTGCCTCCTGTATATCCCAGTTTCCTCCCAGTACATCCCAGTAAATCCCAGCTCGCTGCCAGTACATCCCAGTACATCGCAGTACATTCCAGTTCCGTTCCTGTACATCCCAATACATCCCCGTTCCATGCCAGTACATCCCAGTTCCCAACCAGTTCATCCCCGTACATTCCAGTTCCCTCCCGGTTCACTACCACTTCTTTCCCAGTTCCGTCCCATTACATCCCAGTTCCGTCCCATTACATCCCAGTACATCCCAGGTCCCTCCCAGTACATCGCAGTTCCCTTCCAGTACATCCCAGGTCCCTCCCAGTACTGGGAGGGAACTGGGATGTACTGGGAGGCACTACAATGTGCGGGGATGCCCTGGGATGTACTGTGGAGGAACTAGGATGTACAGGCTTGTACTGGGTTGTACCGGGTGGAACTGGCAGGGATTTGGGATGTACCAGGATCTACTAGGATGTACTGGGAGGTAACTGTTATGTACTGGGAAGGAACAGGGAGGGAACTGGGATGTACTGGTAGGGAACTGGGATGTACTGTGAGGGAACTGGGACGTACTGTGAGGACACTGGGATGTACTGGTATGTACTGGGAGGGAAGTGTTATGTACTGAGGGGAACTGGGACGTACTGGGATGTACTGGGAGGGAACTGTGAAGTACTGGGATGTACTGGGAGTGAACTGGGAGGGAACTGGTATGTAGTAGGATGTACTGAGTGGGAACTGGGATGTACTGGGAGGGAACTGGTATGTACTGGGAGGGAACTGGGATGTACTGGGACATACTGGCAGGGAACTGGGATGTACTGGGAGGGGATTGGGACGGACTGGGAGGGAACTGGGATGTACTGGGCTGCACTGGTAGGGAACTGGGATGTACTGGGAGGAAACTGGAATGTCCCAGTTGACACCCACTTCCCTCCCAATGCCTCCCAGTATATCCCAGTTTCCTCCCAGTATATCCCAGTTTCCTCCCAGTACATCCCAGTAAATCCCAGCTCGCTGCCAGTACATGCCAATACATCGCTGTACATTCCAGTTCTGTTCCTGTACATCCCAATACATCCCCGTTCCATGCCAGTACATCCCAGTTCCCTACCAGTTCATCCCCGTACATCCCAATTCCCTCCCGGTTCACTACCACTTCTTTCCCAGTGCCTCCCAATACATCCCAGTTCCGTCCCATTACATCCCAGTACATCCCAGGTCTCTCCCAGTACATCCCAGTTCCCTCCCAGTACATCCCAGGTCCCTCCCAGTACTGGGAGGGAACTGGGATGTACTGGGAGGCACTACAATGTGCGGGGATGCCCTGGGATGTACTGTGGAGGAACTAGGATGTACAGGCTTGTACTGGGTTGTACCGGGTGGAACTGGCAGGGATTTGGGATGTACCAGGATCTACTGGGATGTACTGGGAGGTAACTGTTATGTACTGGGAGTGAACTGGGAGGGAACTGGGATGTACTGGGAGGGAACTGGGACTTACTGTGAGGACACTGGGATGTACTGGTATGTACTGGGAGGGAAGTGTTATGTACTGAGGGGAACTGGGATGTACTGGGAGGGAACTGTGAAGTACTGGGATGTACTGGGAGTGAACTGGGAGGGAACTGGTATGTAGTAGGATGTACTGGGTGGGAACTGGGATGTACCGGGAGGGAACTGGGATGTACTGGGAGGGAACTGGTATGTACTGGGAGGGAACTGGGATGTACTGGGATGTAGTGGGAGGGAACTGGGAGGGAACTGTGATGTACTGGGAGGGAACTGGTATGTACTGGGAGGGAACTGGGATGTACTGGGACATACTGGCAGGGAACTGGGATGTACTGGGAGGGGATTGGGACGGACTGGGAGGGAACTGGGATGTACTGGGCTGCACTGGTAGGGAACTGGGATGTACTGGGAGGAAACTGGAATGTCCCAGTTGACACCCACTTCCCTCCCAATGCCTCCCAGTATATCCCAGTTTCCTCCCAGTATATCCCAGTTTCCTCCCAGTACATCCCAGTAAATCCCAGCTCGCTGCCAGTACATGCCAATACATCGCTGTACATTCCAGTTCTGTTCCTGTACATCCCAATACATCCCCGTTCCATGCCAGTACATCCCAGTTCCCTACCAGTTCATCCCCGTACATCCCAATTCCCTCCCGGTTCACTACCACTTCTTTCCCAGTGCCTCCCAATACATCCCAGTTCCGTCCCATTACATCCCAGTACGTCCCAGTTCCCTCCCAGTACGTCCCAGTTCCCTCCCAGTACATCCCAGGTCCCTCCCAGTACTGGGAGGGAACTGGGATGTACTGGGAGGCACTACAATGTGCGGGGATGCCCTGGGATGTACTGTGGAGGAACTAGGATGTACAGGCTTGTACTGGGTTGTACCGGGTGGAACTGGCAGGGATTTGGGATGTACCAGGATCTACTGGGATGTACTGGGAGGTAACTGTTATGTACTGGGAAGGAACAGGGAGGTAACTGGGATGTACTGGTAGGGAACTGGGATATACTGGGAGGGAACTGGGACGTACTGTGAGGACACTGGGATGTACTGGTATGTACTGGTATGTACTGGGAGGGAAGTGTTATGTACTGAGGGGAACTGGGACGTACTGGGATGTACTGGGAGGGAACTGTGAAGTACTGGGATGTACTGGGAGTGAACTGGGAGGGAACTGGTATGTAGTAGGATGTACTGGGTGGGAACTGGGATGTACCGGGAGGGAACTGGGATGTACTGGGAGGGAACTGGGATGTACTGGGATGTAGTGGGAGGGAACTGGGAGGGAACTGGGATGTACTGGGAGGGAACTGGTATGTACTGGGAGGGAACTGGGATGTACTGGGACATACTGGCAGGGAACTGGGATGTACTGGGAGGGGATTGGGACGGACTGGGAGGGAACTGGGATGTACTGGGCTGCACTGGTAGGGAACTGGGATGTACTGGGAGGAAACTGGAATGTCCCAGTTGACACCCACTTCCCTCCCAATGCCTCCCAGTATATCCCAGTTTCCTCCCAGTATATCCCAGTTTCCTCCCAGTACATCCCAGTAAATCCCAGCTCGCTGCCAGTACATGCCAATACATCGCTGTACATTCCAGTTCTGTTCCTGTACATCCCAATACATCCCCGTTCCATGCCAGTACATCCCAGTTTCCTACCAGTTCATCCCAGTACATCCCAATTCCCTCCTGGTTCACTACCACTTCTTTCCCAGTGCCTCCCAATACATCCCAGTTCCGTCCCATTACATCCCAGTACATCCCAGTTCCCTCCCAGTACGTCCCAGTTCCCTCCCAGTACATCCCAGGTCCCTCCCAGTACTGGGAGGGAACTGGGATGTACTGGGAGGCACTACAATGTGCGGGGATGCCCTGGGATGTACTGTGGAGGAACTAGGATGTACAGGCTTGTACTCGGTTGTACCGGGTGGAACTGGCAGGGATTTGGGATGTACCAGGATCTACTGGGATGTACTGGGAGGTAACTGTTATGTACTGGGAAGGAACAGGGAGGGAACTGGGATGTACTGGTAGGGAACTGGGATGTACTGTGAGGGAACTGGGACGTACTGTGAGGACACTGGTATGTACTGGGAGGGAAGTGTTATGTACTGAGGGGAACTGGGACGTACTGGGATGTACTGGGAGGGAACTGTGAAGTACTGGGATGTACTGGGAGTGAACTGGGAGGGAACTGGTATGTAGTAGGATGTACTGGGAGGGAACTGGGATGTACTGGGAGCGAACTGGTATGTACTGGGAGGGAACTGGGATGTACTGGGACATACTGGCAGGGAACTGGGATGTACTAGAAGGGGATTGGGACGGACTGGGAGGGAACTGGGATGTACTGGGCTGCACTGGTAGGGAACTGGGATGTACTGGGAGGAAACTGGAATGTCCCAGTTGACACCCACTTCCCTCCCAGTTTCCTCCCAGTATATCCCAGTTTCCTCCCAGTATATCCCAGTTTCCTCCCAGTACATCCCAGTAAATCCCAGTTTGCTCCCAGTACATCGCAGTACATACCAGTTCTGTTCCTGTACATCCCAATACATCCCCGTTCCATGCCAGTACATCCCAGTTTCCTACCAGTTCATCCCCGTACATCCCAATTCCCTCCCGGTTCACTACCACTTCTTTCCCAGTGCCTCCCAATACATCCCAGTTCCGTCCCATTACATCCCAGTACATCCCAGTTCCCTCCCAGTACGTCCCAGTTCCCTCCCAGTACATCCCAGGTCCCTCCCAGTACTGGGAGGGAACTGGGATGTACTGGGAGGCACTACAATGTGCGGGGATGCCCTGGGATGTACTGTGGAGGAACTAGGATGTACAGGCTTGTACTGGGTTGTACCGGGTGGAACTGGCAGGGATTTGAAATGTCCTAGGATCTACTAGGATGTACTGGGAGGTAACTGTTATGTACTGGGAGTGAACTGGGAGGGAACTGGGATGTACTGGGAGGGAACTGGGACGTACCGTGAGGACACTGGGATGTACTGGTATGTACTGGGAGGGAAGTGTTATGTACTGAGGGGAACTGGGACGTACTGGGATGTACTGGGAGGGAACTGTGAAGTACTGGGATGTACTGGGAGTGAACTGGGAGGGAACTGGTATGTAGTAGGATGTACTGGGTGGGAACTGGGATGTACCAGGATGTACTGGGAGGGAACTGGTATGTACTGGGAGGGAACTGGGATGTACTGGGATGTAGTGGGAGGGAACTGGGAGGGAACTGGGATGTACTGGGAGGGAACTGGTATGTACTGGGAGGGAACTGGGATGTACTGGGACATACTGGCAGGGAACTGGGATGTACTGGGAGGGGATTGGGACGGACTGGGAGGGAACTGGGATGTACTGGGCTGCACTGGTAGGGAACTGGGATGTACTGGGAGGAAACTGGAATGTCCCAGTTGACACCCACTTCCCTCCCAATGCCTCCCAGTATATCCCAGTTTCCTCCCAGTACATCCCAGTAAATCCCAGCTCGCTGCCAGTACATGCCAATACATCGCTGTACATTCCAGTTCTGTTCCTGTACATCCCAATACATCCCCGTTCCATGCCAGTACATCCCAGTTCCCTACCAGTTCATCCCCGTACATCCCAATTCCCTCCCGGTTCACTACCACTTCTTTCCCAGTGCCTCCCAATACATCCCAGTTCCGTCCCATTACATCCCAGTACATCCCAGGTCCCTCCCAGTACGTCCCAGTTCCCTCCCAGTACATCCCAGGTCCCTCCCAGTACTGGGAGGGAACTGGGATGTACTGGGAGGCACTACAATGTGCGGGGATGCCCTGGGATGTACTGTGGAGGAACTAGGATGTACAGGCTTGTACTGGGTTGTACCGGGTGGAACTGGCATGGATTTGGGATGTACCAGGATCTACTGGGATGTACTGGGAGGTAACTGTTATGTACTGGGAAGGAACAGGGAGGTAACTGGGATGTACTGGTAGGGAACTGGGTTATACTGGGAGGGAACTGGGACGTACTGTGAGGACACTGGGATGTACTGGTATGTACTGGGAGGGAAGTGTTATGTACTGAGGGGAACTGGGACGTACTGGGATGTACTGGGAGGGAACTGTGAAGTACTGGGATGTACTGGGAGTGAACTGGGAGGGAACTGGTATGTAGTAGGATGTACTGGGTGGGAACTGGGATGTACCGGGAGGGAACTGGGATGTACTGGTAGGGAACTGGGATGTACTGGGAGGGAACTGGGATGTACTGGGATGTAGTGGGAGGGAACTGGGAGGGAACTGGGATGTACTGGGAGCGAACTGGTATGTACTGGGAGGGAACTGGGATGTACTGGGACATACTGGCAGGGAACTGGGATGTACTGGGAGGGGATTGGGACGGACTGGGAGGGAACTGGGATGTACTGGGCTGCACTGGTAGGGAACTGGGATGTACTGGGAGGAAACTGGAATGTCCCAGTTGACACCCACTTCCCTCCCAATGCCTCCCAGTATATCCCAGTTTCCTCCCAGTATATCCCAGTTTCCTCCCAGTACATCCCAGTAAATCCCAGCTCGCTGCCAGTACATGCCAATACATCGCTGTACATTCCAGTTCTGTTCCTGTACATCCCAATACATCCCCGTTCCATGCCAGTACATCCCAGTTTCCTACCAGTTCATCCCAGTACATCCCAATTCCCTCCCGGTTCACTACCACTTCTTTCCCAGTGCCTCCCAATACATCCCAGTTCCATCCCATTACATCCCAGTACATCCCAGTTCCCTCCCAGTACATCCCAGTTCCCTCCCAGTACATCCCAGGTCCCTCCCAGTACTGGGAGGGAACTGGGATGTACTGGGAGGCACTACAATGTGCGGGGATGCCCTGGGATGTACTGTGGAGGAACTAGGATGTACAGGCTTGTACTGGGTTGTACCGGGTGGAACTGGCAGGGATTTGGGATGTACCAGGATCTACTGGGATGTACTGGGATGTACTGGGAGGTAACTGTTGTGTACTGGGAGTGAACTGGGAGAGAACTGGGATGTACTGGGAGGGAACTGGGATGTACTGTGAGGACACTGGGATGTACTGGTATGTACTGGGAGGGAAGTGTTATGTACTGAGGGGAACTGGGACGTACTGGGACGTGCTGGGAGGGAACTATGAAGTATTGGGATGTACTTAGAGGGAACTGGGATGTACTGGGAGGGAACTGGGAGTGAACTGGGAGGGAACTGTGAAGTACTGGGATGTACTTAGAGGGAACTGGGATGTACTGGGAGGGAACTGGGATGTACTGGGTGGAAAGTGTTGGGAATTGGGATTTACTGGGAGGGAACTGGGATGGACTGGGAGGGAACTGGGATGTAGTGGGACATACTGGGAGGGAACTGGGATGTACTGGGGTGTACTGGGAGGGAACTGTTATGTACCGAGGGGGAACTGGGATGTACTGGGAGTGAACTGTGAAGTACTGGGATGTACTTAGAGGGAAGTGGGAGGGAACTTGGATGTAGTGGGAGGGAGCTGGGGTTTACTTGGAGGAAAGTGGCATGTACTGGGCTGTACTGGAATGGAACTGGGAGTGAACTGTGTGTGAACTGTGAGGGAACTGGGATGTACTGGGAGGGAACTGGGATGTACTGGGATGTACTGGGACGGACTGGGAGGGAACTGGGATGTACTGGGAGGGATCTGGGATGTACTGGGATGCACTGGTAGGGAACTGGGATGTACTGGGAGGAAACTGGAATGTCCCAGTTGACACCCACTTCCCTCCCAGTGCCTCCTGTATATCCCAGTTTCCTCCCAGTACATCCCAGTAAATCCCAGCTCGCTGCCAGTACATCCCAGTACATCGCAGTACATTCCAGTTCCGTTCCTGTACATCCCAATACATCCCCGTTCCATGCCAGTACATCCCAGTTCCCAACCAGTTCATCCCCGTACATTCCAGTTCCCTCCCGGTTCACTACCACTTCTTTCCCAGTTCCGTCCCATTACATCCCAGTTCCGTCCCATTACATCCCAGTACATCCCAGGTCCCTCCCAGTACATCGCAGTTCCCTTCCAGTACATCCCAGGTCCCTCCCAGTACTGGGAGGGAACTGGGATGTACTGGGAGGCACTACAATGTGCGGGGATGCCCTGGGATGTACTGTGGAGGAACTAGGATGTACAGGCTTGTACTGGGTTGTACCGGGTGGAACTGGCAGGGATTTGGGATGTACCAGGATCTACTAGGATGTACTGGGAGGTAACTGTTATGTACTGGGAAGGAACAGGGAGGGAACTGGGATGTACTGGTAGGGAACTGGGATGTACTGTGAGGGAACTGGGACGTACTGTGAGGACACTGGGATGTACTGGTATGTACTGGGAGGGAAGTGTTATGTACTGAGGGGAACTGGGACGTACTGGGATGTACTGGGAGGGAACTGTGAAGTACTGGGATGTACTGGGAGTGAACTGGGAGGGAACTGGTATGTAGTAGGATGTACTGAGTGGGAACTGTGATGTACTGGGAGGGAACTGGTATGTACTGGGAGGGAACTGGGATGTACTGGGACATACTGGCAGGGAACTGGGATGTACTGGGAGGGGATTGGGACGGACTGGGAGGGAACTGGGATGTACTGGGCTGCACTGGTAGGGAACTGGGATGTACTGGGAGGAAACTGGAATGTCCCAGTTGACACCCACTTCCCTCCCAATGCCTCCCAGTATATCCCAGTTTCCTCCCAGTATATCCCAGTTTCCTCCCAGTACATCCCAGTAAATCCCAGCTCGCTGCCAGTACATGCCAATACATCGCTGTACATTCCAGTTCTGTTCCTGTACATCCCAATACATCCCCGTTCCATGCCAGTACATCCCAGTTCCCTACCAGTTCATCCCCGTACATCCCAATTCCCTCCCGGTTCACTACCACTTCTTTCCCAGTGCCTCCCAATACATCCCAGTTCCGTCCCATTACATCCCAGTACATCCCAGGTCTCTCCCAGTACATCCCAGTTCCCTCCCAGTACATCCCAGGTCCCTCCCAGTACTGGGAGGGAACTGGGATGTACTGGGAGGCACTACAATGTGCGGGGATGCCCTGGGATGTACTGTGGAGGAACTAGGATGTACAGGCTTGTACTGGGTTGTACCGGGTGGAACTGGCAGGGATTTGGGATGTACCAGGATCTACTGGGATGTACTGGGAGGTAACTGTTATGTACTGGGAGTGAACTGGGAGGGAACTGGGATGTACTGGGAGGGAACTGGGACTTACTGTGAGGACACTGGGATGTACTGGTATGTACTGGGAGGGAAGTGTTATGTACTGAGGGGAACTGGGATGTACTGGGAGGGAACTGTGAAGTACTGGGATGTACTGGGAGTGAACTGGGAGGGAACTGGTATGTAGTAGGATGTACTGGGTGGGAACTGGGATGTACCGGGAGGGAACTGGGATGTACTGGGAGGGAACTGGTATGTACTGGGAGGGAACTGGGATGTACTGGGATGTAGTGGGAGGGAACTGGGAGGGAACTGTGATGTACTGGGAGGGAACTGGTATGTACTGGGAGGGAACTGGGATGTACTGGGACATACTGGCAGGGAACTGGGATGTACTGGGAGGGGATTGGGACGGACTGGGAGGGAACTGGGATGTACTGGGCTGCACTGGTAGGGAACTGGGATGTACTGGGAGGAAACTGGAATGTCCCAGTTGACACCCACTTCCCTCCCAATGCCTCCCAGTATATCCCAGTTTCCTCCCAGTATATCCCAGTTTCCTCCCAGTACATCCCAGTAAATCCCAGCTCGCTGCCAGTACATGCCAATACATCGCTGTACATTCCAGTTCTGTTCCTGTACATCCCAATACATCCCCGTTCCATGCCAGTACATCCCAGTTTCCTACCAGTTCATCCCAGTACATCCCAATTCCCTCCCGGTTCACTACCACTTCTTTCCCAGTGCCTCCCAATACATCCCAGTTCCGTCCCATTACATCCCAGTACATCCCAGGTCCCTCCCAGTACGTCCCAGTTCCCTCCCAGTACATCCCAGGTCCCTCCCAGTACTGGGAGGGAACTGGGATGTACTGGGAGGCACTACAATGTGCGGGGATGCCCTGGGATGTACTGTGGAGGAACTAGGATGTACAGGCTTGTACTCGGTTGTACCGGGTGGAACTGGCAGGGATTTGGGATGTACCAGGATCTACTGGGATGTACTGGGAGGTAACTGTTATGTACTGGGAAGGAACAGGGAGGTAACTGGGATGTACTGGTAGGGAACTGGGATATACTGGGAGGGAACTGGGACGTACTGTGAGGACACTGGGATGTACTGGTATGTACTGGGAGGGAAGTGTTATGTACTGAGGGGAACTGGGACGTACTGGGATGTACTGGGAGGGAACTGTGAAGTACTGGGATGTACTGGGAGTGAACTGGGAGGGAACTGGTATGTAGTAGGATGTACTGGGTGGGAACTGGGATGTACCGGGAGGGAACTGGGATGTACTGGGAGGGAACTGGGATGTACTGGGATGTAGTGGGAGGGAACTGGGAGGGAACTGTGATGTACTGGGAGGGAACTGGTATGTACTGGGAGGGAACTGGGATGTACTGGGACATACTGGCAGGGAACTGGGATGTACTGGGAGGGGATTGGGACGGACTGGGAGGGAACTGGGATGTACTGGGCTGCACTGGTAGGGAACTGGGATGTACTGGGAGGAAACTGGAATGTCCCAGTTGACACCCACTTCCCTCCCAATGCCTCCCAGTATATCCCAGTTTCCTCCCAGTATATCCCAGTTTCCTCCCAGTACATCCCAGTAAATCCCAGCTCGCTGCCAGTACATGCCAATACATCGCTGTACATTCCAGTTCTGTTCCTGTACATCCCAATACATCCCCGTTCCATGCCAGTACATCCCAGTTTCCTACCAGTTCATCCCAGTACATCCCAATTCCCTCCCAGTTCACTACCACTTCTTTCCCAGTGCCTCCCAATACATCCCAGTTCCGTCCCATTACATCCCAGTACATCCCAGTTCCCTCCCAGTACGTCCCAGTTCCCTCCCAGTACATCCCAGGTCCCTCCCAGTACTGGGAGGGAACTGGGATGTACTGGGAGGCACTACAATGTGCGGGGATGCCCTGGGATGTACTGTGGAGGAACTAGGATGTACAGGCTTGTACTGGGTTGTACCGGGTGGAACTGGCAGGGATTTGGGATGTACCAGGATCTACTGGGATGTACTGGGAGGTAACTGTTATGTACTGGGAAGGAACAGGGAGGTAACTGGGATGTACTGGTAGGGAACTGGGATATACTGGGAGGGAACTGGGACGTACTGTGAGGACACTGGGATGTACTGGTATGTACTGGGAGGGAAGTGTTATGTACTGAGGGGAACTGGGACGTACTGGGATGTACTGGGAGGGAACTATGAAGTATTGGGATGTACTTAGAGGGAACTGGGATGTACTGGGAGGGAACTGGGAGTGAACTGGGAGGGAACTGTGAAGTACTGGGATGTACTTAGAGGGAACTGGTATGTACTGGGAGGGAACTGGGATGTACTGGGTGGAAAGTGTTGGGAATTGGGATTTACTGGGAGGGAACTGGGATGGACTGGGAGGGAACTGGGATGTAGTGGGACATACTGGGAGGGAACTGGGATGTACTGGGGTGTACTGGGAGGGAACTGTTATGTACCGAGGGGGAACTGGGATGTACTGGGAGTGAACTGTGAAGTACTGGGATGTACTTAGAGGGAAGTGGGAGGGAACTTGGATGTAGTGGGAGGGAACTGGGATTTACTTGGAGGAAAGTGGCATGTACTGGGATGTACTGGAATGGAACTGGGAGTGAACTGTGTGTGAACTGTGAGGGAACTGGGATGTACTGTGAGGGAACTGGGATGTACTGGGATGTACTGGGACGGACTGGGAGGGAACTGGGATGTACTGGGAGGGATCTGGGATGTACTGGGATGCACTGGTAGGGAACTGGGATGTACTGGGAGGAAACTGGAATGTCCCAGTTGACACCCACTTCCCTCCCAGTGCCTCCCAGTATATCCCAGTTTCCTCCCAGTACATCCCAGTAAATCCCAGCTCGCTGCCAGTACATCCCAGTACATCGCAGTACATTCCAGTTCCGTTCCTGTACATCCCAATACATCCCCGTTCCATGCCAGTACATCCCAGTTCCCAACCAGTTCATCCCCGTACATTCCAGTTCCCTCCCGGTTCACTACCACTTCTTTCCCAGTGCCTCCCAATACATCCCAGTTCCGTCCCATTACATCCCAGTACATCCCAGGTCTCTCCCAGTACATCCCAGTTCCCTCCCAGTACATCCCAGGTCCCTCCCAGTACTGGGAGGGAACTGGGATGTACTGGGAGGCACTACAATGTGCGGGGATGCCCTGGGATGTACTGTGGAGGAACTAGGATGTACAGGCTTGTACTGGGTTGTACCGGGTGGAACTGGCAGGGATTTGGGATGTACCAGGATCTACTGGGATGTACTGGGAGGTAACTGTTATGTACTGGGGAGGAACAGGGAGGGAACTGGGATGTACTGGTAGGGAACTGGGATGTACTGTGAGGGAACTGGGACGTACTGTGAGGACACTGGGATGTACTGGTATGTACTGGGAGGGAAGTGTTATGTACTGAGGGGAACTGGGACGTACTGGGATGTACTGGGAGGGAACTGTGAAGTACTGGGATGTACTGGGAGTGAACTGGGAGGGAACTGGTATGTAGTAGGATGTACTGGGTGGGAACTGGGATGTACTGGGAGGGAACTGGGATGTACTGGGACATACTGGCAGGGAACTGGGATGTACTGGGAGGGGATTGGGACGGACTGGGAGGGAACTGGGATGTACTGGGCTGCACTGGTAGGGAACTGGGATGTACTGGGAGGAAACTGGAATGTCCCAGTTGACACCCACTTCCCTCCCAATGCCTCCCAGTATATCCCAGTTTCCTCCCAGTATATCCCAGTTTCCTCCCAGTACATCCCAGTAAATCCCAGTTCGCTCCCAGTACATCCCAGTACATCGCAGTACATTCCAGTTCCATTCCTGTACATCCCAATACATCCCCGTTCCATGCCAGTACATCCCAGTTTCCTACCAGTTCATCCCCGTACATCCCAATTCCCTCCCGTTTCACTACCACTTCTTTCCCAGTGCCTCCCAATACATCCCAGTTCCGTCCCATTACATCCCAGTACATCCCAGTTCCCTCCCAGTACGTCCCAGTTCCCTCCCAGTACTGGGAGGGAGCTGGGATGTACTGGGAGGCACTACAATGTGCGGGGATGCCCTGGGATGTACTGTGGAGGAACTAGGATGTACAGGCTTGTACTGGGTTGTACCGGGTGGAACTGGCAGGGATTTGGGATGTACCAGGATCTACTGGGATGTACTGGGAGGTAACTGTTATGTACTGGGAGTGAACTGGGAGGGAACTGGGATGTACTGGGAGGGAACTGGGACTTACTGTGAGGACACTGGGATGTACTGGTATGTACTGGGAGGGAAGTGTTATGTACTGAGGGGAACTGGGATGTACTGGGAGGGAACTGTGAAGTACTGGGATGTACTGGGAGTGAACTGGGAGGGAACTGGTATGTAGTAGGATGTACTGGGTGGGAACTGGGATGTACCGGGAGGGAACTGGGATGTACTGGGAGGGAACTGGGATGTACTGGGATGTAGTGGGAGGGAACTGGGAGGGAACTGGGATGTACTGGGAGGGAACTGGTATGTACTGGGAGGGAACTGGGATGTACTGGGACATACTGGCAGGGAACTGGGATGTACTGGGAGGGGATTGGGACGGACTGGGAGGGAACTGGGATGTACTGGGCTGCACTGGTAGGGAACTGGGATGTACTGGGAGGAAACTGGAATGTCCCAGTTGACACCCACTTCCCTCCCAATGCCTCCCAGTATATCCCAGTTTCCTCCCAGTATATCCCAGTTTCCTCCCAGTACATCCCAGTAAATCCCAGCTCGCTGCCAGTACATGCCAATACATCGCTGTACATTCCAGTTCTGTTCCTGTACATCCCAATACATCCCCGTTCCATGCCAGTACATCCCAGTTCCCTACCAGTTCATCCCCGTACATCCCAATTCCCTCCCGGTTCACTACCACTTCTTTCCCAGTGCCTCCCAATACATCCCAGTTCCGTCCCATTACATCCCAGTACGTCCCAGTTCCCTCCCAGTACGTCCCAGTTCCCTTCCAGTACATCCCAGGTCCCTCCCAGTACTGGGAGGGAACTGGGATGTACTGGGAGGCACTACAATGTGCGGGGATGCCCTGGGATGTACTGTGGAGGAACTAGGATGTACAGGCTTGTACTGGGTTGTACCGGGTGGAACTGGCAGGGATTTGGGATGTACCAGGATCTACTGGGATGTACTGGGAGGTAACTGTTATGTACTGGGGAGGAACAGGGAGGGAACTGGGATGTACTGGTAGGGAACTGGGATGTACTGTGAGGGAACTGGGACGTACTGTGAGGACACTGGGATGTACTGGTATGTACTGGGAGGGAAGTGTTATGTACTGAGGGGAACTGGGACGTACTGGGATGTACTGGGAGGGAACTGTGAAGTACTGGGATGTACTGGGAGTGAACTGGGAGGGAACTGGTATGTAGTAGGATGTACTGGGTGGGAACTGGGATGTACTGGGAGGGAACTGGGATGTACTGGGACATACTGGCAGGGAACTGGGATGTACTGGGAGGGGATTGGGACGGACTGGGAGGGAACTGGGATGTACTGGGCTGCACTGGTAGGGAACTGGGATGTACTGGGAGGAAACTGGAATGTCCCAGTTGACACCCACTTCCCTCCCAATGCCTCCCAGTATATCCCAGTTTCCTCCCAGTATATCCCAGTTTCCTCCCAGTACATCCCAGTAAATCCCAGTTCGCTCCCAGTACATCCCAGTACATCGCAGTACATTCCAGTTCCGTTCCTGTACATCCCAATACATCCCCGTTCCATGCCAGTACATCCCAGTTTCCTACCAGTTCATCCCCGTACATCCCAATTCCCTCCCGTTTCACTACCACTTCTTTCCCAGTGCCTCCCAATACATCCCAGTTCCGTCCCATTACATCCCAGTACATCCCAGTTCCCTCCCAGTACGTCCCAGTTCCCTCCCAGTACTGGGAGGGAGCTGGGATGTACTGGGAGGCACTACAATGTGCGGGGATGCCCTGGGATGTACTGTGGAGGAACTAGGATGTACAGGCTTGTACTGGGTTGTACCGGGTGGAACTGGCAGGGATTTGGGATGTACCAGGATCTACTGGGATGTACTGGGAGGTAACTGTTATGTACTGGGAGTGAACTGGGAGGGAACTGGGATGTACTGGGAGGGAACTGGGACTTACTGTGAGGACACTGGGATGTACTGGTATGTACTGGGAGGGAAGTGTTATGTACTGAGGGGAACTGGGATGTACTGGGAGGGAACTGTGAAGTACTGGGATGTACTGGGAGTGAACTGGGAGGGAACTGGTATGTAGTAGGATGTACTGGGTGGGAACTGGGATGTACCGGGAGGGAACTGGGATGTACTGGGAGGGAACTGGGATGTACTGGGAGGGAACTGGGATATACTGGGATGTAGTGGGAGGGAACTGGGAGGGAACTGGGATGTACTGGGAGGGAACTGGTATGTACTGGGAGGGAACTGGGATGTACTGGGACATACTGGCAGGGAACTGGGATGTACTGGGAGGGGATTGGGACGGACTGGGAGGGAACTGGGATGTACTGGGCTGCACTGGTAGGGAACTGGGATGTACTGGGAGGAAACTGGAATGTCCCAGTTGACACCCACTTCCCTCCCAATGCCTCCCAGTATATCCCAGTTTCCTCCCAGTATATCCCAGTTTCCTCCCAGTACATCCCAGTAAATCCCAGCTCGCTGCCAGTACATGCCAATACATCGCTGTACATTCCAGTTCTGTTCCTGTACATCCCAATACATCCCCGTTCCATGCCAGTACATCCCAGTTCCCTACCAGTTCATCCCCGTACATCCCAATTCCCTCCCGGTTCACTACCACTTCTTTCCCAGTGCCTCCCAATACATCCCAGTTCCGTCCCATTACATCCCAGTACGTCCCAGTTCCCTCCCAGTACGTCCCAGTTCCCTCCCAGTACATCCCAGGTCCCTCCCAGTACTGGGAGGGAACTGGGATGTACTGGGAGGCACTACAATGTGCGGGGATGCCCTGGGATGTACTGTGGAGGAACTAGGATGTACAGGCTTGTACTGGGTTGTACCGGGTGGAACTGGCAGGGATTTGGGATGTACCAGGATCTACTGGGATGTACTGGGAGGTAACTGTTATGTACTGGGAAGGAACAGGGAGGTAACTGGGATGTACTGGTAGGGAACTGGGATATACTGGGAGGGAACTGGGACGTACTGTGAGGACACTGGGATGTACTGGTATGTACTGGTATGTACTGGGAGGGAAGTGTTATGTACTGAGGGGAACTGGGACGTACTGGGATGTACTGGGAGGGAACTGTGAAGTACTGGGATGTACTGGGAGTGAACTGGGAGGGAACTGGTATGTAGTAGGATGTACTGGGTGGGAACTGGGATGTACCGGGAGGGAACTGGGATGTACTGGGAGGGAACTGGGATGTACTGGGATGTAGTGGGAGGGAACTGGGAGGGAACTGGGATGTACTGGGAGGGAACTGGTATGTACTGGGAGGGAACTGGGATGTACTGGGACATACTGGCAGGGAACTGGGATGTACTGGGAGGGGATTGGGACGGACTGGGAGGGAACTGGGATGTACTGGGCTGCACTGGTAGGGAACTGGGATGTACTGGGAGGAAACTGGAATGTCCCAGTTGACACCCACTTCCCTCCCAATGCCTCCCAGTATATCCCAGTTTCCTCCCAGTATATCCCAGTTTCCTCCCAGTACATCCCAGTAAATCCCAGCTCGCTGCCAGTACATGCCAATACATCGCTGTACATTCCAGTTCTGTTCCTGTACATCCCAATACATCCCCGTTCCATGCCAGTACATCCCAGTTTCCTACCAGTTCATCCCAGTACATCCCAATTCCCTCCTGGTTCACTACCACTTCTTTCCCAGTGCCTCCCAATACATCCCAGTTCCGTCCCATTACATCCCAGTACATCCCAGTTCCCTCCCAGTACGTCCCAGTTCCCTCCCAGTACATCCAGGTCCCTCCCAGTACTGGGAGGGAACTGGGATGTACTGGGAGGCACTACAATGTGCGGGGATGCCCTGGGATGTACTGTGGAGGAACTAGGATGTACAGGCTTGTACTGGGTTGTACCAGGTGGAACTGGCAGGGATTTGGGATGTACCAGGATCTACTGGGATGTACTGGGATGTACTGGGAGGTAACTGTTGTGTACTGGGAGTGAACTGGGAGAGAACTGGGATGTACTGGGAGGGAACTGGGATGTACTGTGAGGACACTGGGATGTACTGGTATGTACTGGGAGGGAAGTGTTATGTACTGAGGGGAACTGGGACGTACTGGGACGTTCTGGGAGGGAACTATGAAGTATTGGGATGTACTTAGAGGGAACTGGGATGTACTGGGAGGGAACTGGGAGTGAACTGGGAGGGAACTGTGAAGTACTGGGATGTACTTAGAGGGAACTGGGATGTACTGGGAGGGAACTGGATGTACTGGGTGGAAAGTGTTGGGAATTGGGATTTACTGGGAGGGAACTGGGATGGACTGGGAGGGAACTGGGATGTAGTGGGACATACTGGGAGGGAACTGGGATGTACTGGGGTGTACTGGGAGGGAACTGTTATGTACCGAGGGGGAACTGGGATGTACTGGGAGTGAACTGTGAAGTACTGGGATGTACTTAGAGGGAAGTGGGAGGGAACTTGGATGTAGTGGGAGGGAACTGGGATTTACTTGGAGGAAAGTGGCATGTACTGGGATGTACTGGAATGGAACTGGGAGTGAACTGTGTGTGAACTGTGAGGGAACTGGGATGTACTGTGAGGGAACTGGGATGTACTGGGATGTACTGGGACGGACTGGGAGGGAACTGGGATGTACTGGGAGGGATCTGGGATGTACTGGGATGCACTGGTAGGGAACTGGGATGTACTGGGAGGAAACTGGAATGTCCCAGTTGACACCCACTTCCCTCCCAGTGCCTCCCAGTATATCCCAGTTTCCTCCCAGTACATCCCAGTAAATCCCAGCTCGCTGCCAGTACATCCCAGTACATCGCAGTACATTCCAGTTCCGTTCCTGTACATCCCAATACATCCCCGTTCCATGCCAGTACATCCCAGTTCCCAACCAGTTCATCCCCGTACATTCCAGTTCCCTCCCGGTTCACTACCACTTCTTTCCCAGTTCCGTCCCATTACATCCCAGTTCCGTCCCATTACATCCCAGTTCCGTCCCATTACATCCCAGTACATCCCAGGTCCCTCCCAGTACATCCCAGTTCCCTCCCAGTACATCCCAGGTCCCTCCCAGTACTGGGAGGGAACTGGGATGTACTGGGAGGCACTACAATGTGCGGGGATGCCCTGGGATGTACTGTGGAGGAACTAGGATGTACAGGCTTGTACTCGGTTGTACCGGGTGGAACTGGCAGGGATTTGGGATGTACCAGGATCTACTGGGATGTACTGGGAGGTAACTGTTATGTACTGGGAAGGAACAGGGAGGGAACTGGGATGTACTGGTAGGGAACTGGGATGTACTGTGAGGGAACTGGGACGTACTGTGAGGACACTGGTATGTACTGGGAGGGAAGTGTTATGTACTGAGGGGAACTGGGACGTACTGGGATGTACTGGGAGGGAACTGTGAAGTACTGGGATGTACTGGGAGTGAACTGGGAGGGAACTGGTATGTAGTAGGATGTACTGGGAGGGAACTGGGATGTACTGGGAGCGAACTGGTATGTACTGGGAGGGAACTGGGATGTACTGGGACATACTGGCAGGGAACTGGGATGTACTAGAAGGGGATTGGGACGGACTGGGAGGGAACTGGGATGTACTGGGCTGCACTGGTAGGGAACTGGGATGTACTGGGAGGAAACTGGAATGTCCCAGTTGACACCCACTTCCCTCCCAGTTTCCTCCCAGTATATCCCAGTTTCCTCCCAGTATATCCCAGTTTCCTCCCAGTACATCCCAGTAAATCCCAGTTTGCTCCCAGTACATCGCAGTACATACCAGTTCTGTTCCTGTACATCCCAATACATCCCCGTTCCATGCCAGTACATCCCAGTTTCCTACCAGTTCATCCCCGTACATCCCAATTCCCTCCCGGTTCACTACCACTTCTTTCCCAGTGCCTCCCAATACATCCCAGTTCCGTCCCATTACATCCCAGTACATCCCAGTTCCCTCCCAGTACGTCCCAGTTCCCTCCCAGTACATCCCAGGTCCCTCCCAGTACTGGGAGGGAACTGGGATGTACTGGGAGGCACTACAATGTGCGGGGATGCCCTGGGATGTACTGTGGAGGAACTAGGATGTACAGGCTTGTACTGGGTTGTACCGGGTGGAACTGGCAGGGATTTGAAATGTCCTAGGATCTACTAGGATGTACTGGGAGGTAACTGTTATGTACTGGGAGTGAACTGGGAGGGAACTGGGATGTACTGGGAGGGAACTGGGACGTACCGTGAGGACACTGGGATGTACTGGTATGTACTGGGAGGGAAGTGTTATGTACTGAGGGGAACTGGGACGTACTGGGATGTACTGGGAGGGAACTGTGAAGTACTGGGATGTACTGGGAGTGAACTGGGAGGGAACTGGTATGTAGTAGGATGTACTGGGTGGGAACTGGGATGTACCAGGATGTACTGGGAGGGAACTGGTATGTACTGGGAGGGAACTGGGATGTACTGGGATGTAGTGGGAGGGAACTGGGAGGGAACTGGGATGTACTGGGAGGGAACTGGTATGTACTGGGAGGGAACTGGGATGTACTGGGACATACTGGCAGGGAACTGGGATGTACTGGGAGGGGATTGGGACGGACTGGGAGGGAACTGGGATGTACTGGGCTGCACTGGTAGGGAACTGGGATGTACTGGGAGGAAACTGGAATGTCCCAGTTGACACCCACTTCCCTCCCAATGCCTCCCAGTATATCCCAGTTTCCTCCCAGTACATCCCAGTAAATCCCAGCTCGCTGCCAGTACATGCCAATACATCGCTGTACATTCCAGTTCTGTTCCTGTACATCCCAATACATCCCCGTTCCATGCCAGTACATCCCAGTTCCCTACCAGTTCATCCCCGTACATCCCAATTCCCTCCCGGTTCACTACCACTTCTTTCCCAGTGCCTCCCAATACATCCCAGTTCCGTCCCATTACATCCCAGTACATCCCAGGTCCCTCCCAGTACGTCCCAGTTCCCTCCCAGTACATCCCAGGTCCCTCCCAGTACTGGGAGGGAACTGGGATGTACTGGGAGGCACTACAATGTGCGGGGATGCCCTGGGATGTACTGTGGAGGAACTAGGATGTACAGGCTTGTACTGGGTTGTACCGGGTGGAACTGGCATGGATTTGGGATGTACCAGGATCTACTGGGATGTACTGGGAGGTAACTGTTATGTACTGGGAAGGAACAGGGAGGTAACTGGGATGTACTGGTAGGGAACTGGGATATACTGGGAGGGAACTGGGACGTACTGTGAGGACACTGGGATGTACTGGTATGTACTGGGAGGGAAGTGTTATGTACTGAGGGGAACTGGGACGTACTGGGATGTACTGGGAGGGAACTGTGAAGTACTGGGATGTACTGGGAGTGAACTGGGAGGGAACTGGTATGTAGTAGGATGTACTGGCATGGAACGGGGATGTACCGGGAGGGAACTGGGATGTACTGGTAGGGAACTGGGATGTACTGGGAGGGAACTGGGATGTACTGGGATGTAGTGGGAGGGAACTGGGAGGGAACTGGGATGTACTGGGAGCGAACTGGTATGTACTGGGAGGGAACTGGGATGTACTGGGACATACTGGCAGGGAACTGGGATGTACTGGGAGGGGATTGGGACGGACTGGGAGGGAACTGGGATGTACTGGGCTGCACTGGTAGGGAACTGGGATGTACTGGGAGGAAACTGGAATGTCCCAGTTGACACCCACTTCCCTCCCAATGCCTCCCAGTATATCCCAGTTTCCTCCCAGTATATCCCAGTTTCCTCCCAGTACATCCCAGTAAATCCCAGCTCGCTGCCAGTACATGCCAATACATCGCTGTACATTCCAGTTCTGTTCCTGTACATCCCAATACATCCCCGTTCCATGCCAGTACATCCCAGTTTCCTACCAGTTCATCCCAGTACATCCCAATTCCCTCCCGGTTCACTACCACTTCTTTCCCAGTGCCTCCCAATACATCCCAGTTCCGTCCCATTACATCCCAGTACATCCCAGTTCCCTCCCAGTACGTCCCAGTTCCCTCCCAGTACATCCCAGGTCCCTCCCAGTACTGGGAGGGAACTGGGATGTACTGGGAGGCACTACAATGTGCGGGGATGCCCTGGGATGTACTGTGGAGGAACTAGGATGTACAGGCTTGTACTGGGTTGTACCGGGTGGAACTGGCAGGGATTTGGGATGTACCAGGATCTACTGGGATGTACTGGGATGTACTGGGAGGTAACTGTTGTGTACTGGGAGTGAACTGGGAGAGAACTGGGATGTACTGGGAGGGAACTGGGATGTACTGTGAGGACACTGGGATGTACTGGTATGTACTGGGAGGGAAGTGTTATGTACTGAGGGGAACTGGGACGTACTGGGACGTGCTGGGAGGGAACTATGAAGTATTGGGATGTACTTAGAGGGAACTGGGATGTACTGGGAGGGAACTGGGAGTGAACTGGGAGGGAACTGTGAAGTACTGGGATGTACTTAGAGGGAACTGGGATGTACTGGGAGGGAACTGGGATGTACTGGGTGGAAAGTGTTGGGAATTGGGATTTACTGGGAGGGAACTGGGATGGACTGGGAGGGAACTGGGATGTAGTGGGACATACTGGGAGGGAACTGGGATGTACTGGGGTGTACTGGGAGGGAACTGTTATGTACCGAGGGGGAACTGGGATGTACTGGGAGTGAACTGTGAAGTACTGGGATGTACTTAGAGGGAAGTGGGAGGGAACTTGGATGTAGTGGGAGGGAGCTGGGGTTTACTTGGAGGAAAGTGGCATGTACTGGGCTGTACTGGAATGGAACTGGGAGTGAACTGTGTGTGAACTGTGAGGGAACTGGGATGTACTGGGAGGGAACTGGGATGTACTGGGATGTACTGGGACGGACTGGGAGGGAACTGGGATGTACTGGGAGGGATCTGGGATGTACTGGGATGCACTGGTAGGGAACTGGGATGTACTGGGAGGAAACTGGAATGTCCCAGTTGACACCCACTTCCCTCCCAGTGCCTCCTGTATATCCCAGTTTCCTCCCAGTACATCCCAGTAAATCCCAGCTCGCTGCCAGTACATCCCAGTACATCGCAGTACATTCCAGTTCCGTTCCTGTACATCCCAATACATCCCCGTTCCATGCCAGTACATCCCAGTTCCCAACCAGTTCATCCCCGTACATTCCAGTTCCCTCCCGGTTCACTACCACTTCTTTCCCAGTTCCGTCCCATTACATCCCAGTTCCGTCCCATTACATCCCAGTACATCCCAGGTCCCTCCCAGTACATCGCAGTTCCCTTCCAGTACATCCCAGGTCCCTCCCAGTACTGGGAGGGAACTGGGATGTACTGGGAGGCACTACAATGTGCGGGGATGCCCTGGGATGTACTGTGGAGGAACTAGGATGTACAGGCTTGTACTGGGTTGTACCGGGTGGAACTGGCAGGGATTTGGGATGTACCAGGATCTACTAGGATGTACTGGGAGGTAACTGTTATGTACTGGGAAGGAACAGGGAGGGAACTGGGATGTACTGGTAGGGAACTGGGATGTACTGTGAGGGAACTGGGACGTACTGTGAGGACACTGGGATGTACTGTTATGTACTGGGAGGGAAGTGTTATGTACTGAGGGGAACTGGGACGTACTGGGATGTACTGGGAGGGAACTGTGAAGTACTGGGATGTACTGGGAGTGAACTGGGAGGGAACTGGTATGTAGTAGGATGTACTGAGTGGGAACTGGGATGTACTGGGAGGGAACTGGTATGTACTGGGAGGGAACTGGGATGTACTGGGACATACTGGCAGGGAACTGGGATGTACTGGGAGGGGATTGGGACGGACTGGGAGGGAACTGGGATGTACTGGGCTGCACTGGTAGGGAACTGGGATGTACTGGGAGGAAACTGGAATGTCCCAGTTGACACCCACTTCCCTCCCAATGCCTCCCAGTATATCCCAGTTTCCTCCCAGTATATCCCAGTTTCCTCCCAGTACATCCCAGTAAATCCCAGCTCGCTGCCAGTACATGCCAATACATCGCTGTACATTCCAGTTCTGTTCCTGTACATCCCAATACATCCCCGTTCCATGCCAGTACATCCCAGTTCCCTACCAGTTCATCCCCGTACATCCCAATTCCCTCCCGGTTCACTACCACTTCTTTCCCAGTGCCTCCCAATACATCCCAGTTCCGTCCCATTACATCCCAGTACATCCCAGGTCTCTCCCAGTACATCCCAGTTCCCTCCCAGTACATCCCAGGTCCCTCCCAGTACTGGGAGGGAACTGGGATGTACTGGGAGGCACTACAATGTGCGGGGATGCCCTGGGATGTACTGTGGAGGAACTAGGATGTACAGGCTTGTACTGGGTTGTACCGGGTGGAACTGGCAGGGATTTGGGATGTACCAGGATCTACTGGGATGTACTGGGAGGTAACTGTTATGTACTGGGAGTGAACTGGGAGGGAACTGGGATGTACTGGGAGGGAACTGGGACTTACTGTGAGGACACTGGGATGTACTGGTATGTACTGGGAGGGAAGTGTTATGTACTGAGGGGAACTGGGATGTACTGGGAGGGAACTGTGAAGTACTGGGATGTACTGGGAGTGAACTGGGAGGGAACTGGTATGTAGTAGGATGTACTGGGTGGGAACTGGGATGTACCGGGAGGGAACTGGGATGTACTGGGAGGGAACTGGTATGTACTGGGAGGGAACTGGGATGTACTGGGATGTAGTGGGAGGGAACTGGGAGGGAACTGGGATGTACTGGGAGGGAACTGGTATGTACTGGGAGGGAACTGGGATGTACTGGGACATACTGGCAGGGAACTGGGATGTACTGGGAGGGGATTGGGACGGACTGGGAGGGAACTGGGATGTACTGGGCTGCACTGGTAGGGAACTGGGATGTACTGGGAGGAAACTGGAATGTCCCAGTTGACACCCACTTCCCTCCCAATGCCTCCCAGTATATCCCAGTTTCCTCCCAGTATATCCCAGTTTCCTCCCAGTACATCCCAGTAAATCCCAGCTCGCTGCCAGTACATGCCAATACATCGCTGTACATTCCAGTTCTGTTCCTGTACATCCCAATACATCCCCGTTCCATGCCAGTACATCCCAGTTCCCTACCAGTTCATCCCCGTACATCCCAATTCCCTCCCGGTTCACTACCACTTCTTTCCCAGTGCCTCCCAATACATCCCAGTTCCGTCCCATTACATCCCAGTACGTCCCAGTTCCCTCCCAGTACGTCCCAGTTCCCTCCCAGTACATCCCAGGTCCCTCCCAGTACTGGGAGGGAACTGGGATGTACTGGGAGGCACTACAATGTGCGGGGATGCCCTGGGATGTACTGTGGAGGAACTAGGATGTACAGGCTTGTACTGGGTTGTACCGGGTGGAACTGGCAGGGATTTGGGATGTACCAGGATCTACTGGGATGTACTGGGAGGTAACTGTTATGTACTGGGAAGGAACAGGGAGGTAACTGGGATGTACTGGTAGGGAACTGGGATATACTGGGAGGGAACTGGGACGTACTGTGAGGACACTGGGATGTACTGGTATGTACTGGTATGTACTGGGAGGGAAGTGTTATGTACTGAGGGGAACTGGGACGTACTGGGATGTACTGGGAGGGAACTGTGAAGTACTGGGATGTACTGGGAGTGAACTGGGAGGGAACTGGTATGTAGTAGGATGTACTGGGTGGGAACTGGGATGTACCGGGAGGGAACTGGGATGTACTGGGAGGGAACTGGGATGTACTGGTATGTACTGGGAGGGAAGTGTTATGTACTGAGGGGAACTGGGACGTACTGGGACGTTCTGGGAGGGAACTATGAAGTATTGGGATGTACTTAGAGGGAACTGGGATGTACTGGGAGGGATCTGGGATGTACTGGGATGCACTGGTAGGGAACTGGGATGTACTGGGAGGAAACTGGAATGTCCCAGTTGACACCCACTTCCCTCCCAGTGCCTCCCAGTATATCCCAGTTTCCTCCCAGTACATCCCAGTAAATCCCAGCTCGCTGCCAGTACATCCCAGTACATCGCAGTACATTCCAGTTCCGTTCCTGTACATCCCAATACATCCCCGTTCCATGCCAGTACATCCCAGTTCCCAACCAGTTCATCCCCGTACATTCCAGTTCCCTCCCGGTTCACTACCACTTCTTTCCCAGTTCCGTCCCATTACATCCCAGTTCCGTCCCATTACATCCCAGTTCCGTCCCATTACATCCCAGTACATCCCAGGTCCCTCCCAGTACATCCCAGTTCCCTCCCAGTACATCCCAGGTCCCTCCCAGTACTGGGAGGGAACTGGGATGTACTGGGAGGCACTACAATGTGCGGGGATGCCCTGGGATGTACTGTGGAGGAACTAGGATGTACAGGCTTGTACTCGGTTGTACCGGGTGGAACTGGCAGGGATTTGGGATGTACCAGGATCTACTGGGATGTACTGGGAGGTAACTGTTATGTACTGGGAAGGAACAGGGAGGGAACTGGGATGTACTGGTAGGGAACTGGGATGTACTGTGAGGGAACTGGGACGTACTGTGAGGACACTGGTATGTACTGGGAGGGAAGTGTTATGTACTGAGGGGAACTGGGACGTACTGGGATGTACTGGGAGGGAACTGTGAAGTACTGGGATGTACTGGGAGTGAACTGGGAGGGAACTGGTATGTAGTAGGATGTACTGGGAGGGAACTGGGATGTACTGGGAGCGAACTGGTATGTACTGGGAGGGAACTGGGATGTACTGGGACATACTGGCAGGGAACTGGGATGTACTAGAAGGGGATTGGGACGGACTGGGAGGGAACTGGGATGTACTGGGCTGCACTGGTAGGGAACTGGGATGTACTGGGAGGAAACTGGAATGTCCCAGTTGACACCCACTTCCCTCCCAGTTTCCTCCCAGTATATCCCAGTTTCCTCCCAGTATATCCCAGTTTCCTCCCAGTACATCCCAGTAAATCCCAGTTTGCTCCCAGTACATCGCAGTACATACCAGTTCTGTTCCTGTACATCCCAATACATCCCCGTTCCATGCCAGTACATCCCAGTTTCCTACCAGTTCATCCCCGTACATCCCAATTCCCTCCCGGTTCACTACCACTTCTTTCCCAGTGCCTCCCAATACATCCCAGTTCCGTCCCATTACATCCCAGTACATCCCAGTTCCCTCCCAGTACGTCCCAGTTCCCTCCCAGTACATCCCAGGTCCCTCCCAGTACTGGGAGGGAACTGGGATGTACTGGGAGGCACTACAATGTGCGGGGATGCCCTGGGATGTACTGTGGAGGAACTAGGATGTACAGGCTTGTACTGGGTTGTACCGGGTGGAACTGGCAGGGATTTGAAATGTCCTAGGATCTACTAGGATGTACTGGGAGGTAACTGTTATGTACTGGGAGTGAACTGGGAGGGAACTGGGATGTACTGGGAGGGAACTGGGACGTACCGTGAGGACACTGGGATGTACTGGTATGTACTGGGAGGGAAGTGTTATGTACTGAGGGGAACTGGGACGTACTGGGATGTACTGGGAGGGAACTGTGAAGTACTGGGATGTACTGGGAGTGAACTGGGAGGGAACTGGTATGTAGTAGGATGTACTGGGTGGGAACTGGGATGTACCAGGATGTACTGGGAGGGAACTGGTATGTACTGGGAGGGAACTGGGATGTACTGGGATGTAGTGGGAGGGAACTGGGAGGGAACTGGGATGTACTGGGAGGGAACTGGTATGTACTGGGAGGGAACTGGGATGTACTGGGACATACTGGCAGGGAACTGGGATGTACTGGGAGGGGATTGGGACGGACTGGGAGGGAACTGGGATGTACTGGGCTGCACTGGTAGGGAACTGGGATGTACTGGGAGGAAACTGGAATGTCCCAGTTGACACCCACTTCCCTCCCAATGCCTCCCAGTATATCCCAGTTTCCTCCCAGTACATCCCAGTAAATCCCAGCTCGCTGCCAGTACATGCCAATACATCGCTGTACATTCCAGTTCTGTTCCTGTACATCCCAATACATCCCCGTTCCATGCCAGTACATCCCAGTTCCCTACCAGTTCATCCCCGTACATCCCAATTCCCTCCCGGTTCACTACCACTTCTTTCCCAGTGCCTCCCAATACATCCCAGTTCCGTCCCATTACATCCCAGTACATCCCAGGTCCCTCCCAGTACGTCCCAGTTCCCTCCCAGTACATCCCAGGTCCCTCCCAGTACTGGGAGGGAACTGGGATGTACTGGGAGGCACTACAATGTGCGGGGATGCCCTGGGATGTACTGTGGAGGAACTAGGATGTACAGGCTTGTACTGGGTTGTACCGGGTGGAACTGGCATGGATTTGGGATGTACCAGGATCTACTGGGATGTACTGGGAGGTAACTGTTATGTACTGGGAAGGAACAGGGAGGTAACTGGGATGTACTGGTAGGGAACTGGGATATACTGGGAGGGAACTGGGACGTACTGTGAGGACACTGGGATGTACTGGTATGTACTGGGAGGGAAGTGTTATGTACTGAGGGGAACTGGGACGTACTGGGATGTACTGGGAGGGAACTGTGAAGTACTGGGATGTACTGGGAGTGAACTGGGAGGGAACTGGTATGTAGTAGGATGTACTGGGTGGGAACTGGGATGTACCGGGAGGGAACTGGGATGTACTGGTAGGGAACTGGGATGTACTGGGAGGGAACTGGGATGTACTGGGATGTAGTGGGAGGGAACTGGGAGGGAACTGGGATGTACTGGGAGCGAACTGGTATGTACTGGGAGGGAACTGGGATGTACTGGGACATACTGGCAGGGAACTGGGATGTACTGGGAGGGGATTGGGACGGACTGGGAGGGAACTGGGATGTACTGGGCTGCACTGGTAGGGAACTGGGATGTACTGGGAGGAAACTGGAATGTCCCAGTTGACACCCACTTCCCTCCCAATGCCTCCCAGTATATCCCAGTTTCCTCCCAGTATATCCCAGTTTCCTCCCAGTACATCCCAGTAAATCCCAGCTCGCTGCCAGTACATGCCAATACATCGCTGTACATTCCAGTTCTGTTCCTGTACATCCCAATACATCCCCGTTCCATGCCAGTACATCCCAGTTTCCTACCAGTTCATCCCAGTACATCCCAATTCCCTCCCGGTTCACTACCACTTCTTTCCCAGTGCCTCCCAATACATCCCAGTTCCGTCCCATTACATCCCAGTACATCCCAGTTCCCTCCCAGTACGTCCCAGTTCCCTCCCAGTACATCCCAGGTCCCTCCCAGTACTGGGAGGGAACTGGGATGTACTGGGAGGCACTACAATGTGCGGGGATGCCCTGGGATGTACTGTGGAGGAACTAGGATGTACAGGCTTGTACTGGGTTGTACCGGGTGGAACTGGCAGGGATTTGGGATGTACCAGGATCTACTGGGATGTACTGGGATGTACTGGGAGGTAACTGTTGTGTACTGGGAGTGAACTGGGAGAGAACTGGGATGTACTGGGAGGGAACTGGGATGTACTGTGAGGACACTGGGATGTACTGGTATGTACTGGGAGGGAAGTGTTATGTACTGAGGGGAACTGGGACGTACTGGGACGTGCTGGGAGGGAACTATGAAGTATTGGGATGTACTTAGAGGGAACTGGGATGTACTGGGAGGGAACTGGGAGTGAACTGGGAGGGAACTGTGAAGTACTGGGATGTACTTAGAGGGAACTGGGATGTACTGGGAGGGAACTGGGATGTACTGGGTGGAAAGTGTTGGGAATTGGGATTTACTGGGAGGGAACTGGGATGGACTGGGAGGGAACTGGGATGTAGTGGGACATACTGGGAGGGAACTGGGATGTACTGGGGTGTACTGGGAGGGAACTGTTATGTACCGAGGGGGAACTGGGATGTACTGGGAGTGAACTGTGAAGTACTGGGATGTACTTAGAGGGAAGTGGGAGGGAACTTGGATGTAGTGGGAGGGAGCTGGGGTTTACTTGGAGGAAAGTGGCATGTACTGGGCTGTACTGGAATGGAACTGGGAGTGAACTGTGTGTGAACTGTGAGGGAACTGGGATGTACTGGGAGGGAACTGGGATGTACTGGGATGTACTGGGACGGACTGGGAGGGAACTGGGATGTACTGGGAGGGATCTGGGATGTACTGGGATGCACTGGTAGGGAACTGGGATGTACTGGGAGGAAACTGGAATGTCCCAGTTGACACCCACTTCCCTCCCAGTGCCTCCTGTATATCCCAGTTTCCTCCCAGTACATCCCAGTAAATCCCAGCTCGCTGCCAGTACATCCCAGTACATCGCAGTACATTCCAGTTCCGTTCCTGTACATCCCAATACATCCCCGTTCCATGCCAGTACATCCCAGTTCCCAACCAGTTCATCCCCGTACATTCCAGTTCCCTCCCGGTTCACTACCACTTCTTTCCCAGTTCCGTCCCATTACATCCCAGTTCCGTCCCATTACATCCCAGTACATCCCAGGTCCCTCCCAGTACATCGCAGTTCCCTTCCAGTACATCCCAGGTCCCTCCCAGTACTGGGAGGGAACTGGGATGTACTGGGAGGCACTACAATGTGCGGGGATGCCCTGGGATGTACTGTGGAGGAACTAGGATGTACAGGCTTGTACTGGGTTGTACCGGGTGGAACTGGCAGGGATTTGGGATGTACCAGGATCTACTAGGATGTACTGGGAGGTAACTGTTATGTACTGGGAAGGAACAGGGAGGGAACTGGGATGTACTGGTAGGGAACTGGGATGTACTGTGAGGGAACTGGGACGTACTGTGAGGACACTGGGATGTACTGGTATGTACTGGGAGGGAAGTGTTATGTACTGAGGGGAACTGGGACGTACTGGGATGTACTGGGAGGGAACTGTGAAGTACTGGGATGTACTGGGAGTGAAGTGGGAGGGAACTGGTATGTAGTAGGATGTACTGGGTGGGAACTGGGATGTACTGGGAGGGAACTGGTATGTACTGGGAGGGAACTGGGATGTACTGGGACATACTGGCAGGGAACTGGGATGTACTGGGAGGGGATTGGGACGGACTGGGAGGGAACTGGGATGTACTGGGCTGCACTGGTAGGGAACTGGGATGTACTGGGAGGAAACTGGAATGTCCCAGTTGACACCCACTTCCCTCCCAATGCCTCCCAGTATATCCCAGTTTCCTCCCAGTATATCCCAGTTTCCTCCCAGTACATCCCAGTAAATCCCAGCTCGCTGCCAGTACATGCCAATACATCGCTGTACATTCCAGTTCTGTTCCTGTACATCCCAATACATCCCCGTTCCATGCCAGTACATCCCAGTTCCCTACCAGTTCATCCCCGTACATCCCAATTCCCTCCCGGTTCACTACCACTTCTTTCCCAGTGCCTCCCAATACATCCCAGTTCCGTCCCATTACATCCCAGTACATCCCAGGTCTCTCCCAGTACATCCCAGTTCCCTCCCAGTACATCCCAGGTCCCTCCCAGTACTGGGAGGGAACTGGGATGTACTGGGAGGCACTACAATGTGCGGGGATGCCCTGGGATGTACTGTGGAGGAACTAGGATGTACAGGCTTGTACTGGGTTGTACCGGGTGGAACTGGCAGGGATTTGGGATGTACCAGGATCTACTGGGATGTACTGGGAGGTAACTGTTATGTACTGGGAGTGAATTGGGAGGGAACTGGGATGTACTGGGAGGGAACTGGGACTTACTGTGAGGACACTGGGATGTACTGGTATGTACTGGGAGGGAAGTGTTATGTACTGAGGGGAACTGGGATGTACTGGGAGGGAACTGGGAGGGAACTGGTATGTAGTAGGATGTACTGGGTGGGAACTGGGATGTACCGGGAGGGAACTGGGATGTACTGGGAGGGAACTGGGATGTACTGGGAGGGAACTGGGATGTACTGGGATGTAGTGGGAGGGAACTGGGAGGGAACTGTGATGTACTGGGAGGGAACTGGTATGTACTGGGAGGGAACTGGGATGTACTGGGACATACTGGCAGGGAACTGGGATGTACTGGGAGGGGATTGGGACGGACTGGGAGGGAACTGGGATGTACTGGGCTGCACTGGTAGGGAACTGGGATGTACTGGGAGGAAACTGGAATGTCCCAGTTGACACCCACTTCCCTCCCAATGCCTCCCAGTATATCCCAGTTTCCTCCCAGTATATCCCAGTTTCCTCCCAGTACATCCCAGTAAATCCCAGCTCGCTGCCAGTACATGCCAATACATCGCTGTACATTCCAGTTCTGTTCCTGTACATCCCAATACATCCCCGTTCCATGCCAGTACATCCCAGTTTCCTACCAGTTCATCCCCGTACATCCCAATTCCCTCCCGGTTCACTACCACTTCTTTCCCAGTGCCTCCCAATACATCCCAGTTCCGTCCCATTACATCCCAGTACATCCCAGTTCCCTCCCAGTACGTCCCAGTTCCCTCCCAGTCCGTCCCAATCCCCTCCCAGTACTGGGAGGGAACTGGGATGTACTGGGAGGCACTACAATGTGCGGGGATGCCCTGGGATGTACTGTGGAGGAACTAGGATGTACAGGCTTGTACTGGGTTGTACCGGGTGGAACTGGCAGGGATTTGGGATGTACCAGGATCTACTGGGATGTACTGGGAGGTAACTGTTATGTACTGGGAAGGAACAGGGAGGGAACTGGGATGTACTGGTAGGGAACTGGGATGTACTGTGAGGGAACTGGGACGTACTGTGAGGACACTGGGATGTACTGGTATGTACTGGGAGGGAAGTGTTATGTACTGAGGGGAACTGGGACGTACTGGGATGTACTGGGAGGGAACTGTGAAGTACTGGGATGTACTGGGAGTGAACTGGGAGGGAACTGGTATGTAGTAGGATGTACTGGGAGGGAACTGGTATGTACTGGGAGGGAACTGGGATGTACTGGGATGTAGTGGGAGGGAACTGGGAGGGAACTGGGATGTACTGGGAGCGAACTGGTATGTACTGGGAGGGAACTGGGATGTACTGGGACATACTGGCAGGGAACTGGGATGTACTGGGAGGGGATTGGGACGGACTGGGAGGGAACTGGGATGTACTGGGCTGCACTGGTAGGGAACTGGGATGTACTGGGAGGAAACTGGAATGTCCCAGTTGACACCCACTTCCCTCCCAGTTTCCTCCCAGTATATCCCAGTTTCCTCCCAGTATATCCCAGTTTCCTCCCAGTACATCCCAGTAAATCCCAGTTTGCTCCCAGTACATCGCAGTACATTCCAGTTCTGTTCCTGTACATCCCAATACATCCCCGTTCCATGCCAGTACATCCCAGTTTCCTACCAGTTCATCCCCGTACATCCCAATTCCCTCCCAGTTCACTACCACTTCTTTCCCAGTGCCTCCCAATACATCCCAGTTCCGTCCCATTACATCCCAGTACATCCCAGTTCCCTCCCAGTACGTCCCAGTTCCCTCCCAGTACATCCCAGGTCCCTCCCAGTACTGGGAGGGAACTGGGATGTACTGGGAGGCACTACAATGTGCGGGGATGCCCTGGGATGTACTGTGGAGGAACTAGGATGTACAGGCTTGTACTGGGTTGTACCGGGTGGAACCGGCAGGGATTTGAAATGTCCTAGGATCTACTAGGATGTACTGGGAGGTAACTGTTATGTACTGGGAGTGAACTGGGAGGGAACTGGGATGTACTGGGAGGGAACTGGGACGTACCGTGAGGACACTGGGATGTACTGGTATGTACTGGGAGGGAAGTGTTATGTACTGAGGGGAACTGGGACGTACTGGGATGTACTGGGAGGGAACTGTGAAGTACTGGGATGTACTGGGAGTGAACTGGGAGGGAACTGGTATGTAGTAGGATGTACTGGGTGGGAACTGGGATGTACCAGGATGTACTGGGAGGGAACTGGTATGTACTGGGAGGGAACTGGGATGTACTGGGATGTAGTGGGAGGGAACTGGGAGGGAACTGGGATGTACTGGGAGGGAACTGGTATGTACTGGGAGGGAACTGGGATGTACTGGGACATACTGGCAGGGAACTGGGATGTACTGGGAGGGGATTGGGACGGACTGGGAGGGAACTGGGATGTACTGGGCTGCACTGGTAGGGAACTGGGATGTACTGGGAGGAAACTGGAATGTCCCAGTTGACACCCACTTCCCTCCCAATGCCTCCCAGTATATCCCAGTTTCCTCCCAGTATATCCCAGTTTCCTCCCAGTACATCCCAGTAAATCCCAGCTCGCTGCCAGTACATGCCAATACATCGCTGTACATTCCAGTTCTGTTCCTGTACATCCCAATACATCCCCGTTCCATGCCAGTACATCCCAGTTCCCTACCAGTTCATCCCCGTACATCCCAATTCCCTCCCGGTTCACTACCACTTCTTTCCCAGTGCCTCCCAATACATCCCAGTTCCGTCCCATTACATCCCAGTACATCCCAGGTCCCTCCCAGTACGTCCCAGTTCCCTCCCAGTACATCCCAGGTCCCTCCCAGTACTGGGAGGGAACTGGGATGTACTGGGAGGCACTACAATGTGCGGGGATGCCCTGGGATGTACTGTGGAGGAACTAGGATGTACAGGCTTGTACTGGGTTGTACCGGGTGGAACTGGCAGGGATTTGGGATGTACCAGGATCTACTGGGATGTACTGGGAGGTAACTGTTATGTACTGGGAAGGAACAGGGAGGTAACTGGGATGTACTGGTAGGGAACTGGGATATACTGGGAGGGAACTGGGACGTACTGTGAGGACACTGGGATGTACTGGTATGTACTGGGAGGGAAGTGTTATGTACTGAGGGGAACTGGGACGTACTGGGAGGGAACTGTGAAGTACTGGGATGTACTGGGAGTGAACTGGGAGGGAACTGGTATGTAGTAGGATGTACTGGGTGGGAACTGGGATGTACCGGGAGGGAACTGGGATGTACTGGGAGGGAACTGGGATGTACTGGGAGGGAACTGGGATGTACTGGGATGTAGTGGGAGGGAACTGGGAGGGAACTGGGATGTACTGGGAGCGAACTGGTATGTACTGGGAGGGAACTGGGATGTACTGGGACATACTGGCAGGGAACTGGGATGTACTGGGAGGGGATTGGGACGGACTGGGAGGGAACTGGGATGTACTGGGCTGCACTGGTAGGGAACTGGGATGTACTGGGAGGAAACTGGAATGTCCCAGTTGACACCCACTTCCCTCCCAATGCCTCCCAGTATATCCCAGTTTCCTCCCAGTATATCCCAGTTTCCTCCCAGTACATCCCAGTAAATCCCAGCTCGCTGCCAGTACATGCCAATACATCGCTGTACATTCCAGTTCTGTTCCTGTACATCCCAATACATCCCCGTTCCATGCCAGTACATCCCAGTTTCCTACCAGTTCATCCCAGTACATCCCAATTCCCTCCCGGTTCACTACCACTTCTTTCCCAGTGCCTCCCAATACATCCCAGTTCCGTCCCATTACATCCCAGTACATCCCAGTTCCCTCCCAGTACGTCCCAGTTCCCTCCCAGTACATCCCAGGTCCCTCCCAGTACTGGGAGGGAACTGGGATGTACTGGGAGGCACTACAATGTGCGGGGATGCCCTGGGATGTACTGTGGAGGAACTAGGATGTACAGGCTTGTACTGGGTTGTACCGGGTGGAACTGGCAGGGATTTGGGATGTACCAGGATCTACTGGGATGTACTGGGAGGGAACTGTTATGTACTGGGAAGGAACAGGGAGGGAACTGGGATGTACTGGTAGGGAACTGGGATGTACTGTGAGGGAACTGGGACGTACTGAGGGGAACTGGGACGTACTGGGATGTACTGGGAGGGAACTGTGAAGTACTGGGATGTACTGGGAGTGAACTGGGAGGGAACTGGTATGTAGTAGGATGTACTGGGAGGGAACTGGGATGTACTGGGAGGGAACTGGGATGTACTGGGATGTAGTGGGAGGGAACTGGGAGGGAACTGGGATGTACTGGGAGCGAACTGGTATGTACTGGGAGGGAACTGGGATGTACTGGGAGCGAACTGGTATGTACTGGGAGGGAACTGGGATGTGCTGGGACATACTGGCAGGGAACTGGGATGTACTGGGAGGGGATTGGGACGGACTGGGAGGGAACTGGGATGTACTGGGCTGCACTGGTAGGGAACTGGGATGTACTGGGAGGAAACTGGAATGTCCCAGTTGACACCCACTTCCCTCCCAATGCCTCCCAGTATATCCCAGTTTCCTCCCAGTATATCCCAGTTTCCTCCCAGTACATCCCAGTAAATCCCAGCTCGCTGCCAGTACATGCCAATACATCGCTGTACATTCCAGTTCTGTTCCTGTACATCCCAATACATCCCCGTTCCATGCCAGTACATCCCAGTTCCCTACCAGTTCATCCCCGTACATTCCAGTTCCCTCCCGGTTCACTACCACTTCTTTCCCAGTTCCGTCCCATTACATACCAGTTCCGTCCCATTACATCCCAGTTCCGTCCCATTACATCCCAGTACATCCCAGTTCCCTCCCAGTACATCCCAGGTCCCTCCCAGTACTGGGAGGGAACTGGGATGTACTGGGAGGCACTACAATGTGCGGGGATGCCCTGGGATGTACTGTGGAGGAACTAGGATGTACAGGCTTGTACTGGGTTGTACCGGGTGGAACTGGCAGGGATTTGGGATGTACCAGGATCTACTGGGATGTACTGGGAGGTAACTGTTATGTACTGGGAAGGAACAGGGAGGTAACTGGGATGTACTGGGAGGGAACTGGGATGTACTGTGAGGGAACTGGGACGTACTGTGAGGACACTGGGATGTACTGGGATGTACTGGGAGGCACTACAATGTGCGGGGATGCCCTGGGATGTACTGTGGAGGAACTAGGATGTACAGGCTTGTACTGGGTTGTACCGGGTGGAACCGGCAGGGATTTGAAATGTCCTAGGATCTACTAGGATGTACTTGGAGGTAACTGTTATGTACTGGGAGTGAACTGGGAGGGAACTGGGATGTACTGGGAGGGAACTGGGACGTACCGTGAGGACACTGGGATGTACTGGTATGTACTGGGAGGGAAGTGTTATGTACTGAGGGGAACTGGGACGTACTGGGATGTACTGGGAGGGAACTGTGAAGTACTGGGATGTACTGGGAGTGAACTGGGAGGGAACTGGTATGTAGTAGGATGTACTGGGTGGGAACTGGGATGTACCAGGATGTACTGGGAGGGAACTGGTATGTACTGGGAGGGAACTGGGATGTACTGGGATGTAGTGGGAGGGAACTGGGAGGGAACTGGGATGTACTGGGAGGGAACTGGTATGTACTGGGAGGGAACTGGGATGTACTGGGACATACTGGCAGGGAACTGGGATGTACTGGGAGGGGATTGGGACGGACTGGGAGGGAACTGGGATGTACTGGGCTGCACTGGTAGGGAACTGGGATGTACTGGGAGGAAACTGGAATGTCCCAGTTGACACCCACTTCCCTCCCAATGCCTCCCAGTATATCCCAGTTTCCTCCCAGTATATCCCAGTTTCCTCCCAGTACATCCCAGTAAATCCCAGCTCGCTGCCAGTACATGCCAATACATCGCTGTACATTCCAGTTCTGTTCCTGTACATCCCAATACATCCCCGTTCCATGCCAGTACATCCCAGTTCCCTACCAGTTCATCCCCGTACATCCCAATTCCCTCCCGGTTCACTACCACTTCTTTCCCAGTGCCTCCCAATACATCCCAGTTCCGTCCCATTACATCCCAGTACATCCCAGGTCCCTCCCAGTACGTCCCAGTTCCCTCCCAGTACATCCCAGGTCCCTCCCAGTACTGGGAGGGAACTGGGATGTACTGGGAGGCACTACAATGTGCGGGGATGCCCTGGGATGTACTGTGGAGGAACTAGGATGTACAGGCTTGTACTGGGTTGTACCGGGTGGAACTGGCAGGGATTTGGGATGTACCAGGATCTACTGGGATGTACTGGGAGGTAACTGTTATGTACTGGGAAGGAACAGGGAGGTAACTGGGATGTACTGGTAGGGAACTGGGATATACTGGGAGGGAACTGGGACGTACTGTGAGGACACTGGGATGTACTGGTATGTACTGGGAGGGAAGTGTTATGTACTGAGGGGAACTGGGACGTACTGGGAGGGAACTGTGAAGTACTGGGATGTACTGGGAGTGAACTGGGAGGGAACTGGTATGTAGTAGGATGTACTGGGTGGGAACTGGGATGTACCGGGAGGGAACTGGGATGTACTGGGAGGGAACTGGGATGTACTGGGAGGGAACTGGGATGTACTGGGATGTAGTGGGAGGGAACTGGGAGGGAACTGGGATGTACTGGGAGCGAACTGGTATGTACTGGGAGGGAACTGGGATGTACTGGGACATACTGGCAGGGAACTGGGATGTACTGGGAGGGGATTGGGACGGACTGGGAGGGAACTGGGATGTACTGGGCTGCACTGGTAGGGAACTGGGATGTACTGGGAGGAAACTGGAATGTCCCAGTTGACACCCACTTCCCTCCCAATGCCTCCCAGTATATCCCAGTTTCCTCCCAGTATATCCCAGTTTCCTCCCAGTACATCCCAGTAAATCCCAGCTCGCTGCCAGTACATGCCAATACATCGCTGTACATTCCAGTTCTGTTCCTGTACATCCCAATACATCCCCGTTCCATGCCAGTACATCCCAGTTTCCTACCAGTTCATCCCAGTACATCCCAATTCCCTCCCGGTTCACTACCACTTCTTTCCCAGTGCCTCCCAATACATCCCAGTTCCGTCCCATTACATCCCAGTACATCCCAGTTCCCTCCCAGTACGTCCCAGTTCCCTCCCAGTACATCCCAGGTCCCTCCCAGTACTGGGAGGGAACTGGGATGTACTGGGAGGCACTACAATGTGCGGGGATGCCCTGGGATGTACTGTGGAGGAACTAGGATGTACAGGCTTGTACTGGGTTGTACCGGGTGGAACTGGCAGGGATTTGGGATGTACCAGGATCTACTGGGATGTACTGGGAGGTAACTGTTATGTACTGGGAAGGAACAGGGAGGGAACTGGGATGTACTGGTAGGGAACTGGGATGTACTGTGAGGGAACTGGGACGTACTGAGGGGAACTGGGACGTACTGGGATGTACTGGGAGGGAACTGTGAAGTACTGGGATGTACTGGGAGTGAACTGGGAGGGAACTGGTATGTAGTAGGATGTACTGGGAGGGAACTGGGATGTACTGGGAGGGAACTGGGATGTACTGGGATGTAGTGGGAGGGAACTGGGAGGGAACTGGGATGTACTGGGAGCGAACTGGTATGTACTGGGAGGGAACTGGGATGTACTGGGACATACTGGCAGGGAACTGGGATGTACTGGGAGGGGATTGGGACGGACTGGGAGGGAACTGGGATGTACTGGGCTGCACTGGTAGGGAACTGGGATGTACTGGGAGGAAACTGGAATGTCCCAGTTGACACCCACTTCCCTCCCAATGCCTCCCAGTATATCCCAGTTTCCTCCCAGTATATCCCAGTTTCCTCCCAGTACATCCCAGTAAATCCCAGCTCGCTGCCAGTACATGCCAATACATCGCTGTACATTCCAGTTCTGTTCCTGTACATCCCAATACATCCCCGTTCCATGCCAGTACATCCCAGTTCCCTACCAGTTCATCCCCGTACATCCCAATTCCCTCCCGGTTGACTACCACTTCTTTCCCAGTTCCGTCCCATTACATCCCAGTACATCCCAGGTCCCTCCCAGTACGTCCCAGTTCCCTCCCAGTACATCCCAGGTCCCTCCCAGTACTGGGAGGGAACTGGGATGTACTGGGAGGCACTACAATGTGCGGGGATGCCCTGGGATGTACTGTGGAGGAACTAGGATGTACAGGCTTGTACTGGGTTGTACCGGGTGGAACTGGCAGGGATTTGGGATGTACCAGGATCTACTGGGATGTACTGGGAGGTAACTGTTATGTACTGGGAGTGAACTGGGAGAGAACTGGGATGTACTGGTAGGGAACTGGGATGTACTGGGAGGGAACTGGGACGTACTGTGAGGACACTGGGATGTACTGGTATGTACTGGGAGGGAAGTGTTATGTACTGAGGGGAACTGGGACGTACTGGGATGTACTGGGAGGGAACTGTGAAGTACTGGGATGTACTGGGAGTGAACTGGGAGGGAACTGGTATGTAGTAGGATGTACTGGGTGGGAACTGGGATGTACCGGGAGGGAACTGGGATGTACTGGGAGGGAACTGGTATGTACTGGGAGGGAACTGGGATGTACTGGGATGTAGTGGGAGGGAACTGGGAGGGAACTGGGATGTACTGGGAGCGAACTGGTATGTACTGGGAGGGAACTGGGATGTACTGGGACATACTGGCAGGGAACTGGGATGTACTGGGAGGGGATTGGGACGGACTGGGAGGGAACTGGGATGTACTGGGCTGCACTGGTAGGGAACTGGGATGTACTGGGAGGAAACTGGAATGTCCCAGTTGACACCCACTTCCCTCCCAATGCCTCCCAGTATATCCCAGTTTCCTCCCAGTATATCCCAGTTTCCTCCCAGTACATCCCAGTAAATCCCAGCTCGCTGCCAGTACATGCCAATACATCGCTGTACATTCCAGTTCTGTTCCTGTACATCCCAATACATCCCCGTTCCATGCCAGTACATCCCAGTTCCCTACCAGTTCATCCCCGTACATCCCAATTCCCTCCCGGTTCACTACCACTTCTTTCCCAGTGCCTCCCAATACATCCCAGTTCCGTCCCATTACATCCCAGTACATCCCAGGTCCCTCCCAGTACGTCCCAGTTCCCTCCCAGTACATCCCAGGTCCCTCCCAGTACTGGGAGGGAACTGGGATGTACTGGGAGGCACTACAATGTGCGGGGATGCCCTGGGATGTACTGTGGAGGAACTAGGATGTACAGGCTTGTACTGGGTTGTACCGGGTGGAACTGGCAGGGATTTGGGATGTACCAGGATCTACTGGGATGTACTGGGAGGTAACTGTTATGTACTGGGAAGGAACAGGGAGGTAACTGGGATGTACTGGTAGGGAACTGGGATATACTGGGAGGGAACTGGGACGTACTGTGAGGACACTGGGATGTACTGGTATGTACTGGGAGGGAAGTGTTATGTACTGAGGGGAACTGGGACGTACTGGGATGTACTGGGAGGGAACTGTGAAGTACTGGGATGTACTGGGAGTGAACTGGGAGGGAACTGGTATGTAGTAGGATGTACTGGGTGGGAACTGGGATGTACCGGGAGGGAACTGGGATGTACTGGGAGGGAACTGGGATGTACTGGGAGGGAACTGGGATGTACTGGGATGTAGTGGGAGGGAACTGGGAGGGAACTGGGATGTACTGGGAGCGAACTGGTATGTACTGGGAGGGAACTGGGATGTACTGGGACATACTGGCAGGGAACTGGGATGTACTGGGAGGGGATTGGGACGGACTGGGAGGGAACTGGGATGTACTGGGCTGCACTGGTAGGGAACTGGGATGTACTGGGAGGAAACTGGAATGTCCCAGTTGACACCCACTTCCCTCCCAATGCCTCCCAGTATATCCCAGTTTCCTCCCAGTATATCCCAGTTTCCTCCCAGTACATCCCAGTAAATCCCAGCTCGCTGCCAGTACATGCCAATACATCGCTGTACATTCCAGTTCTGTTCCTGTACATCCCAATACATCCCCGTTCCATGCCAGTACATCCCAGTTTCCTACCAGTTCATCCCAGTACATCCCAATTCCCTCCCGGTTCACTACCACTTCTTTCCCAGTGCCTCCCAATACATCCCAGTTCCGTCCCATTACATCCCAGTACATCCCAGTTCCCTCCCAGTACGTCCCAGTTCCCTCCCAGTACATCCCAGGTCCCTCCCAGTACTGGGAGGGAACTGGGATGTACTGGGAGGCACTACAATGTGCGGGGATGCCCTGGGATGTACTGTGGAGGAACTAGGATGTACAGGCTTGTACTCGGTTGTACCGGGTGGAACTGGCAGGGATTTGGGATGTACCAGGATCTACTGGGATGTACTGGGATGTACTGGGAGGTAACTGTTGTGTACTGGGAGTGAACTGGGAGAGAACTGGGATGTACTGGGAGGGAACTGGGATGTACTGTGAGGACACTGGGATGTACTGGTATGTACTGGGAGGGAAGTGTTATGTACTGAGGGGAACTGGGACGTACTGGGACGTTCTGGGAGGGAACTATGAAGTATTGGGATGTACTTAGAGGGAACTGGGATGTACTGGGAGGGAACTGGGAGTGAACTGGGAGGGAACTGTTAAGTACTGGGATGTACTTAGAGGGAACTGGGATGTACTGGGAGGGAACTGGGATGTACTGGGTGGAAAGTGTTGGGAATTGGGATTTACTGGGAGGGAACTGGGATGGACTGGGAGGGAACTGGGATGTAGTGGGACATACTGGGAGGGAACTGGGATGTACTGGGGTGTACTGGGAGGGAACTGTTATGTACCGAGGGGGAACTGGGATGTACTGGGAGTGAACTGTGAAGTACTGGGATGTACTTAGAGGGAAGTGGGAGGGAACTTGGATGTAGTGGGAGGGAACTGGGATTTACTTGGAGGAAAGTGGCATGTACTGGGATGTACTGGAATGGAACTGGGAGTGAACTGTGTGTGAACTGTGAGGGAACTGGGATGTACTGTGAGGGAACTGGGATGTAGTGGGATGTACTGGGACGGACTGGGAGGGAACTGGGATGTACTGGGAGGGATCTGGGATGTACTGGGATGCACTGGTAGGGAACTGGGATGTACTGGGAGGAAACTGGAATGTCCCAGTTGACACCCACTTCCCTCCCAGTGCCTCCCAGTATATCCCAGTTTCCTCCCAGTACATCCCAGTAAATCCCAGCTCGCTGCCAGTACATCCCAGTACATCGCAGTACATTCCAGTTCCGTTCCTGTACATCCCAATACATCCCCGTTCCATGCCAGTACATCCCAGTTCCCAACCAGTTCATCCCCGTACATTCCAGTTCCCTCCCGGTTCACTACCACTTCTTTCCCAGTTCCGTCCCATTACATCCCAGTACATCCCAGTTCCCTCCCAGTACGTCCCAGTTCCCTCCCAGTACATCCCAGTTCCCTCCCAGTACTGGGAGGGACCTGGGATGTACTGGGAGGCACTACAATGTGCGGGGATGCCCTGGGATGTACTGTGGAGGAACTAGGATGTACAGGCTTGTACTGGGTTGTACCGGGTGGAACTGGCAGGGATTTGGGATGTACCAGGATCTACTGGGATGTACTGGGAGGTAACTGTTATGTACTGGGAAGGAACAGGGAGGGAACTGGGATGTACTGGTAGGGAACTGGGATGTACTGTGAGGGAACTGGGACGTACTGTGAGGACACTGGGATGTACTGGTATGTACTGGGAGGGAAGTGTTATGTACTGAGGGGAACTGGGACGTACTGGGATGTACTGGGAGGGAACTGTGAAGTACTGGGATGTACTGGGAGTGAACTGGGAGGGAACTGGTATGTAGTAGGATGTACTGGGAGGGAACTGGGATGTACTGGGAGGGAACTGGGATGTACTGGGATGTAGTGGGAGGGAACTGGGAGGGAACTGGGATGTACTGGGAGCGAACTGGTATGTACTGGGAGGGAACTGGGATGTACTGGGACATACTGGCAGGGAACTGGGATGTACTGGGAGGGGATTGGGACGGACTGGGAGGGAACTGGGATGTACTGGGCTGCACTGGTAGGGAACTGGGATGTACTGGGAGGAAACTGGAATGTCCCAGTTGACACCCACTTCCCTCCCAATGCCTCCCAGTATATCCCAGTTTCCTCCCAGTACATCCCAGTAAATCCCAGCTCGCTGCCAGTACATGCCAATACATCGCTGTACATTCCAGTTCTGTTCCTGTACATCCCAATACATCCCCGTTCCATGCCAGTACATCCCAGTTCCCTACCAGTTCATCCCCGTACATCCCAATTCCCTCCCGGTTCACTACCACTTCTTTCCCAGTTCCGTCCCATTACATCCCAGTACATCCCAGGTCCCTCCCAGTACGTCCCAGTTCCCTCCCAGTACATCCCAGGTCCCTCCCAGTACTGGGAGGGACCTGGGATGTACTGGGAGGCACTACAATGTGCGGGGATGCCCTGGGATGTACTGTGGAGGAACTAGGATGTACAGGCTTGTACTGGGTTGTACCGGGTGGAACTGGCAGGGATTTGGGATGTACCAGGATCTACTGGGATGTACTGGGAGGTAACTGTTATGTACTGGGAGTGAACTGGGAGAGAACTGGGATGTACTGGTAGGGAACTGGGATGTACTGGGAGGGAACTGGGACGTACTGTGAGGACACTGGGATGTACTGGTATGTACTGGGAGGGAAGTGTTATGTACTGAGGGGAACTGGGACGTACTGGGACGTGCTGGGAGGGAACTATGAAGTATTGGGATGTACTTAGAGGGAACTGGGATGTACTGGGAGGGAACTGGGAGTAAACTGGGAGGGAACTGTGAAGTACTGGGATGTACTTAGAGGGAACTGGGATGTACTGGTAGGGAACTGGGATGTACTGGGTGGAAAGTGTTGGGAATTGGGATTTACTGGGAGGGAACTGGGATGGACTGGGAGGGAACTGGGATGTAGTGGGACATACTGGGAGGGAACTGGGATGTACTGGGGTGTACTGGGAGGGAACTGTTATGTACCGAGGGGGAACTGGGATGTACTGGGAGTGAACTGTGAAGTACTGGGATGTACTTAGAGGGAAGTGGGAGGGAACTTGGATGTAGTGGGAGGGAACTGGGATTTACTTGGAGGAAAGTGGCATGTACTGGGATGTACTGGAATGGAACTGGGAGTGAACTGTGTGTGAACTGTGAGGGAACTGGGATGTACTGTGAGGGATCTGGGATGTACTGGGCTGCACTGGTAGGGAACTGGGATGTACTGGGAGGAAACTGGAATGTCCCAGTTGACACCCACTTCCCTCCCAGTGCCTCCCAGTATATCCCAGTTTCCTCCCAGTACATCCCAGTAAATCCCAGTTCGCTGCCAGTACATCCCAGTACATCGCAGTACATTCCAGTTCCGTTCCTATACATCCCAATACATCCTCATTCCATGCCAGTACATCCCAGTTCCCAACCAGTTCATCCCCGTACATTCCAGTTCCCTCCCGGTTCACTACCACTTCTTTCCCAGTTCCGTCCCATTACATCCCAGTTCCGTCCCATTACATCCCAGTACATCCCAGGTCCCTCCCAGTACATCCCAGTTCCCTTCCAGTACATCCCAGGTCCCTCCCAGTACTGGGAGGGAACTGGGATGTACTGGGAGGCACTACAATGTGCGGGGATGCCCTGGGATGTACTGTGGAGGAACTAGGATGTACAGGCTTGTACTGGGTTGTACCGGGTGGAACTGGCAGGGATTTGGGATGTACCAGGATGTACTGGGATGTACTGGGATGTACTGGGAGGTAACTGTTATGTACTGGGAAGGAACAGGGAGGGAACTGGGATGTACTGGGAGTAAACTAGGATGTACTGTGAGGGAACTGGGACGTACTGTGAGGACACTGGGATGTACTGTTATGTACTGGGAGGGAAGTGTTATGTACTGAGGGGAACTGGGACGTACTGGGATGTACTGGGAGGGAACTGTGAAGTACTGGGATGTACTGGGAGTGAACTGGGAGGGAACTGGTATGTAGTAGGATGTACTGGGTGGGAACTGGGATGTACCAGGATGTACTGGGAGGGAACTGGTATGTACTGGGAGGGAAGTGGTATGTACTGGGAGGGAACTGGGATGTACTGGGACATACTGGCAGGGAACTGGGATGTACTGGGAGGGGATTGGGACGGACTGGGAGGGAACTGGGATGTACTGGGCTGCACTGGTAGGGAACTGGGATGTACTGGGAGGAAACTGGAATGTCCCAGTTGACACCCACTTCCCTCCCAGTGCCTCCCAGTATATCCCAGTTTCCTCCCAGTATATCCCAGTTTCCTCCCAGTACATCCCAGTAAATCCCAGTTTGCTCCCTGTACATCGCAGTACATTCCAGTTCTGTTCCTGTACATCCCAATACATCCCCGTTCCATGCCAGTACATCCCAGTTTCCTACCAGTTCATCCCCGTACATCCCAATTCCCTCCCAGTTCACTACCACTTCTTTCCCAGTGCCTCCCAATACATCCCAGTTCCGTCCCATTACATCCCAGTACATCCCAGGTCTCTCCCAGTACATCCCAGTTCCCTCCCAGTACATCCCAGGTCCCTCCCAGTACTGGGAGGGAACTGGGATGTACTGGGAGGCACTACAATGTGCGGGGATGCCCTGGGATGTACTGTGGAGGAACTAGGATGTACAGGCTTGTACTGGGTTGTACCGGGTGGAACTGGCAGGGATTTGGGATGTACCAGGATCTACTGGGATGTACTGGGAGGTAACTGTTATGTACTGGGAGTGAACTGGGAGGGAACTGGGATGTACTGGGAGGGAACTGGGACTTACTGTGAGGACACTGGGATGTACTGGTATGTACTGGGAGGGAAGTGTTATGTACTGAGGGGAACTGGGATGTACTGGGAGGGAACTGTGAAGTACTGGGATGTACTGGGAGTGAACTGGGAGGGAAGTGGTATGTAGTAGGATGTACTGGGTGGGAACTGGGATGTACCGGGAGGGAACTGGGATGTACTGGGAGGGAACTGGTATGTACTGGGAGGGAACTGGGATGTACTGGGATGTAGTGGGAGGGAACTGGGAGGGAACTGGGATGTACTGGGAGGGAACTGGTATGTACTGGGAGGGAACTGGGATGTACTGGGACATACTGGCAGGGAACTGGGATGTACTGGGAGGGGATTGGGACGGACTGGGAGGGAACTGGGATGTACTGGGCTGCACTGGTAGGGAACTGGGATGTACTGGGAGGAAACTGGAATGTCCCAGTTGACACCCACTTCCCTCCCAATGCCTCCCAGTATATCCCAGTTTCCTCCCAGTATATCCCAGTTTCCTCCCAGTACATCCCAGTAAATCCCAGCTCGCTGCCAGTACATGCCAATACATCGCTGTACATTCCAGTTCTGTTCCTGTACATCCCAATACATCCCCGTTCCATGCCAGTACATCCCAGTTTCCTACCAGTTCATCCCAGTACATCCCAATTCCCTCCCGGTTCACTACCACTTCTTTCCCAGTGCCTCCCAATACATCCCAGTTCCGTCCCATTACATCCCAGTACATCCCAGTTCCCTCCCAGTACGTCCCAGTTCCCTCCCAGTACATCCCAGGTCCCTCCCAGTACTGGGAGGGAACTGGGATGTACTGGGAGGCACTACAATGTGCGGGGATGCCCTGGGATGTACTGTGGAGGAACTAGGATGTACAGGCTTGTACTCGGTTGTACCGGGTGGAACTGGCAGGGATTTGGGATGTACCAGGATCTACTGGGATGTACTGGGATGTACTGGGAGGTAACTGTTGTGTACTGGGAGTGAACTGGTAGGGAACTGGGATGTACTGGGAGGGAACTGGGATGTACTGTGAGGACACTGGGATGTACTGTTATGTACTGGGAGGGAAGTGTTATGTACTGAGGGGAACTGGGACGTACTGGGACGTTCTGGGAGGGAACTATGAAGTATTGGGATGTACTTAGAGGGAACTGGGATGTACTGGGAGGGAACTGGGAGTGAACTGGGAGGGAACTGTGAAGTACTGGGATGTACTTAGAGGGAACTGGGATGTACTGGGAGGGAACTGGGATGTACTGGGTGGAAAGTGTTGGGAATTGGGATTTACTGGGAGGGAACTGGGATGGACTGGGAGGGAACTGGGATGTAGTGGGACATACTGGGAGGGAACTGGGATGTACTGGGGTGTACTGGGAGGGAACTGTTATGTACCGAGGGGGAACTGGGATGTACTGGGAGTGAACTGTGAAGTACTGGGATGTACTTAGAGGGAAGTGGGAGGGAACTTGGATGTAGTGGGAGGGAACTGGGATTTACTTGGAGGAAAGTGGCATGTACTGGGATGTACTGGAATGGAACTGGGAGTGAACTGTGTGTGAACTGTGAGGGAACTGGGATGTACTGTGAGGGAACTGGGATGTACTGGGATGTACTGGGACGGACTGGGAGGGAACTGGGATGTACTGGGAGGGATCTGGGATGTACTGGGATGCACTGGTAGGGAACTGGGATGTACTGGGAGGAAACTGGAATGTCCCAGTTGACACCCACTTCCCTCCCAGTGCCTCCCAGTATATCCCAGTTTCCTCCCAGTACATCCCAGTAAATCCCAGCTCGCTGCCAGTACATCCCAGTACATCGCAGTACATTCCAGTTCCGTTCCTGTACATCCCAATACATCCCCGTTCCATGCCAGTACATCCCAGTTCCCAACCAGTTCATCCCCGTACATTCCAGTTCCCTCCCGGTTCACTACCACTTCTTTCCCAGTTCCGTCCCATTACATCCCAGTTCCGTCCCATTACATCCCAGTTCCGTCCCATTACATCCCAGTACATCCCAGGTCCCTCCCAGTACATCGCAGTTCCCTTCCAGTACATCCCAGGTCCCTCCCAGTACTGGGAGGGAACTGGGATGTACTGGGAGGCACTACAATGTGCGGGGATGCCCTGGGATGTACTGTGGAGGAACTAGGATGTACAGGCTTGTACTGGGTTGTACCGGGTGGAACTGGCAGGGATTTGGGATGTACCAGGATCTACTGGGATGTACTGGGAGGTAACTGTTATGTACTGGGAAGGAACAGGGAGGGAACTGGGATGTACTGGTAGGGAACTGGGATGTACTGGGAGGGAACTGGGACGTACTGTGAGGACACTGGGATGTACTGGTATGTACTGGGAGGGAAGTGTTATGTACTGAGGGGAACTGGGACATACTGGGATGTACTGGGAGGGAACTGTGAAGTACTGGGATGTACTGGGAGTGAACTGGGAGGGAACTGGTATGTAGTAGGATGTACTGGGAGGGAACTGGGATGTACTGGGAGGGAACTGGGATGTACTGGGATGTAGTGGGAGGGAACTGGGAGGGAACTGGGATGTACTGGGAGCGAACTGGTATGTACTGGGAGGGAACTGGGATGTACTGGGACATACTGGCAGGGAACTGGGATGTACTGGGAGGGGATTGGGACGGACTGGGAGGGAACTGGGATGTACTGGGCTGCACTGGTAGGGAACTGGGATGTACTGGGAGGAAACTGGAATGTCCCAGTTGACACCCACTTCCCTCCCAGTTTCCTCCCAGTATATCCCAGTTTCCTCCCAGTATATCCCAGTTTCCTCCCAGTACATCCCAGTAAATCCCAGTTTGCTCCCAGTACATCGCAGTACATTCCAGTTCTGTTCCTGTACATCCCAATACATCCCCGTTCCATGCCAGTACATCCCAGTTTCCTACCAGTTCATCCCCGTACATCCCAATTCCCTCCCAGTTCACTACCACTTCTTTCCCAGTGCCTCCCAATACATCCCAGTTCCGTCCCATTACATCCCAGTACATCCCAGTTCCCTCCCAGTACGTCCCAGTTCCCTCCCAGTACATCCCAGGTCCCTCCCAGTACTGGGAGGGAACTGGGATGTACTGGGAGGCACTACAATGTGCGGGGATGCCCTGGGATGTACTGTGGAGGAACTAGGATGTACAGGCTTGTACTGGGTTGTACCGGGTGGAACTGGCAGGGATTTGAAATGTCCTAGGATCTACTAGGATGTACTGGGAGGTAACTGTTATGTACTGGGAGTGAACTGGGAGGGAACTGGGATGTACTGGGAGGGAACTGGGACGTACCGTGAGGACACTGGGATGTACTGGTATGTACTGGGAGGGAAGTGTTATGTACTGAGGGGAACTGGGACGTACTGGGATGTACTGGGAGGGAACTGTGAAGTACTGGGATGTACTGGGAGTGAACTGGGAGGGAACTGGTATGTAGTAGGATGTACTGGGTGGGAACTGGGATGTACCAGGATGTACTGGGAGGGAACTGGTATGTACTGGGAGGGAACTGGGATGTACTGGGATGTAGTGGGAGGGAACTGGGAGGGAACTGGGATGTACTGGGAGGGAAGTGGTATGTACTGGGAGGGAACTGGGATGTACTGGGACATACTGGCAGGGAACTGGGATGTACTGGGAGGGGATTGGGACGGACTGGGAGGGAACTGGGATGTACTGGGCTGCACTGGTAGGGAACTGGGATGTACTGGGAGGAAACTGGAATGTCCCAGTTGACACCCACTTCCCTCCCAGTTTCCTCCCAGTATATCCCAGTTTCCTCCCAGTATATCCCAGTTTCCTCCCAGTACATCCCAGTAAATCCCAGTTTGCTCCCAGTACATCGCAGTACATTCCAGTTCTGTTCCTGTACATCCCAATACATCCCCGTTCCATGCCAGTACATCCCAGTTTCCTACCAGTTCATCCCCGTACATCCCAATTCCCTCCCGGTTCACTACCACTTCTTTCCCAGTGCCTCCCAATACATCCCAGTTCCGTCCCATTACATCCCAGTACATCCCAGTTCCCTCCCAGTACGTCCCAGTTCCCTCCCAGTACATCCCAGGTCCCTCCCAGTACTGGGAGGGAACTGGGATGTACTGGGAGGCACTACAATGTGCGGGGATGCCCTGGGATGTACTGTGGAGGAACTAGGATGTACAGGCTTGTACTCGGTTGTACCGGGTGGAACTGGCAGGGATTTAGGATGTACCAGGATCTACTGGGATGTACTGGGATGTACTGGGAGGTAACTGTTATGTACTGGGAGTGAACTGGGAGGGAACTGGGATGTACTGGTAGGGAACTGGGATGTACTGTGAGGGAACTGGGACGTACTGTGAGGACACTGGGATGTACTGTTATGTACTGGGAGGGAAGTGTTATGTACTGAGGGGAACTGGTGTGTACTGGGATGTACTGGGAGGGAACTGTGAAGTACTGGGATGTACTGGGAGTGAACTGGGAGGGAACTGGTATGTAGTAGGATGTACTGGGTGGGAACTGGGATGTACCAGGATGTACTGGGATGTACTGGGAGGGAACTGGTATGTACTGGGAGGGAACTGGGATGTAGTGGGAGGGAACTGGGATGTACTGGGAGGGAACTGGTATGTACTGGGAGGGAACTGGGATGTACTGGGACATACTGGCGGGGAACTGGGATGTACTGGGAGGGGATTGGGATGTACTGGGAGGGAACTTGGATGTGTTGGGAGGGAAGTGTTATGTACCAAGGGGGAACTGGGACGTACTGGGATGTAGTGGGAGTGAACTGTGAAGTACTGGGATGTACTGTGAGGGAACTGGGATGTACTGGGAGGGAACTGGGAGTGAACTGGGAGGGAACTGTGAAGTACTGGGATGTACTTAGAGGGAACTGGGATGTACTGGGAGGGAACTGGGATGTACTGGGTGGAAAGTGTTGGGAATTGGGATTTACTGGGAGGGAACTGGGATGGACTGGGAGGGAACTGGGATGTAGTGGGACATACTGGGAGGGAACTGGGATGTACTGGGGTGTACTGGGAGGGAACTGTTATGTACCGAGGGGGAACTGGGATGTACTGGGAGTGAACTGTGAAGTACTGGGATGTACTTAGAGGGAAGTGGGAGGGAACTTGGATGTAGTGGGAGGGAACTGGGATTTACTTGGAGGAAAGTGGCATGTACTGGGATGTACTGGAATGGAACTGGGAGTGAACTGTGTGTGAACTGTGAGGGAACTGGGATGTACTGTGAGGGAACTGGGATGTACTGGGATGTACTGGGACGGACTGGGAGGGAACTGGGATGTACTGGGAGGGATCTGGGATGTACTGGGCTGCACTGGTAGGGAACTGGGATGTACTGGGAGGAAACTGGAATGTCCCAGTTGACACCCACTTCCCTCCCAATGCCTCCCAGTATATCCCAGTTTCCTCCCAGTACATCCCAGTAAATCCCAGCTCGCTGCCAGTACATCCCAGTACATCGCAGTACATTCCAGTTCCGTTCCTGTACATCCCAATACATCCCCGTTCCATGCCAGTACCTCCCAGTTCCCAACCAGTTCATCCCCCTACATTCCAGTTCCCTCCCGGTTCACTACCACTTCTTTCCCAGTTCCGTCCCATTACATCCCAGTTCCGTCCCATTACATCCCAGTACATCCCAGGTCCCTCCCAGTACATCCCAGTTCCCTCCCAGTACTGGGAGGGAACTGGGATGTACTGGGAGGCACTACAATGTGCGGGGATGCCCTGGGATGTACTGTGGAGGAACTAGGATGTACAGGCTTGTACTGGGTTGTACCGGGTGGAACTGGCAGGGATTTGGGATGTACCAGGATCTACTGGGATGTACTGGGAGGTAACTGTTATGTACTGGGAAGGAACAGGGAGGGAACTGGGATGTACTGGTAGGGAACTGGGATGTACTGTGAGGGAACTGGGACGTACTGTGAGGACACTGGGATGTACTGGTATGTACTGGGAGGGAAGTGTTATGTACTGAGGGGAACTGGGACGTACTGGGATGTACTGGGAGGGAACTGTGAAGTACTGGGATGTACTGGGAGTGAACTGGGAGGGAACTGGTAGGTAGTAGGATGTACTGGGAGGGAACTGGGATGTACTGGGAGGGAACTGGGATGTACTGGGATGTAGTGGGAGGGAACTGGGAGGGAACTGGGATGTACTGGGAGCGAACTGGTATGTACTGGGAGGGAACTGGGATGTACTGGGACATACTGGCAGGGAACTGGGATGTACTGGGAGGGGATTGGGACGGACTGGGAGGGAACTGGGATGTACTGGGCTGCACTGGTAGGGAACTGGGATGTACTGGGAGGAAACTGGAATGTCCCAGTTGACACCCACTTCCCTCCCAGTTTCCTCCCAGTATATCCCAGTTTCCTCCCAGTATATCCCAGTTTCCTCCCAGTACATCCCAGTAAATCCCAGTTTGCTCCCAGTACATCGCAGTACATTCCAGTTCTGTTCCTGTACATCCCAATACATCCCCGTTCCATGCCAGTACATCCCAGTTTCCTACCAGTTCATCCCCGTACATCCCAATTCCCTCCCGGTTCACTACCACTTCTTTCCCAGTGCCTCCCAATACATCCCAGTTCCGTCCCATTACATCCCAGTACATCCCAGTTCCCTCCCAGTACGTCCCAGTTCCCTCCCAGTACATCCCAGGTTCCTCCCAGTACTGGGAGGGAACTGGGATGTACTGGGAGGCACTACAATTTGCGGGGATGCCCTGGGATGTACTGTGGAGGAACTAGGATGTACAGGCTTGTACTGGGTTGTACCGGGTGGAACTGGCAGGGATTTAGGATGTACCAGGATCTACTGGGATGTACTGGGATGTACTGGGAGGTAACTGTTATGTACTGGGAGTGAACTGGGAGGGAACTGGGATGTACTGGTAGGGAACTGGGATGTACTGTGAGGGAACTGGGACGTACTGTGAGGACACTGGGATGTACTGTTATGTACTGGGAGGGAAGTGTTATGTACTGAGGGGAACTGGTGTGTACTGGGATGTACTGGGAGGGAACTGTGAAGTACTGGGATGTACTGGGAGTGAACTGGGAGGGAACTGGTATGTAGTAGGATGTACTGGGTGGGAACTGGGATGTACCAGGATGTACTGGGATGTACTGGGAGGGAACTGGTATGTACTGGGAGGGAACTGGGATGTAGTGGGAGGGAACTGGGAGGGAACTGGGATGTACTGGGAGGGAACTGGTATGTACTGGGAGGGAACTGGGATGTACTGGGACATACTGGCGGGGAACTGGGATGTACTGGGAGGGGATTGGGATGTACTGGGAGGGAACTTGGATGTGTTGGGAGGGAAGTGTTATGTACCAAGGGGGAACTGGGACGTACTGGGATGTAGTGGGAGTGAACTGTGAAGTACTGGGATGTACTGTGAGGGAACTGGGATGTACTGGGAGGGAACTGGGATGTACTGGGATGTACTGGGAGGGACTGGGAGGGATCTGGGATGTACTGGGCTGCACTGGTAGGGAACTGGGATGTACTGGGAGGAAACTGGAATGTCCCAGTTGACACCCACTTCCCTCCCAGGTTCCTCCCAGTATATCCCAGTTTCCTCCCAGTATATCCCAGTTTCCTCCCAGTACATCCCAGTAAATCCCAGCTCGCTGCCAGTACATCCCAATACATCGCCGTACATTCCAGTTCCGTTCCTGTCCATCCCAATACATCCCCGTTCCATGCCAGTACATCCCAGTTTCCTACCAGTTCATCCCCGTACATCCCAATTCCCTCCCGGTTCACTACCACTTCTTTCCCAGTGCCTCCCAATACATCCCAGTTCCGTCCCATTACATCCCAGTACATCCCAGGTCCCTCCCAGTACATCCCAGGTCCCTCCCAGTACATCCCAGTTCCCTCCCAGTACATCCCAGGTCCCTCCCAGTACATCCCAGGTCCCTCTCAGTTAATCCCAGGTCCCTCCCAGTACTGGGAGGGAACTGGGATGTACTGGGAGGCACTACAATGTGCGGGGATGCCCTGGGATGTACTGTGGAGGAACTAGGATGTACAGGCTTGTACTCGGTTGTACCGGGTGGAACTGGCAGGGATTTGGGATGTACCAGGATCTACTGGGATGTACTGGGAGGTAGCTGTTATGTACTGGGAAGGAACAGGGAGGGAACTGGGATGTACTGGTAGGGAACTGGGATGTACTGTGAGGGAACTGGGACGTACTGTGAGGACACTGGGATGTACTGGTATGTACTGGGAGGGAAGTGTTATGTACTGAGGGGAACTGGGACGTACTGGGATGTACTGGGAGGGAACTGTGAAGTACTGGGATGTACTGGGAGTGAACTGGGAGGGAACTGGTATGTAGTAGGATGTACTGGGAGGGAACTGGGATGTACCGGGAGGGAACTGGGATGTACTGGGAGGGAACTGGGATGTACTGGGAGGGAACTGGGATGTACTGGGATGTAGTGGGAGGGAACTGGGAGGAAACTGGGATGTACTGGGAGGGAACTGGTATGTACTGGGAGGGAACTGGGATGTACTGGGACATACTGGCAGGGAACTGGGATGTACTGGGAGGGGATTGGGACGGACTGGGAGGGAACTGGGATGTACTGGGCTGCACTGGTAGGGAACTGGGATGTACTGGGAGGAAACTGGAATGTCCCAGTTGACACCCACTTCCCTCCCAATGCCTCCCAGTATATCCCAGTTTCCTCCCAGTATATCCCAGTTTCCTCCCAGTACATCCCAGTAAATCCCAGCTCGCTGCCAGTACATGCCAATACATCGCTGTACATTCCAGTTCTGTTCCTGTACATCCCAATACATCCCCGTTCCATGCCAGTACATCCCAGTTTCCTGCCAGTTCATCCCAGGTCCCTCCCAGTACTGGGAGGGAACTGGGATGTACTGGGAGGCACTACAATGTGCGGGGATGTCCTGGGATGTACCGTGGAGGAACTAGGATGTACAGGCTTGTACTGGGTTGTACCGGGTGGAACTGGCAGGGATTTGGGATGTACCAGGATGTACTGGGATGTACTGGGATGTACTGGGAGGTAACTGTTGTGTACTGGGAGTGAACTGGGAGGGACCTGGGATGTACTGGAAGGCACTACAATGTGCGGGGATGCACAGGGATGTACTGTGGAGGAACTAGGATGTACAGGCTTGTACTGGGTTGTACCGGGTGGAACTGGCAGGGATTTGAAATGTCCTAGTATCTACTAGGATGTACTGGGATGTACTGGGAGGTAACTGTTGTGTACTGGGAGTGAACTGGGAGGGAACTGTGAAGTACTGGGATGTACTTAGAGGGAACTGGGATGTACTGGGAGGGAACTGGGATGTACTGGGTGGAAAGTGTTGGGAATTGGGATTTACTGGGAGGGAACTGGGATGTAGTGGGACATACTGGGAGGGAACTGTGGTGTACTGGGGTGTACTGGGAGGGAATTGTTATGTACCGAGGGGGAACTGGGATGTACTGGGAGTGAACTGTGAAGTACTGGGATGTCCTTAGAGGGAAGTGGGAGGGAACTTGGATTTAGTGGGAGGGAACTGGGATTTACTTGGAGGAAAGTGGCATGTACTGGGCTGTACTGGAATGGAACTGGGAGTGAACTGTGTGTGAACTGTGAGGGAACTGGGATGTACTGTGAGGGAACTGGGATGTACTGGGACGTACTGGGACAGACTGGGAGGGATCTGGGATGTACTGGGAGGGATCTGGGATGTACTGGGAGGCACTACAATGTGCGGGGTTGCCCTGGGATGTACTGTGGAGGAACTAGGATGTACAGGCTTGTACTGGGTTGTACCGGGTGGAACTGGCAGGGATTTGGGATGTACCAGGATCTACTGGGATGTACTGGGATGTACTGGGAGGTAACTGTTGTGTACTGGGAGTGAACTGGGAGAGAACTGGGATGTACTGGGAGGGAACTGGGATGTACTGTGAGGACACTGGGATGTACTGGTATGTACTGGGAGGTACTGAGGGGAACTGGGACGTACTGGGACGTGCTGGGAGGGAACTATGAAGTATTGGGATGTACTTAGAGGGAACTGGGATGTACTGGTAGGGAACTGGTATGTACTGGGTGGAAAGTGTTGGGAATTGGGATTTACTGGGAGGGAACTGGGATGGACTGGGAGGGAACTGGGATGTAGTGGGACATACTGGGAGGGAACTGGGATGTACTGGGGTGTACTGGGAGGGAACTGTTATGTACCGAGGGGGAACTGGGATGTACTGGGAGTGAACTGTGAAGTACTGGGATGTACTTAGAGGGAAGTGGGAGGGAACTTGGATGTAGTGGGAGGGAACTGGGATTTACTTGGAGGAAAGTGGCATGTACTGGGATGTAGTGGGATGGAACTGGGAGTGAACTGTGTGTGAACTGTGAGGGAACTGGGATGTACTGTGAGGGAACTGGGATGTACTGGGATGTACTGGGACGGACTGGGAGGGAACTGGGATGTACTGGGAGGGATCTGGGATGTACTGGGCTGCACTGGTAGGGAACTGGGATGTACTGGGAGGAAACTGGAATGTCCCAGTTGACACCCACTTCCCTCCCAATGCCTCCCAGTATATCCCAGTTTCCTCCCAGTATATCCCAGTTTCCTCCCAGTACATCCCAGTAAATCCCAGTTTGCTCCCAGTACATCCCAGTACATCGCAGTACATTCCAGTTACGTTCCTGTACATCCCAATACATCCCCGTTCCATGCCAGTACATCCCAGTTCCCTACCAGTTCATCCCCGTACATCCCAATTCCCTCCCGGTTCACTACCACTTCTTTCCCAGTTCCATCCCATTACATCCCAGTTCCGTCCCATTACATCCCAGCACATCCCAGTTCCCTCCCAGTACATCCCAGTTCCCTCCCAGTACATCCCAGGTCCCTCCCAGTACTGGGAGGGAACTGGGATGTACTGGGAGGCACTACAATGTGCGGGGATGCACAGGGATGTACCGTGGAGGAACTAGGATGTACAGGCTTGTACTGGGTTGTACCGGGTGGAACTGGCATGGATTTGGGATGTACCAGGATCTACTGGGATGTACTGGGAGGTAACTGTTATGTACTGGGAAGGAACTGGGAGGGAACTGGGATGTACTGGTAGGGAACTGGGATGTACTGGGAGGGAACTGGGACGTAGTGTGAGGACACTGGGATGTACTGTTATGTACGGGGAGGGAAGTGTTATGTACTGAGGGGAACTGGGACGTACTGGGATGTGCTGGGAGGGAACTGTGAAGTACTGGGATGTACTTAGAGGGAACTGGGATGTACTGGGAGGGAACTGTGAAGTACTGGGATGTACTGGGATGGAACTGGGATGGAACTGGGAGGGAACTGGGAGGGAACTGGTATGTAGTAGGATGTACTGGTTGGGAACTGGGATGTACCAGGATGTACTGGGATGTACTGGGAGGGAACTGGGATGTACTGGGATGTACTGGGAGGGAACTGGGATGTACTGTGAGGGAACTGGGATGTACTGGGACATACTGGCAGGGAACTGGGATGTACTGGGAGGGAATCGGGATGTAATGGGAGGGAACTGGGATGTATTGGGAGGGAAGTGTTATGTACCAAGGGGGAACTGGGACGTACTGGGATGTAGTGGGAGTGAACTGTGAAGTACTGGGATGTACTGTGAGGGAACTGGGATGTACTGGGAGGGAACTTTGAAGTACTGGGATGTACTTAGAGGAAACTGGGAGGCAACTGGCATGTACTGGGATGTACTGGAATGGAACTGGGAGTGAACTGTGTGTGAACTGGGAGGGAACTGGGATGTACTGTGAGGGAACTGGGATGTACTGGGACGGACTGGGAAGGAACTGGGACGGACTGGGAGGGATCTGGGATGTACTGGGCTGCACTGGTAGGCAACTGGGATGTACTGGGAGGGAACTGGGATGTACTGGGCGTCGCTGGGAGGGAGCTGGGATGTACTGGGATCCATACTGTGTGGCATGTTGGTCATTAGTGGGACGCACTGGTCTATACGCGCGGGCTGATATCTGACCCCTCTGGCCCCACCCACCTTTGCGACAGGCCCCGCCCCCTGGCGAGGGCCTGGTGGGGTGGGGCCGTGCTCGTGTGCTCCCCAGCATCCCCAGTTAGCAACAGGTCCCACCCCCTGGTGACAGCCTGGGGGTGTTGCTGGTGCTGCCTGGCCCCACCCTCCATAGCAACAGGCCCTGCCCTTGGTGATGGCTCCAGGGGCATTGCCAGCGTCCCTTTGGACACACCCCCTTAGTGACAGGCCCCACCCCCCGGCAACGGCCCGGGGGGCGGTGCCGGCTCTCTCCCCTTAGCGACAGGCCCCACCCCCCGGCAACGGCCCGGGGGGCGGTGCCGGCTCTCTCCCCTTAGCGACAGGCCCCGCCCCCCGGCAACAGCCCGAGCCTGTGTTTGCTCCGCTCGGGGGGCTCGGTTTGGGTGTTTTCTCTCCCCCCTCCCTCCCGTGCCGGGAACTCCAGGCGGCTCTCGTACGGCTCCCGGGGCCTTCACCCCCCGGGGGGCTCGGCCCGCCCCTTTCGCGGGGCGCTGTGGGAAGGGCGGGGGCGGGGCCCGGGGGTCGAAGAGCCCCGGCTCTGGCCCTGGGCTTCTCTGGCGTCGGTGCTCCCGTGTTCCCTCGGGCGGTCGCAGCTTTGGGGCTGTCTCAGCCCCCCGGGCAGGCGTGCTCTGGCGTTTAGAGAAGCGGAGGCGTTGCCTGAGGTAAGGATTCCAGAGCTTGGCACTCTTTGGCGGCATCTGTACTAGAAAGGTCCCTTGTGGCCTGCTTTGCTTTTTTTCTCCCAGGATGCTGTTTTGGGCGCTGAGGGGGCGGTGAGACGGGTTAGTGGTATGGTGTTCTGTTTGGGGTTTGGTTTTTGCTTTGCTGTTTTTTTTCCCCTCGTGAGATCATTTTATTGTGCTGCTGCAATTCCTGTCTTTACTGAACCCGGAACCTTGGGGGTTTTCACTAGTTGTGCCGTTCACTGTTTCAGGTGTTGCCTTGGCCTCTCAACAGCCGTGGCACAACCTGCAGCGATGCTGCCTCTCCAGGCCCCCGCAGGCCCCGCTTTCTTGTCCAGCCAGGCGGGAAAGCGTGGTTGTTGCAGAAACAGCTACGCCCTGCGACTCCTCCTCAGGTTGTTGGCTCGGCCCCAACAGCGTACAGGCTGCTGAGGTCACCGCCTCCGCGCGGGACGCAGGCGGCCCGGAGAGCTTTACCCCGCGCCATTTCCGTCCCCTCTGGGCAGCAGCGGAGCTGCCGCCGCTTCAGGCGGCCGCTTTCTCGAGGGCGAGGAGCTGGGATGACAACGGGCCGCTGCAGGCTCTGGTCAGGGTAAGAGGCTGTTCCCTGGGGAGCCGGCGCAGGGGGAGCGGAGGTACGCACGGGCACTTGTCGGTGCCCCTGGCCGGTAAAGGGAAGGTTAAATTGTTAGAGTGCAAATAAATACATATTATTTAGGGAGGAGTCGTGACTAAATTTAATCACACCTATTACTGAACAAACCAGGCAGTCATTATTCCTAATCTGTAGTTAAAAAAAATAAAGGCAGTCCTTTTTTATGCCATAAATAGAGTTGCGAGTCATTAATAGCTCAATCTAAATACAGCCGTTACTAAATCAACTGCAGGCATTAATGACTCCTGATCAGAAACAAAATAAGGAAATTTTCGAATCTAGAATGAAAATCGACCCGGAAAGCTAAATTGGGAGCGGGTAGTACTGAAATTGTAACAGGGCTGTTAGAAAGTTCAGAGGCAGCGACAGCTCCTGCTTCCAACCCAAGCAGTAAACGAAGCTTTAGGTTCTTAAATGAAGAGAAATAAAGGTGAGCTGTTAAACAGTGGCTGGGGTCAAGCGTAGCTATTAAGAAAATTTGCAGGTACGGGTGATTCCTGAGCAGAACTAACAATTCCAGAAGATTTAGATTTAAAAACTACAGAGCTAATGGAGTGCCACAACCGCCCGGATGTAACTGCAGCCGCTTTGGGGGAATGCCCCAGCCCCCCCAGCCACCGCTATTAATTACTGCCAAGGAGAGCGAAAGTGAAAGTAGAAGCAGTGCAGGTGAAGTGTGAGCAGTACGCTTTTTCCTAAGTCATCTCTTCGTGTCAGGAGAGGAAAGAAAATGGAAAGAAGATGTTTGCAGGGGGTCTGTGCTGGGTTACCTGCGCGTCTCTTCCGTGCGTCCTTGAGGAGACATTTAGCTCCTGTTGGGCGCTCGCAGGTGGAGACAGGGCGAGCTGGAGGCAGGATCGGTGCCGGCACTGATAAAGGGATGGGCAACGAGCGGAGAGAAGAGGGGGCAAGGGCTGAAAAAGGGTCACCGGTTCTGCAGGGAAGGCAGCGGGATGTGACTCGGCAACCGCTCTGACGAGCGCAGGGTCATTCGCTGCGATGAAGTCAGGGTCTGCGGCTGGCCCGGAGAGGCAGCAGAAATCCCAAACTCTTTGCAGGGGTACCGGCCAGATTAGGGCAACACCTGAACAGTAAAACCATTTAGAGGAAGCAGAGCTGGGCTGCACCGCGTGGCCAACCTCCCTCTTCTCCGTGAGTCCCAAAGGGGCAGCTCCAAGAATGTGCTGAGAATTCATCCCTTGCGCTAAAAATGAGACGCAAGTAGCACCCACCCGTGAATTTTATTTTCTCTCTCGCTCTGCGGCTCCTGCCTGCTTGTCTCTCCTCAGTGCTCACCTGCACCTGTGCTCGGATGGGGCAGCTGAGGGAAGGTGCTGCCATCTCCCCAGCCCCGGCGGACCGCCCCTCAGCTGTGTCCTCTGTCAGGGAGCGTCGTCATCTCTCCTGCCTCCCAGAGCGTGTCCTGTAGTGGCAGACGCGCGGGCTTTTCCCTGCACGCGCATACGGGAAGGGAAGGGAAGGGAAGGGAAGCACAGTGAGAGCTGGGCTTGTCAAAGAGTAATGGGGGTGGTGGGAAGCGTAGCTAGAACCGGAGAGCTACAGCGCAAAAGCGAAGCGGACGGGACACAAAAGTAAAATGGTGCACAGGAATGCTGAGGAGAGAACTCCCGCAGCACACAGGAAATCAGTGTCAGAATCTATTGTCTTCTGACTGCCAAATTAAAAATAATGGCACGCTTTGCAACGCTAAGCTCGCTCTAATCGTCTGAACTGTTTCTTTCCAACCCCCACCGCCCCCAGCACACCGCTCAGCCTCCTCAGCCTGAAATGCCTTGTTTTCCTTCTTTTTTTTTTTTTTTTTTTATGACAGGGCAACTTCTGTTCCCGAGGTGGTGCCTACGGTACAGCTATCTCTTCGAAGACAGTTTGGTTTAGGTCAGAGAATGTTGAGCCTGGACTGAATCAGCCTCTGTTTCTATTTCTGGAAATCGTCGGTCCTGTGCATCAAGCCCGGAAAAAAGGAAATATGAACCAAAGGACGTGGGGCCTGCAGGGCTAGGAAATTATTTGAGAAGAGGTTCAGTGGGGAAATGACTCTTTGTCTGTGGGGCGTCCAGGCAAGCAACCCAGCTGCTAGAAAGCGGCGCTGTCCCCAGGATGGCCTCGGCGGTCCCGTTGGAGTCGGGGCAACAAGGACAAGGCAGGGTGAAGCATCTGGCCTGCCGTGTGGAACGTGACTGTACAAAGCACGTGTGATGCACTGCAAGTTTACTTGTTTAAACTGTGAGTTAAAGAAGGTGTGCGGTTGCTTTGTAAACAGCCGACGCTCTAAAGCTACACCCATCTAATTGCTAGCTGTATTAAATCTATCGTATTGCTGTTTCTGCATTAAAAAATAAAAAAGAAAAAAACCAACACACCTATGTAAGCACTTCTAAGTACAACGGAAAACCACTGTTTAACGCGTGGCATGTGTGGGTTGTTTTTTTGGGGTGGGAGGGTGGGGTGTATGACAAAAACCTGCGAGAGACACACGCACATACGCACATGTCATGTTTAGCGCTCACCTAAACCCAAAAAAGAAAATCCACTCTTTATTTTGCAGCATTAGCATTAGCTTCCAGCGCACAGCCTGAGCGCACACCTCTGCTCTCACCGTCTGCTCCCTCTTCAACCGTGTGTGGCTGTCATCAGCTTGCACAGGCTTTGCTCGTGCAAGTTTCCGCGACAGCTTACGAGAAGGCAGGGAAACCAACCCAGCAAGACGCGTAGTGCCTTCCTCTATGGGCTCCGTCCAGCCTTTGTTAAAATGAGCAGAAAAGAAATCTGCTGCTGCCTTTACCCTGACTGACTCTTACAGAGAGCATCTGACTTGACCCGCAGCAAAGTGATGCCCCAGGCAGCAGCACGTATTGGCGCGGACCGCGGTTTCACCCACCTGTTTTACTGCGCCGGTCCTTTCCCACGGCCGATGCCGCAGATGTGGCGCGCCCCACCCCCAAACCTCTTTACGAGGGTTCCCTGGGCTCTGCAAGTCGCCTGCTGGACGTGTTGCTGATTCAGGCACGGGCAAAGTCAGCTTCTTCGCTGGCCTCGGGCCAGGGCAGCCACGTACTCGAGGGAAACTCAGAATATCTCCAGCGAGATCTCACCGGGAGGCTGGGACCTCGTCAGTAGGGGAGAAAGCCAAGCGACTGACACTGAAAGGGAGCTCTTTGCTAGGCTGTAGATCGTAAAGTTAACAAAGAAAACAAACCTGCCTTTTTAAAAATGCCCTCTTTTGAGTCTGCCACATTTGATACGGATTTTTTAAATTGCAGGGTATATCTCCTACAGGCCTCATGCAAAGGGAAGTGAGTACCTCTGGCTCTCAGGACAAGGGGGTCCCTCAGGAGCCCAGGTGCTCACGCCAGCCGGCATCTGGCACAGCACAGGGCAGGAGCTTTGGCAGTAGTACGTGAGCTGAGAATGAGAGTTAGGCAGCACTGCGCGCTTCTCCTGTGAGCCGCCGAGGCTCGCGCGCTGTACCTTCCACAAATAAAAGGCCAGAAGAGTCAGCATTTCTGCTAGTTCCAGCCTCATCCGTACCCTCGTCGGTGTAGCTGTAAGCAAGTGTCCCGTAGCGACTGGGAGCGTGGCAGCTGGGCTTCCTGCGCTGCCTTAGGTTGTGCCCTTGGAGAGACCCTTCTCCGAGCCCCGTGAGCCCCGGGGTGGGTGGGCTGCGGTGCCGTTCAACGCTGAATAGGCACGAAGGCCTGTAAACAAAAGGTATTTATATCGCACCCATACCCGGCAGCCAACCGCCGCTTTATTTACGTATTCTGCACCTCCTGCCGACGCTTTTAAACTTAGCCGATATTGCCGCAGTTTTCACTGACGGGGCAGGGGGCTGCCACGCTGCAGGGGGAGTGTCTGGGTGTCTCCCACGGACACAGACGTCCTCAGCTGGGTAGGGACAGGGTGAGAGCTGGAACAACTCTGCTGACATGTAAGGGCCGTCCCAGGGCAAGGCTCCTGGGTCTGGGGGCTGAAAGGCGAGCCACGCTGGGTGGTTGGTGTGGGAGTTGTGGAGCAAGTAGGGGGAAAAAAAAACCAACAAGAAAAAACCATCCAAATGTTTCACAGCAGGTAGAAAGCTAGGCAGAAAGCAAACTGAATGCTGTAAAGACAAAAGCCGAAAGCCGGCTATGGACTGTACGAAGAGTCAGTGCCACGGAAGGAGGTTATTTCTTCAACTGACCATAGGAGGCTTTTTGTGAGAAAACACAACACCTTTCTGCTACGGCGCGGTACCGCAGCAGTAATGGGCCAGAGCGTGCGAGCGCCTTTGGCAGGATCGGTAACGGCCGGGGCACGGCCGAACGGCCAGCCCACCTTCCGCACAAGGAAAACACCATTCCCCTGGAACGCCACGCAGACCCAGGACAGGTAAGGCGGAGGCCGAGCCCAGGCGCCCCCATTGCCAAGGACCACCTTGGCCTTGCAGCGTCTCACGCTTCGGGGTGTTTTGCAGGCCGTGGCTAAGCTCAGGCCCCCTGCTAGTGGCTGCCCCCGGTCGCCCGGCGCCGGTCGGGCCCCAGCCCCCAGCGCGGTGCGGCGCAGGGCAGTGACCCAGCAGGGCGGCCCCCCGGGCCCCAGCCCCCCCCCCCCGCCTGCGGCCAGGCCCCGCGGCCGCCGGCCTCTTCCTCCTCTGCCCGCTCCCGTCGCAGACGGCTCGGTATGTGTCACGAGCGGCAGCCCCGTTCAGCAGCTCTCGGAGGGCGCGCGGCTCTGGCCGGCCGTGACCGGGGCCCGCAGGGGTTTCCCGCTCGCCCCGAGAAGGCGCTGGCCCCGAGCCGGGGCGTCCCGCCCCGCCCCGCCCGGCCCTCGGCGCCCTCGCGAGCTGAGCGCGGCCCGGCCAGCAGGGGGCGCTGGCGCTCACCGGCTGGGCGCGGGGGCGGTCCGGCGCGGGGGCGGGGCCGGTGGGGGCCGCTCCTTCCGGCCGCCCTTTAAGGGCCGCCCCGCGGGGCTCGGGCTTCCGGTGGCGCGTGCGCGGCGCGTCGGAGCGGGGGCGGGAGCGGTGCGTGTGGAGGCCGAAGGGCCGGTGCGTGTGGCGGCCGGGTCGCGAGGCGTCCCTGTGCGGTGCCGGGGCCCCTCTGCGGCCCGGCGTGGGAAGCCCGCGGCCGGCGGAGCCTGCTCGGAGCTGGGCGGGGAGCGCCGCGGCGGTCCGGCCGCCGGCAGCCATCCCCTGCGGTGTCCGGCAGCCCCTCGGGACGCCTGGAGGCCTGGCGGTGCCCGAGCCTCGCCTGCGGCAGCCGCCTGAGAGAGCAGCGCGGCCGTGTCCGGGGGCCGGAGAGCGCTGGTGGGTGAGTTCGGGCAGCGGGTGGGTCTCCGTGTGAGGTGAGGCCTGGCGCGGGCCGGGGGGTATCTCCGTGCGGGTCGGGCCGGGGGCGGGGCGGGGGCCGGGCCCCGCAGAGAAGCCCCGGTCGGGCATCGTTCGCTTTTCCACAATGTAGGGCTCTCCCCGGTTATTTTTTGTGTACTGTGTTTTGGGTCACCTGAAAGCCTTTGGCCGGTTACGTTTGGTGCGGGGAGATGGCAGGTGTGGACCCTGAAAGATCTCGGGTGGGGGGCGTGGGAGGTATTTCTTGCCTTAAAACTCTGAGCCCACCTCGTGTGTCATGTCGTGAGTCTCGTGACTGTGGCAAATGGCTGAGTCGGGCGTTTTCTGATAACTAACTTCTGAACGTGTGCGTGTGTAGGCACGGGGAGATTTGTGCAGTGTGACGGAGCCCCTTGTGCTTCTGTGCTAATGTCTACCTGTTCTAGACCTCCAGAGTTGGAAAGCCTTTGTTTAGTGCCTAGTTGTGCCTGCGTAACAAATGTTTTAGCTGCTGATGGGTTATACCTCTGCTGCGAACTTCTTGCTGGGTGGCTTGATTGTTTCTGGTTGTCCGTGTAAATCTAGGCAGCTATTTTCTGCCCGGTGGTGAAGCCTATCGCTTTGGATAACAAAGGGCAGGAGTGCAATAAAGAAAAAGGTGATTCGTCTGCTGCAGCTCCTTGGAAACAATTCGTTCCTTATTTTCTGCCCTTGGGCAGGCGTTGTGCTTTCCAGATAATGCAGCCTCTCCTGTGCCTGTCCACGCCGTGCATTTTGTCCTGCCCTTGCTTGAAAAGGCTCTCCTTGCCTTCCTCCCCTCTGCTGCAGTTGCCTTAATCTCTCGCTGCTGCTGCTGCTGCTGCTGGAAGAGGGATAAAGGGAGTGTTGTCGATCGGGTTGTTAAAAGCTTTTTCGCGGGCTGTAACGCGCGGGAAAGGGGGGCCGGGGGGGAGGATCAGTTTGCGGGGAAAATGGGAAACCAACATCACCTTCCCCTCCTACGGCGCAGCCCGGCCGCACGGCTCCCCGGGGATGCCCCTGCCCGCGGGTGTACCGTGTGTGCGCCCCCCGCGTGGGGCGGGGGACGACGACACCCCCCCACACACCGTCGGCGGCACTGGGGCAACCCCTGCCCCAGGGCTCCGCGCTCGTACCCGGCTCTCCCCGCTCCGGCACGGCACGGGGCTGGACGCACCGAGAAGACCCCGGAGCGGCTTCTCGCGTCCGGGCGAGAACAGGGCCCGGCCCCGAGCAGCCGAGCGGGCACCGCCGGTAGCTCGGAGGAGCGGGGCCGGCTCGGCTCGAGGCGTCAGAGCGAAAAGGGACGAGAACCGTCCCGGAGCGTCCGGGGGTTGGGGGGGTTGGCGGATGGTCCGGTGGCCGGGTTCGGCTCCGTGCCGGGCCGTGGGGCAGCCGGAGCCGCGCCAGAGCAGGTGAGGAGCCGCATGGCCGGGCGCGCTGTGGGTCGGCGGGTTTGGGCTGTGGGGTCTCCCGGTCCGCGGAGCCCCCGGGGGGGCGGCGGGGTGCGGGCAGCAGCGGCCCCGGGCCGAGCGCTGTCGTGGGTCGGTGGTTGGGTTTTGGGGCCGAGCCCGTGCCCGTCCCCGGGGAGTAGGGGCAGCCCCACCCGGCTCTCGACTGCTCCTCGTCGGGGTCGGGCGGCGGCGGCGGCGACCCCGGCGGGGGCTCCTGCGGTGCCGGGCGGGTCCCCCCTTGCCCGCGAGGCAGGCAGGGACCCCGGCTGCTGCCGCCGCGGTTTGCTGGAGGCGGGCTGGGCCCGGCCCCCTGTGGGGTTGGGGTGCGGGCCCGGCGCTGCCGGGGAAACGAGGCCTGCGAGAGCAGGAAGAAAGCGCTGCCGGGCCGGTGCTGGGCTGCCCCGCCGGGGTGCGGGGCCGGGCCCGCGCAGTTCAGTTCCCAAGGCCTCCCCGACAGTGCCCGCGTGGGCCGTGGGGGTGCAGGGCTGCGGGGTGGCTGCGCTCTCCGCGGCCCTGAGCGTTGCCCGTGGGGACTGCGGAGGGGGCCGGGACGCAGCCAGGTTCAGCTGGTTTGGTCCCTGAGCGTGGAGAGCACAGCTCTTCTGTTCCTGGGCCTTGAGAGCAGGCTCCTGTGGCTGACGCCGGGGCCCTGAAACAGATCGAGTCGTGCGTTTTGAAGGCCTGAGCGAGGGGACTAAGTGGTGTGGTTTTGGGCTGAGGAGCAGAGGTCAAGTGCTGCGCTTTTGGGACTTGAGAACAGGCTCAGCAGCTGGGCTTTTTGGCTCAGAACCGGTCCCAAAGTGAGCTGGTTTGGGGGCCAAAAGCAGAAGCCGGTTTGGCTGCTTGTGGGGGTGGCGTGGGGGCATCGGGTGCTGCAGGGGAAAGCAAGGGTTGGGCAGGGTACGAGGACTCTCCCCGGAGGTGGGGGTCCGGTCACATCGGACCCCGAAGTTCGGGAGGCCGGCATGCACCAGAGCGAACTCGCCACCTGAGGCGGGTCTCTGGAGGAAGGGTGCTTTTTGGATCCAGCGCAGCGCACCCTCTTTGGGTCCAGCTCTTCATTCTGCGCTGCTTAGAAGAGTTATTAACCAATTAATTAAACATACAAACTAAGTCACAACAGCTCTATCGGCTCCATCGTGGTTTGGAGCTCTGAATCGGTTTCATTTGGTGTCTAACACATTTTTTCCCCGAGGAGAGGCTACGTTTCAAGTTAATTAGTTTTCTCACAAGTGTGTCAGTCGATAAAATTGAGTTACGATTATTAAAACCACAAAGGTGACAGGAGTCTCACGGATCGGGTCTATTTCTGAAAATGTATTCATCCCATGCAAATGTCATCGGGATACAGATCATCTGCACTTCATGCTCTGACAAGACAAGATGCTGAGACAGGGATGAGCTCCAAAAGGACTACTGAAAAGAAAAAAAACCCACGCACTTCATGAAGTCATGGGGGGTTTTTTTGTTTGCATTTGGGGGGGCGGGGTGGCTTTAACAAAAGAGTGCAGTGTTGGCTGGCAGCAGCCTGCAGAGCATTTTTGCTGCCTGATCTCTCCTGTTCTTCTCTTCCACTCCTCTTTCAGGGCTGTAATTGTCATTTGGATAGTTTTAGAAGAGCAGTTAAGTTCCTCGCCTGTGTCTCAATGTGCTGGTAATACCAGGAAGGTGAATGCTTGAACCGGTCGGGCGGGTGGGAATAACTTGGCTGCAGGTAGAACTTCTGAGGGAAGACCAGCAAAACCAGGAAGCAAATAGCAAGTTCCCAAAAAATGTGCGGGTGTCAAACACATAAAAGTTTTATTGCCGAATGTTTTGTTTTTGGCAATATGTTCCAAATGCCTATTTTTGGTAAACATAACTTTTCAGGAGATTCAGGGTTGTGTGTGGCAAAACATGTCCCTCTGTTTTTGTGTCCTGCCGCACAAATGGCCGGCGGCAGGGCTCTCGTTCCCCGCTCTCGCTATTGCCACAGCAGGGCTGCGATATTTAGACCTAAGGGATGGGTTTAGGAATGGAAGGAGAGAGAACGCCTGTGTTCTGTAAGGGCTATGAATGCTGACCCTTTGCCTCTGTCTGCCGCTTTTCCTGTGCGGGTGATGAAGCCGTTTTACTTTCCTCTGTTGTTCCTGGTCTAAGTAGTTGCAAGGCTGTCGCCGCTGTGGGTGTGCAATTTGTGTTTCTGTGGAGTCCTAGCTACGGCTCGCTTCTAGTGTGGCCAAGCGTCAAGGTAGGGCTTTCAGCTTAAAGCTTCAGAAGCGCTGCGTGCCGAGATGGGTGTAGGTGAAACTGCTGTTGCGTCTGCAGCTGTGCTCGCAGGGATGCTGGGTGGCTCCGCATCAAACCGGCGAGGTGCGCGTGGACCTCCGTCGGGCTGCGCCCTGGGTGCGCGAGCGTGCGGTGTTTTTGCTGTTCCGGCTTGTATGTGCGAGGGCTTAACGTTTGATTTAATGCATTTCCTTTAACGGCAGGCTGTAGTTGGGCTCTAGATGGTATTCCTACGTGGGCGCAGGAGCTGTGGAATGGTTAAGCTGTTGCTGTGCCTCCAGGTGACTTGTTCAGTAACACTGTTTTTCCAGGTGCAGATGGATGAGTCGTGCAGGGCAACGGAGGAGAGCCCAGGGGAGCGCTGTAAGAAGGTGAGTCTGTGTGTAGTACTGGAGGGAAGATGTGACTGATGGCTATAGGGCTCCATTATGGGTTTTACTCTTTTTTTTTTTTTTTGTGATCTGAGGGTGCTAAGCGATGAGCCGAGCGTGATGTGGGCCCTGGAGGTGAGTCAGGCAAGGTGACCGGTGCTTGGTGGGCTGGAGTAGGTGTTCTTTTTCAGGTTATTCAGGGTTTTTTCTCCTTCTCTTCACTTTCCCATCCCAATTTGGGGCCGATTCCCTCAAACGGGGACTTCCCCCTGTGGGGCTGCTTATGCAGCCTGGGAGCTGCTGCCTGGGCACAAAAATACCTCAAACCCCTTGACTCTGGGCCTGCAATGAGGGGTGAAAATACAGGAAGAATTCTGGTGGAAAGAAAACAACTTGGGGCTTCTGGGAAAGCCAACTCCAGCTGGATTTGTGCGGCTGGAAAGGAAAAAAAAAAGGGGGTGGGGGGAAGGAACAACAACCTAAAAGCACCCGCCAACCATTCTCATGCACAAAACCGAAAGTGAAAATGACCATTTTTTGTAGGGCAAAAGCACAAAAAATCCCCACAGAACTCAGTAGTTTGGAAAAGCAACCCCAATTATTACATTATGTAAAGAAGGCGGGGGAAAAAAAAAGAAAACCAAACCAAAACCCGATCACAACCCTGATGCCACATGCCTACAAGCAGTTCCTGGGGCTTATTCTGCGGGGGTGGGAACCCAACCTTGTTCCCCAGGTTTGCTGTGCTGCTTCTCCTCCCTCGAGACACTTTGCTGTTTGGTGCAGAGGCAATGAACGGCGCTGCTGGGGCTGCGAGGGGGAAAGGTGCAGAGGAATAGAAGCTCTGTGGATGCAGCCAAGTTACGGTTTCTGGATGGTATTAATCGAGAAGAGTAATTCAGATAATGCTGCTGCCCAGCGACCAGAATTGGGTACTGAGCCCGGGAGCCGTGCACGCGCGGTGGCGTCCCTGTGATCCCCATTGCTCTCTCCGCAGGTAACAGCCCTGCGATGCTGCGGTGCCTGCGAGGTGATGCCGCCGTGCTCGTTGCTGCTTCCTGGTAAGGAAAGGCCTCCTCCGCTCCTGCTGCAGCGTGGTGGTGTGTCGGACACGATTCCCTGTGTCGGGTGAGGCCTAGGGCTGCCGGCGAGGTGAGCGAGCCCCTTTGGTGGGTGCAGGGGTATCTCCTTGTGTGCCTGTACTACTGGGGCTGGTGGGATGGGAAGCTTCAAATGACCCGCCGAGGCAGGCTTCTGGTATGCTAAAGGCGAGCGGGTGAGGGCAGCCCTAGGAGTTACCCGGGAGCTGATAGAAGGGAAGAGGGAAAGGAGGAGGAGGATGATGACCTTTTCCCCCTGCAGCTTCTGGGTGCAGAAGATGGCCGACTCCCCAGCTCACCAGAGCTCCCCCTCAGCCTCCCCTGGCCCCCCTTGCCCCGTGCGCCTGCCCCCAGCTCCAGCACGGGCGAGCTAGGCTACGTGCCTAGGAAGCCTCATCTGGTAAGAGCTGTAAGACACCCACGTATTCTCTTCAGGTGGAGGACGGCCTAGAGTCTGGAGCTGCAGAAGAGGCAGGGAGGAGAGGAGGGGAAAGAAGCATCTGAACGGCTAAATTGTGCCAGCAGCGCTGAGAGCGAGAGTCGCGGTGAGTCCTGGGCCACTGGGGCCCCGTTGCCTCTCTTGTGCGTCCTGGGCCCTCCCTGTCTCTCCCCCGGCCCCCTCTCTTTCCTTACCTGCTGCAAAATTTACTTTTTTTTTTTGCGCCCCCCCCCCCCCCCCCCCCCCGCACCTTCTTTCTCCATCTCGCTCTGAGTGTCTCCCTGCCTCCCCATCTTTTCAGTCCTCCCTCTCTCTGTCCTGTAGCCTGTGGCTCCTTTTTCTTTCTCCGCCTCTCTCTGCCTGGCTCTGGCTCCGTTTTTTTTTTTTTTCCTCCTGCTCTGTCCTGTAGCCTGTCGGTGTTTTGTTGTTCTCTGGCTCTCTTGATCTGACTCCCTGTGTTACCGAAAAAAGCGTTAAAATCAGAAACGACTCCTCAACACCAATTTAGTATTAAAGAGCAGGCATTCTTTATTCGCGGCGCCGGATGCACGGGGGATCGCTCCTCCTGGTGTGCGTACCTCACGCACCTTTCCCGTACAATTTGTAGATCAATGTTTTACGTATTCATACATATTCATTATTGTCCTGTCTGCTGATTGGTACAAACTTGCTCGTTCCGTATGTAAATCGCTGCGCAGGCTCGGTTGTCCTCTTCCGTTGTTCTCTTCTGTTACTTGGGTCGGTGGTGGTCTGTGAGTCGGTGGTCGCGATCTCCCCCTGCCGGAATTACCTTTTACCTTCTTGGCTCTTAATCTTGGCAGTCTTGGCTAGTTTTCTCAGTCTGCTAAGCGAAACCGCGTTTTGTCATCCTTTTCTGACAGAAGCACGTTGTCTGTTGTTCTGTTCGCATTAACGATCGCCTAGGGACTAAAATGCAGATCGACAGGTGCGCTGATTGGTACGCTCCATGTTCCCGTAATGGAACACTGTCTCTGGTTGATTTCATCACTTTGGTTACATTTCCCCTGTTTGGAAGTTCTGAAATAATAATTTTCTCAATACTTCCATCCTAGATCAATAATATTCCACTATGTCAGTTTAGTGTTTGCTTCATGTTCTGAAATTTTTCACTTGATTGTGGTCTCCAGGGTGTATGCAGGTCCCATTTTCTACCCAAAATTTTATTAATTTGTTGAAGTACCTCTGCAAAAAAATGTGGTGCTCTATCAGAGGACATTCCCGTTGGCACTCTAAATCTTGGTATTATTTCCTTCAGCAACGTTTTAACTACTACTCTAGCTTTGTCGGTGCAGCACGAGAAAGCTGCTGGCCATCTAGAAAATTTGTCAATCAGCACTGACAAATACTGCTCTATCTATTTTGTCTGGGTAACTCAGAGAACTTAATTTGCTAATAATTTCCGGGAGAATTTTTTGTTTTGTTACTCCTAAAGGTTGTTTCCTTTGGTTCAGGGGATTATTTCTAGGACAGATTGGACACTTAGCTACTATGGGTTTAACTATTCTTGTCGTGCCTACACACGCTACAGATGTTTTTAAACTCAAAACCGTAGCGCCTACAGCCTAATGTGTTTGCTCATGGTTTTCTTTTGCAAGTTCTGTCATAACTTGTGGGGTGGTTGTTGTTATTACTTGTTTTTCTGGTGTTACCTACCATCTCTCTGTGTTTTGTGATGCTTCCAATTGTTCTGCTAATTGCTCATCCAATTTATTATATCTCGGTTTCAACTTTGGAATTCTGATCTGTTTTACTGGTACTAGTGCAAGGATACCTTGCTCTGCAGTCCTCTTTGCAGCTTTATCGGTCAGTCGTTTGCTTATGTTTACAGCCGTCTGGCCAAATCGATGAGCTTTGCAACGCTTTACCGCCACTTCTTTTGGTTTCTGCACGTCTTCCGGAAGTTGGAGAATTTCTTCTTTATGCTGTATTGATGATTCTTGGGCTGATGGCAGTCCTTTCTCCTTCCCAATAGCTCCATGATCGTGGATCACACCAAATGCACGTTTGGAATCAGTCTAGATATTTATCCTTTGTCCTTCTGCCATTCGCAGAGCTCGCTTCAATGCTACCAATACTGCTTTCTGTGCTGAGGTGTTTGCAGGCAGCACCCCTGACTCCATTCCCTCGGCGGCGATAACGACAGCATATCCGGCCATTCGCTTCTCTTCTCGCCCAGAGCTTCTTCCATCTGTAAACAACTCCAGATCAGGATTTTCCCAGAGGTTTGTGTCTCAGGTCTGGTCTGCTGGAATAGACTTGTTCAATAGTTAGCAAGCGATCGTGTTCTAAATTGTCCGTAAGGTTTTCTGTTGTTAAAAACATAGCAGGATTCAGTATAGCAGTAGTCTTCGATTCCACATCGTCTTGTTCTAACAGAACAACTTGATATTTCAACATTCTGCTAAGGGATAGCCAACGACCCCCCTTTTGTTCTAAAACAGTCACCGCTATGTGCGGGACATATACTGTCATCTTCTGTCCCATTGTTAACTTTGGGGCTTCCCGGATCGGCAGCGCTGTTGTTGCTACTGCCCGTAAACACCTAGGCCATCTTTTACTCGCGTGGTCAGGTTGTTTGGAGAAGTAGCCCACAGGTCTCTTCCAGGTTCCCAGTCGCTGTGTCAGCACTCCAAGGGCTAAATGTTGTCTTTCGTGGACAAACAACTGAAAAGGTTTAGCGAAATCAGGTAGGCCTAATGCAGGGGCCATCATCGAGGCTCTTTTCAGTTCTTTGAATGCCGTTTGGCATCCGGGCGTCCAGGTTAAATATTTATCCTTTTGAGTCTTTCAATGCCTCAAATAATGGTTTTACATACAGTCTACAGTTCAGAATCCAGAGCTGATGCTATTTCATTGTTTTCAGAAAAGCTCTCAGTTCCTTCGGGCTGCTAGGTTCGGGAATTTGACAAATAGTTTCTTTCTTTTCACTTTCTAATTGTCTTTGTCTTTGAGATATTTCAAATCCTAAATAAATGGCTGCTTCTTTTCCTATTTGGGTTTTGTTTCTGGAAACTCCGCATCTTCCTTGGCCCAGAAAATTTAAAAATTTCAAAACATTTTTCTTTACTTTGTGCCGCTATCAGAATGTCATCCGCATTCTGTAACAAGATGCCTCTCCCTGGGTTCTGTTTTTTCTATATCTCTAATTTTTTTTTGCCAGCTGAGTCTCAAGTATCGTAGGACTATTTTTAAATCCTTGTGGAAGTACGGTCCATGGTAGCTGTGTCTTTCATTCTGTGGTGGGGCTTTCCCATTGCAAAGCAAATAGGCTTTGACTTTTTATGCCTGGAGGTATGCAAAAGAAGGCGTCCTTCAAATCTAGTACAGTAAACCATTTATGCTCCTCCTTTAAAAGAGGTCAGTAAAGTGTATGGATTAGCTACTACCGGATGTATATCTTGGACCACCTGATTTATAGCCCTTAAATGGTGAACTAGCTAATACTCTTTGCCTCTAGATTTCTTTACTGGCGACACAGGAGTACTATATTCTGATTCACATTCCACTAAAAGCTCATATTCTGAAAAATTTTATAATTAACTTCTGTAATCCTTTTCGAGCCTCTCGCTTAATAGGGTATTGTTTTTGTCTTACGGGCTTGGCTCCAGGCTTTAAGGTTACTTTTACCGGCTCTGCCCACTTAGATCGCTCCGGAGCTCCGCTCGCTCAAACCAAAGGAATTACTACGTTTTCCACTTCCTCGGGAACCCGTTCCTCCCTGGAGGAATCCTGTAACATAAACGCTCTCGCCTCTGTGGCTTTTGATTCTGGTATTAGTGATTTAATCTCTCCATCTTTAAAAGTTACTTGAGCATCTAATTGACCTAATAGATCTCGTCATAACAGAGGCAGTGGACATTCAGGCATATGCAGAAACTGGTGAGTTGCCCATTGCTTCTCCAATTTAAACTTTAATGGCTCTGAGAGGGGCTAATTTTTCTTTGCCCTGTTGCGCTAGCAACATCTACTGATTTATGATCAAATTTCTCTTCACGTGTATTCAATACCAAATAAGTGGCTCCCGTATCTACCAAAAATTCTATTTCTTCATTCCGTAGCTTCAGTGTAACCAGGTGTTCAGCTAGGGTTGATTCCCCTGGTCTCCTTCATGCCAAGCTACTTCAAGCATTTAACCCAGATCTCTGGATTCAGGTTGTTCTAGTTTCTGAAGGTTGTTTTCTCTCCCCCCGCCCCCATCTGGGGCTGATTGTCTTATGAATATAGAGACCAGCTGAATTGCTTTTTCTGGTTTTTCTGGGTTCAAATGAGTATATTTTCTGGTGGTCACCTTCAGTCTTTCCATAAAGGCTGAAGGGGACTCACTTAATTCTTGTCTCACTTCATAAATTTTGACCAATTTATTGCTTTTGGCATTGCTTGTCTTACTCCAAATAAAATCTCTCTCTGACATCTAGTCAACATTCCCCTGGGTCCTGGCTGATTAGGGTCCCACTCGGGATTTGTAGATGGAAAATTCTTATTCATTGTTCTCTGTAAATTCCCGTTAGCATGTGCTCCCTGCACCTGCCTTCTGGCTGTATTCAGTACTATTTTCTTGTCAGTTTCATCAAGCGAAGTATCCAGTATCACAAGTAGAGCAACACTCTTTCAAGTTCTCACCACGTTTTCCTCTTTTCAGAAACATTGCCGTAGAATCTTGTGGACATACCTCACGCTGTTTCTGCTGCTCGGGATGATTCCACGGTGTAAAGAACAAATCAACATATGCCACTTCTTCCCATTTGCCTTTCCTTTTTACAAAACAACATTAATTGCAAGATGGTACGATATTGCAATGTCTCATGTTCTGGCCATTTGTGCCCACCTTCCAATTGATACGTTGGCCACCAATGATTGCAATATTCAATTAATGGTTTCCGAGTTAGTGGGTCACCGCCCCCGACGTCTTTGCAGTGCTTCAAAATACATCGCAAAGGTGTTCTCTGTGGGATAGGTTTCCTACTCAGTAATGCTCCCGTCTCCCAGTCGACTAGTAGTTGTGATTGTGCGCTATCGCAAATAGTAGTCAGAGGGACTCCAACCCCCGTTAGAGGTCTCACTGGAAATCTGCCACTGGGATCTGTAGCCCCCTGCTAGATATCCCTGGAGACTTCAACCCCCTGTTGAAGACTCCCCTACCCTCGGGTCCCGCTCCACAGGCTTTCGCCTAGCAGAGACTTACCAACCGAGGCACCTCTTGGCCCCGACCCTGCGTGGCTTTCGCCGCGCCTTACGGGCAGGCCTGTGGGACTCAAACCCGCTATCCTATCCTATGTGGGAAACTAACCCCACGTATTATTCTACCTAAGTTTCTTCTTCAAAGAATGCCTTGTTTACCTCAATCCAGGGGATCTTGCTCAGAATTCTCTGGCCCGGGGATCGGAAGCTCTCCCGGAGAATTCCTCGGGGCCGGCTGCAGGTCCCACGATCCCACGCATCCGTCGAGATTCAAAAGCAGGTTCCCACCTGGGGTGCCAAAACTGTTACCGAAAAACGCGTTAAAATCGGAAACGACTCCTCAACACCAATTTAGTATTAAAGAGCAGGCATTCTATATTCACGGCGCCGGATGCACGGGGGATCGCTCCTCCTGGCGTGCGTACCTCACGCACCTTTCCTGTACAATTTGTAGATGAAAATTTTACATACTCATACATAGTCATTATTGTCTTGTCTAGCGATGGGTACAAACTTGCTCGTTCCGTATGTCAATCACTGCGCAGGCTCGGTTGTCCTCTTCCGTTGTTCTCTTCTGAGTAGGTGGTGTTACTTGGGTCGGTGGTGGTCTGTGAGTCGGTGGTCGCGATCTCCCCCTGCCGGAATTACCTTTTAGCTTCTCGGCTCTTACTCTTGGCAGTCTTGGCTAGTTTTCTCAGTCCGCTAAGCGAAACCGCGTTTTGTCATCCTTTTCTGACAGAAGCATGTTGTCTGTTGTTCTGCTGACATTAACGATCGCCTAGGCACTAAAATGCAGATCGACAGGTGCGCTGATTGGTACGCTCCATGTTCCCATAATGGAACACCGTCTCTGGTTGGTTGATTTCATCGCTTTGGTTACACCTGTTCCTGTTGTTCAGTTTCTTCTTTTTTGGCTTTGTGTGATTCTCTCTGTGATTCTGTTTTTCTCTGCCTCGCTTTTCCCAGCTCCCCGTCCCTCACTTTTAATGCCCGTTATCCTTCACCAGCACACTCTCCCTTGGTTCCCATCCTCGTTTCTGAATTCCTCCTGCTTTGCCACGTAGCCCGTGACTTTTTTCTTAATCTCTCTCTGTCTGCCTCAACGCTCCCCCCGTGCTTTTTAATTCGTCTGCTCTGCTCTGTACCCTGCTACTGTTCTTGCCTTTCTGAGTTCTTCTCTGTCCAGCTCCCTTGCCCTATTCATGAATTCCTGTTCTTCCTGCAGCCACCGCTGTTCCCTGTGACCTCCATCTCTCTCTGTCCAGCTCCCTGTCCCTAGGTTTTAATTCCTGCCTCTGCCCGCTGTAGCCTGTCTAGATGTTTCTCTCGGCCTCTCTCTCTGTCCGGCTCCCTCTCTCTGTGTTCTAATTCCACGTTCTCTGTCACGTGGACCCGTGCTATTTGTTTGTCCTCATCTCTCTCTGTCCAGCTCCTTGCTGCGATGTTTTATTTCCTCATTTCCTCCCTCTCTGTCTTTGTAGCCCATTGCTGTTGGTTTTTTTTTTTTTTTTCCACTTGTTTCTTCATGTGTCTCTGTCTGCCTCCCAGTCCCTGATCTTTAATTCCTCCTTCCCTGTAGGCCGCTGTTCCTTTTTTCCATTCTACATTGTGTTCTCTTTGGTCTCGTGTTCTTATTCATTGATTCCCTCCTCGCTGCCCTGTGGCTTGTCCCCATTTTATTGTTGCTTCTCTCTCCCTCTCTCTGGCTTCTTGCCCCTGTTTTTAAAATTCCTCCCTCTCTTCTCTCTTCCCTGTAGGCCGTGTGATCTTTAGCCTTTCTCCATCTCTTTCTGCCCAGCTCTCTGTGTCTATTCATTAATTCTTCCCTCTCTGCCCTGTAGCCTGTAGCTTCTGTCCTTTCTCCATCTTGCTGTCCCTGGCTCCCCCGTGACCCTATGCTAGAATTGTTTCTCTCTTCTCTCCGTACGCATTGCGATTCCTTTTGCTCTCTGTCTCCCTTTGGTTTTTTTCTTTTTTTTTTTCTGGCTCCCTGTCCCTAATTCTTAATTCTCTGCCTTCTCGTGCCCCATGGTTTGTTCTGTGGGGTTCTCTCGCGGTTCCCTCGCAGTTCCCTCCAGTCCATACTGGGCTATATTGGTCTAGTCCATACTGGGCTATATTGGTCTGTCCCGGCTTCCTCCCACTTCTTTCCCAGTGCCTCACAGTAGGTCCCGGTTCCGTCCATGGGATGAACTGTGAGGGAACTGTGAGGGAACTGTGAGGGAACTGTGAGGGAACTGTGAGGGAACTGTGAGGGAACTGTGAGGGAACTGTGAGGGAACTGTGAGGGAACTGTGAGGGAACTGTGAGGGAACTGTGAGGGAACTGTGAGGGAACTGTGAGGGAACTGTGAGGGAACTGTGAGGGAACTGTGAGGGAACTGTGAGGGAACTGTGAGGGAACTGTGAGGGAACTGTGAGGGAACTGTGAGGGAACTGTGAGGGAACTGTGAGGGAACTGTGAGGGAACTGTGAGGGAACTGTGAGGGAACTGTGAGGGAACTGTGAGGGAACTGTGAGGGAACTGTGAGGGAACTGTGAGGGAACTGTGAGGGAACTGTGAGGGAACTGTGAGGGAACTGTGAGGGAACTGTGAGGGAACTGTGAGGGAACTGTGAGGGAACTGTGAGGGAACTGTGAGGGAACTGTGAGGGAACTGTGAGGGAACTGTGAGGGAACTGTGAGGGAACTGTGAGGGAACTGTGAGGGAACTGTGAGGGAACTGTGAGGGAACTGTGAGTAGGGGGGCGGCCCCCCGGGCCCCAGCCCCCCCCCCCCCCCCGCCTGGGGCCAGGGCCCCGCGGCCGCCGGCCCCTTCCTCCTCTGCCCGCTCCCGTCGCAGACGGCTCGGTATGTGTCACGAGCGGCAGCCCCGTTCAGCAGCTCTCGGAGGGCGCGCGGCTGTGCCCGGCCGTGACCGGGGCCCGCAGGGGTTTCCCGCTCGCTCCGAGAAGGCGCTGGCCCCGAGCCGGCGCGTCCCGCCCCGCCCGGCCCTCGGCGCCCTCGCGAGCTGAGCGCGGCCCGGCCAGCAGGGGGCGCTGGCGCTCACCGGCTGGGCGCGGTGGCGGGGCCGGTGGGGGCCGTTCCTTCCGGCCGCCCTTTAAGGGCCGCCCCGCGGGGCTCGGGCTTCCGGTGGCGCGTGCGCGGCGCGTCGGAGCGGGGGCGGGAGCGGTGCGTGTGGAGGCCGAAGGGCCGGTGCGTGTGGCGGCCGGGTCGCGAGGCGTCCCTGTGCGGTGCCGGGGCCCCTCTGCGGCCCGGCGTGGGAAGCCCGCGGCCGGCGGAGCCTGCTCGGAGCTGGGCGGGGAGCGCCGCGGCGGTCCGGCCGCCGGCAGCCATCCCCTGCGGTGTCCGGCAGCCCCTCGGGACGCCTGGAGGCCTGGCGGTGCCCGAGCCTCGCCTGCGGCAGCCGCCTGAGAGAGCAGCGCGGCCGTGTCCGGGGGCCGGAGAGCGCTGGTGGGTGAGTTCGGGCAGCGGGGGGCGGGTGTGTGTCTCCGGGCGGGGCCGGGGGGCTCCGTGCCCCGCAGAGGAGCCCCGGTCGGGCATCGTTCGCTTCCGAACAATGCAGGTCTGTCCCTGGTTATTTTCTGTGTACAGTGTTTCGGGCCACCTGAAAGCCTTTGGCCGGGTAGGTTTGGTGCGGGGCGATGGCAGGTGTGGACCCTGAAAGATCTCGGGTGGGGGGCGTGGGAGGTATTTCTTGCCTTAAAACTCTGAGCCCACCTCGTGTGTCATGTCGTGTTATCATGTCGTGAGTCTCGTGACTGTGGCAAATGGCTGAGTCGGGCGTTTTCTGATAACTAACTTCTGAACGTGTGCGTGTGTAGGCACGGGGAGATTTGTGCAGGGTGACGGAGCCCCTTGTGCTTCTGTGCTAATGTCTACCTGTTCTAGACCTCCAGTGTTGGAAAGCCTTTGTTTAGTGCCTAGTTGTGGCTGCGTAAGTGCTGTTGCGCCTGCAGCTGTGCTCGCAGGGATGCTGGGTGGCTCCGCATCAAACCGGCCGCCGGGCGGCCGGGTTGTGCCGCAGAGCATGCCGGGAGCTGTAGTCCTTGCGGCTGCCGGGCGGCCGGGTTGTGCCGCAGAGCATGCCGGGAGCTGTATTCCTGGCGCAGTGGCTGCCGGCCCTGTCACGTGGTTCGCCGGGCATGGCGGGAGGCGCGGTCTTCCGGCGCTCGGGTGCCGGGCGGCCGTGGCGCGTACGGTACGCGAGGTGTATTTTTGGGGTTGGCTTCGTGTTGATTACTGGGGGCTTGCGGGTGCGGCCGCTTCCCGAGAAGCGGTGAGTTCCCCGGGAGCTGACAGAAGGGAAGAGGGAAAGGAGGAGGACGATGACCTTTTCCCCGTGCCCAGGGCGCAGATGATGGCCGCCTCCCCGGCCCACCGGAGGTCCCGCTCAGCCTCCCCTGGCCCCCCTTGCCCCGTGCGCCTGCCCCCAGCTCCGGCACCTCCCCATAAGCGTGCTGCATAGCCTTAGGCCGCCCCCAGGCCCTGTCGTGAAGGCAGCAAGCCGTCCCTCAAGCGCACTGGATTCCCCCTTGGCGCAGGGGCCCTTAGCAGTAGCGTGGGGAGGGAGCGGTGTGTCCAGAAGCCCCTGCGGAAGGAGAGGCTTTGGCCAGGGTCGATCGACGGTAATGACGGTCACTGTTTCTTCTTTCCCTCTCCCAGAGACCGTGCTGAGGACGTGGTTGTCTGTCCTTCCCCCGGGGATGCCGTTGCCTGCGGCCGTCTCAGGCTCGCGTGGCTTCTCTCTGCCCGTCCTCGCCGTCCTCGCAGCGCAGGGCCGAAAAGGGATAGACAAAGCCCTTCCCGGCTGCGGACAGGAGCTGCCTCAGCTGAAGCTGGAGACGCCAACGAAAGGTAAAGAAGAAGAAACTGAAGGTGCTCTGGCTGCCAGCTGCCTTCCTGCCGCAGGCAAGAGAGAGCCTGTCCATGCAGGTGGGGGAGGAAGGATCCCCCTTCATAGCCCGCAGCGGGCCAGGCCACCAACGTGCACCGTAGGGTCTGTACGCGTAACCCGGAGTTGGGTACGGGCGTGTAGTGCACGAGCGAGCTAGGCTACGTGCCTAGGAAGCCTCATCTGGTAAGAGCTGTAAGACACCCACGTATTCTCTTCAGGTGGAGGACGGCCTAGAGTCTGGAGCTGCAGAAGAGGCAGGGAGGAGAGGAGGGTAAAGAAGCATCTGAACGGCTAAATTGTGCCAGCAGCACTGAGAGCGAGAGTCGCGGTGAGTCCTGGGCCACTGGGGCCCCGTTGCCTCTCTTGTGCGTCCTGGGCCCTCCCTGTCTCTCCCCCGGCCCCCTCTCTTTCCTTACCTGCTGCAAAATTTACTTTTTTTTTTTGCGCCCCCCCCCCCCCCCCCCCCGCACCTTCTTTCTCCATCTCGCTCTGAGTGTCTCCCTGCCTCCCCGTCTTTTCAGTCCTCCCTCTCTCTGTCCTGTAGCCTGTGGCTCCTTTTTCTTTCTCCGCCTCTCTCTGCCTGGCTCTGGCTCCGTTTTTTTTTTTTTTATTCCTCCTGCTCTGTCCTGTAGCCTGTCGGTGTTTTGTTGTTCTCTGGCTCTCTTGATCTGACTCCCTGTGTTACCGAAAAACGCGTTAAAATCGGAAACGACTCCTCAACACCAATTTAGTATTAAAGAGCAGGCATTCTTTATTCGTGGCGCCGGATGCACGGGGGATCGCTCCTCCTGGCGTGCGTACCTCACGCACCTTTCCCGTACAATTTGTAGATCAATGTTTTACGTATTCATATATATTCATTATTGTCCTGTCTGCTGATTGGTACAAACTTGCTCGTTCCGTATGTAAATCGCTGCGCAGGCTCGGTTGTCCTCTTCCGTTGTTCTCTTCTGAGTAGGTGGTGTTACTTGGGTCGGTGGTGGTCTGTGAGTCGGTGGTCGCGATCTCCCCCTGCCGGAATTACCTTTTAGCTTCTCGGCTCTTACTCTTGGCAGTCTTGGCTAGTTTTCTCAGTCCGCTAAGCGAAACCGCGTTTTGTCATCCTTTTCTGACAGAAGCACGTTGTCTGTTGTTCTGTTCGCATTAACGATCGCCTAGGCACTAAAATGCAGATCGACAGATGCGCTGATTGGTACGCTCCATGTTCCCATAATGGAACACCGTCTCTGGTTGATTTCATCACTTTGGTTACATTTCCCCTGTTTGGAAGTTCTGAAATAATAATTTTCTCAATACTTCCATCCTAGATCAATAATATTCCACTATGTCAGTTTAGTGTTTGCTTCATGTTCTGAAATTTTTCACTTGATTGTGGTCTCCAGGGTGTATGCAGGTCCCATTTTCTACCCAAAATTTTATTAATTTGTTGAAGTACCTCTGCAAAAAAATGTGGTGCTCTATCAGAGGACATTCCCGTTGGCACTCTAAATCTTGGTATTATTTCCTTCAGCAACGTCTTAACTACTACTCTAGCTTTGTCGGTGCAGCACGAGAAAGCTGCTGGCCATCTAGAAAATTTGTCAATCAGCACTGACAAATACTGCTCTATCTATTTTGTCTGGGTAACTCAGAGAACTTAATTTGCTAATAATTTCCGGGAGAATTTTTTGTTTTGTTACTCCTAAAGGTTGTTTCCTTTGGTTCAGGGGATTATTTCTAGGACAGATTGGACACTTAGCTACTATGGGTTTAACTATTCTTGTCGTGCCTACACACGCTACAGATGTTTTTAAACTCAAAACCGTAGCGCCTACAGCCTAATGTGTTTGCTCATGGTTTTCTTTTGCAAGTTCTGTCATAACTTGTGGGGTGGTTGTTGTTATTACTTGTTTTTCTGGTGTTACCTACCATCTCTCTGTGTTTTGTGATGCTTCCAATTGTTCTGCTAATTGCTCATCCAATTTATTATATCTCGGTTTCAACTTTGGAATTCTGATCTGTTTTACTGGTACTAGTGCAAGGATACCTTGCTCTGCAGTCCTCTTTGCAGCTTTATCGGTCAGTCGTTTGCTTATGTTTACAGCCGTCTGGCCAAATTGATGAGCTTTGCAACGCTTTACCGCCACTTCTTTTGGTTTCTGCACGTCTTCCGGAAGTTGGAGAATTTCTTCTTTATGCTGTATTGATGATTCTTGGGCTGATGGCAGTCCTTTCTCCTTCCCAATAGCTCCATGATCGTGGATCACACCAAATGCACGTTTGGAATCAGTCTAGATATTTATCCTTTGTCCTTCTGCCATTCGCAGAGCTCGCTTCAATGCTACCAATACTGCTTTCTGTGCTGAGGTGTTTGCAGGCAGCACCCCTGACTCCATTCCCTCGGCGGCGATAACGACAGCATATCCGGCCATTCGCTTCTCTTCTCGCCCAGAGCTTCTTCCATCTGTAAACAACTCCAGATCAGGATTTTCCCAGAGGTTTGTGTCTCAGGTCTGGTCTGCTGGAATAGACTTGTTCAATAGTTAGCAAGCGATCGTGTTCTAAATTGTCCGTAAGGTTTTCTGTTGTTAAAAACATAGCAGGATTCAGTATAGCAGTAGTCTTCGATTCCACATCGTCTTGTTCTAACAGAACAACTTGATATTTCAACATTCTGCTAAGGGATAGCCAACGACCCCCCTTTTGTTCTAAAACAGTCACCGCTATGTGCGGGACATATACTGTCATCTTCTGTCCCATTGTTAACTTTGGGGCTTCCCGGATCGGCAGCGCTGTTGTTGCTACTGCCCGTAAACACCTAGGCCATCTTTTACTCGCGTGGTCAGGTTGTTTGGAGAAGTAGCCCACAGGTCTCTTCCAGGTTCCCAGTCGCTGTGTCAGCACTCCAAGGGCTAAATGTTGTCTTTCGTGGACAAACAACTGAAAAGGTTTAGCGAAATCAGGTAGGCCTAATGCAGGGGCCATCATCGAGGCTCTTTTCAGTTCTTTGAATGCCGTTTGGCATCCGGGCGTCCAGGTTAAATATTTATCCTTTTGAGTCTTTCAATGCCTCAAATAATGGTTTTACATACAGTCTACAGTTCAGAATCCAGAGCTGATGCTATTTCATTGTTTTCAGAAAAGCTCTCAGTTCCTTCGGGCTGCTAGGTTCGGGAATTTGACAAATAGTTTCTTTCTTTTCACTTTCTAATTGTCTTTGTCTTTGAGATATTTCAAATCCTAAATAAATGGCTGCTTCTTTTCCTATTTGGGTTTTGTTTCTGGAAACTCCGCATCTTCCTTGGCCCAGAAAATTTAAAAATTTCAAAACATTTTTCTTTACTTTGTGCCGCTATCAGAATGTCATCCGCATTCTGTAACAAGATGCCTCTCCCTGGGTTCTGTTTTTTCTATATCTCTAATTTTTTTTTGCCAGCTGAGTCTCAAGTATCGTAGGACTATTTTTAAATCCTTGTGGAAGTACGGTCCATGGTAGCTGTGTCTTTCATTCTGTGGTGGGGCTTTCCCATTGCAAAGCAAATAGGCTTTGACTTTTTATGCCTGGAGGTATGCAAAAGAAGGCGTCCTTCAAATCTAGTACAGTAAACCATTTATGCTCCTCCTTTAAAAGAGGTCAGTAAAGTGTATGGATTAGCTACTACCGGATGTATATCTTGGACCACCTGATTTATAGCCCTTAAATCGTGAACTAGCTAATACTCTTTGCCTCTAGATTTCTTTACTGGCGACACAGGAGTACTATATTCTGATTCACATTCCACTAAAAGCTCATATTCTGAAAAATTTTATAATTAACTTCTGTAATCCTTTTCGAGCCTCTCGCTTAATAGGGTATTGTTTTTGTCTTACGGGCTTGGCTCCAAGCTTTAAGGTTACTTTTACCGGCTCTGCCCACTTAGATCGCTCCGGAGCTCCGCTCGCTCAAACCAAAGGAATTACTACGTTTTCCACTTCCTTGGGAACCTGTTCCTCCCTGGAGGAATCCTGTAACATAAACGCTCTCGCCTCTGTGGCTTTTGATTCTGGTATTAGTGATTTAATCTCTCCATCTTTAAAAGTTACTTGAGCATCTAATTGACCTAATAGATCTCGTCATAACAGAGGCAGTGGACATTCAGGCATATGCAGAAACTGGTGAGTTGCCCATTGCTTCTCCAATTTAAACTTTAATGGCTCTGAGAGGGGCTAATTTTTCTTTGCCCTGTTGCGCTAGCAACATCTACTGATTTATGATCAAATTTCTCTTCACGTGTATTCAATACCAAATAAGTGGCTCCCGTATCTACCAAAAATTCTATTTCTTCATTCCGTAGCTTCAGTGTAACCAGGTGTTCAGCTAGGGTTGATTCCCCTGGTCTCCTTCATGCCAAGCTACTTCAAGCATTTAACCCAGATCTCTGGATTCAGGTTGTTCTAGTTTCTGAAGGTTGTTTTCTCTCCCCCCGCCCCCATCTGGGGCTGATTGTCTTATGAATATAGAGACCAGCTGAATTGCTTTTTCTGGTTTTTCTGGGTTCAAATGAGTATATTTTCTGGTGGTCACCTTCAGTCTTTCCATAAAGGCTGAAGGGGACTCACTTAATTCTTGTCTCACTTCATAAATTTTGACCAATTTATTGCTTTTGGCATTGCTTGTCTTACTCCAAATAAAATCTCTCTCTGACATCTAGTCAACATTCCCCTGGGTCCTGGCTGATTAGGGTCCCACTCGGGATTTGTAGATGGAAAATTCTTATTCATTGTTCTCTGTAAATTCCCGTTAGCATGTGCTCCCTGCACCTGCCTTCTGGCTGTATTCAGTACTATTTTCTTGTCAGTTTCATCAAGCGAAGTATCCAGTATCACAAGTAGAGCAACACTCTTTCAAGTTCTCACCACGTTTTCCTCTTTTCAGAAACATTGCCGTAGAATCTTGTGGACATACCTCACGCTGTTTCTGCTGCTCGGGATGATTCCACGGTGTAAAGAACAAATCAACATATGCCACTTCTTCCCATTTGCCTTCCCTTTTTACAAAACAACATTAATTGCAAGATGGTACGATATTGCAATGTCTCATGTTCTGGCCATTTGTGCCCACCTTCCAATTGATACGTTGGCCACCAATGATTGCAATATTCAATTAATGGTTTCCGAGTTAGTGGGTCACCGCCCCCGACGTCTTTCCAGTGCTTCAAAATACATTGCAAAGGTGTTCTCTGTGGGATAGGTTTCCTACTCAGTAATGCTCCCGTCTCCCAGTCAACTAGTAGTTGTGATTGTGCGCTATCGCAAATAGTAGTCAGAGGGACTCCAACCCCCGTTAGAGGTCTCACTGGAAATCTGCCACTGGGATCTGTAGCCCCCTGCTAGATATCCCTGGAGACTTCAACCCCCTGTTGAAGACTCCCCTACCCTCGGGTCCCGCTCCACAGGCTTTCGCCTAGCAGAGACTTACCAACCGAGGCACCTCTTGGCCCCGACCCTGCGTGGCTTTCGCCGCGCCTTACGGGCAGGCCTGTGGGACTCAAACCCGCTATCCTATCCTATGTGGGAAACTAACCCCACGTATTATTCTACCTAAGTTTCTTCTTCAAAGAATGCCTTGTTTACCTCAATCCAGGGGATCTTGCTCAGAATTCTCTGGCCCGGGGATCGGAAGCTCTCCCGGAGAATTCCTCGGGGCCGGCTGCAGGTCCCACGATCCCACGGATCCGTCGAGATTCAAAAGCAGGTTCCCACCTGGGGTGCCAAAACTGTTACCGAAAAACGCGTTAAAATCGGAAACGACTCCTCAACACCAATTTAGTATTAAAGAGCAGGCATTCTATATTCACGGCGCCGGATGCACGGGGGATCGCTCCTCCTGGCGTGCGTACCTCACGCACCTTTCCTGTACAATTTGTAGATGAAAATTTTACATACTCATACATAGTCATTATTGTCTTGTCTAGCGATGGCGATGGGTACAAACTTGCTCGTTCCGTATGTCAATCACTGCGCAGGCTCGGTTGTCCTCTTCCGTTGTTCTCTTCTGAGTAGGTGGTGTTACTTGGGTCGGTGGTGGTCTGTGAGTCGGTGGTCGCGATCTCCCCCTGCCGGAATTACCTTTTAGCTTCTCGGCTCTTACTCTTGGCAGTCTTGGCTAGTTTTCTCAGTCCGCTAAGCGAAACCGCGTTTTGTCATCCTTTTCTGACAGAAGCATGTTGTCTGTTGTTCTGCTGACATTAACGATCGCCTAGGCACTAAAATGCAGATCGACAGGTGCGCTGATTGGTACGCTCCATGTTCCCGTAATGGAACACCGTCTCTGGTTGGTTGATTTCATCGCTTTGGTTACACCTGTTCCTGTTGTTCAGTTTCTTCTTTTTTGGCTTTGTGTGATTCTCTCTGTGATTCTGTTTTTCTCTGCCTCGCTTTTCCCAGCTCCCCGTCCCTCACTTTTAATGCCCGTTATCCTTCACCAGCACACTCTCCCTTGGTTCCCATCCTCGTTTCTGAATTCCTCCCTCTTTGCCACGTAGCCCGTGACTTTTTTCTTAATCTCTCTCTGTCTGCCTCAACGCTCCCCCCGTGCTTTTTAATTCGTCTGCTCTGCTCTGTACCCTGCTACTGTTCTTGCCTTTCTGAGTTCTTCTCTGTCCAGCTCCCTTTCCCTATTCATGAATTCCTGTTCTTCCTGCAGCCACCGCTGTTCCCTGTGACCTCCATCTCTCTCTGTCCAGCTCCCTGTCCCTAGGTTTTAATTCCTGCCTCTGCCCGCTGTAGCCTGTCTAGATGTTTCTCTCGGCCTCTCTCTCTGTCCGGCTCCCTCTCTCTGTGTTCTAATTCCACGTTCTCTGTCACGTGGACCCGTGCTATTTGTTTGTCCTCATCTCTCTCTGTCCAGCTCCTTGCTGCGATGTTTTATTTCCTCATTTCCTCCCTCTCTGTCTTTGTAGCCCATTGCTGTTGGTTTGTTTGTTGTTTTTTTTTTTTCCACTTGTTTCTTCATGTGTCTCTGTCTGCCTCCCAGTCCCTGATCTTTAATTCCTCCTTCCCTGTAGGCCGCTGTTCCTTTTTTCCATTCTACATTGTGTTCTCTTTGGTCTCGTGTTCTTATTCATTGATTCCCTCCTCGCTGCCCTGTGGCTTGTCCCCATTTTATTGTTGCTTCTCTCTCCCTCTCTCTGGCTTCTTGCCCCTGTTTTTAAAATTCCTCCCTCTCTTCTCTCTTCCCTGTAGGCCGTGTGATCTTTAGCCTTTCTCCATGTCTTTCTGCCCAGCTCTCTGTGTCTATTCATTAATTCTTCCCTCTCTGCCCTGTAGCCTGTAGCTTCTGTCCTTTCTCCATCTTGCTGTCCCTGGCTCCCGCGTGACCCTATGCTAGAATTGTTTCTCTCTTCTCTCCGTACGCATTGCGATTCCTTTTGCTCTCTGTCTCCCTTTGGTTTTTTTCTTTTTTTTTTTCTGGCTCCCTGTCCCTAATTCTTAATTCTCTGCCTTCTCGTGCCCCATGGTTTGTTCTGTGGGGTTCTCTCGCGGTTCCCTCGCAGTTCCCTCCAGTCCATACTGGGCTATATTGGTCTAGTCCATACTGGGCTATATTGGTCTAGTCCATACTGGGCTATATTGGTCTGTCCCGGCTTCCTCCCACTTCTTTCCCAGTGCCTCACAGTAGGTCCCGGTTCCGTCCATGGGATGAACTGTGAGGAACTGTGAGGGAACTGTGAGGGAACTGTGAGGGAACTGTGAGGGAACTGTGAGGGAACTGTGAGGGAACTGTGAGGGAACTGTGAGGGAACTGTGAGGGAACTGTGAGGGAACTGTGAGGGAACTGTGAGGGAACTGTGAGGGAACTGTGAGGGAACTGTGAGGGAACTGTGAGGGAACTGTGAGGGAACTGTGAGGGAACTGTGAGGGAACTGTGAGGGAACTGTGAGGGAACTGTGAGGGAACTGTGAGGGAACTGTGAGGGAACTGTGAGGGAACTGTGAGGGAACTGTGAGGGAACTGTGAGGGAACTGTGAGGGAACTGTGAGGGAACTGTGAGGGAACTGTGAGGGAACTGTGAGGGAACTGTGAGGGAACTGTGAGGGAACTGTGAGGGAACTGTGAGGGAACTGTGAGGGAACTGTGAGGGAACTGTGAGGGAACTGTGAGGGAACTGTGAGGGAACTGTGAGGGAACTGTGAGGGAACTGTGAGGGAACTGTGAGGGAACTGTGAGGGAACTGTGAGGGAACTGTGAGGGAACTGTGAGGGAACTGTGAGGGAACTGTGAGGGAACTGTGAGGGAACTGTGAGGGAACTGTGAGGGAACTGTGAGGGAACTGTGAGGGAACTGTGAGGGAACTGTGAGGGAACTGTGAGGGAACTGTGAGGGAACTGTGAGGGAACTGTGAGTAGGGGGGCGGCCCCCCGGGCCCCAGCCCCCCCCCCCCCGCCTGGGGCCAGGGCGCCGCGGCCGCCGGCCCCTTCCTCCTATGCCCGCTCCCGTCGCAGACGGCTCGGTATGTGTCACGAGCGGCAGCCGCGTTCAGCAGCTCTCGGAGGGCGCGCGGCTGTGCCCGGCCGTGACCGGGGCCCGCAGGGGTTTCCCGCTCGCTCCGAGAAGGCGCTGGCCCCGAGCCGGCGCGTCCCGCCCCGCCCGGCCCTCGGCGCCCTCGCGAGCTGAGCGCGGCCCGGCCAGCAGGGGGCGCTGGCGCTCACCGGCTGGGCGCGGTGGCGGGGCCGGTGGGGGCCGTTCCTTCCGGCCGCCCTTTAAGGGCCGCCCCGCGGGGCTCGGGCTTCCGGTGGCGCGTGCGCGGCGCGTCGGAGCGGGGGCGGGAGCGGTGCGTGTGGAGGCCGAAGGGCCGGTGCGTGTGGCGGCCGGGTCGCGAGGCGTCCCTGTGCGGTGCCGGGGCCCCTCTGCGGCCCGGCGTGGGAAGCCCGCGGCCGGCGGAGCCTGCTGGGAGCTGGGCGGGGAGCGCCGCGGCGGTCCGGCCGCCGGCAGCCATCCCCTGCGGTGGCCGGCAGCCCCTCGGGACGCCTGGAGGCCTGGCGGTGCCCGAGCCTCGCCTGCGGCAGCCGCCTGAGAGAGCAGCGCGGCCGTGTCCGGGGGCCGGAGAGCGCTGGTGGGTGAGTTCGGGCAGCGGGGGGCGGGTGTGTGTCTCCGGGCGGGGCCGGGGGGCTCCGTGCCCCGCAGAGGAGCCCCGGTCGGGCATCGTTCGCTTCCGAACAATGCAGGTCTGTCCCTGGTTATTTTCTGTGTACAGTGTTTCGGGCCACCTGAAAGCCTTTGGCCGGGTAGGTTTGGTGCGGGGCGATGGCAGGTGTGGACCCTGAAAGATCTCGGGTGGGGGGCGTGGGAGGTATTTCTTGCCTTAAAACTCTGAGCCCACCTCGTGTGTCATGTCGTGTTATCATGTCGTGAGTCTCGTGACTGTGGCAAATGGCTGAGTCGGGCGTTTTCTGATAACTAACTTCTGAACGTGTGCGTGTGTAGGCACGGGGAGATTTGTGCAGGGTGACGGAGCCCCTTGTGCTTCTGTGCTAATGTCTACCTGTTCTAGACCTCCAGTGTTGGAAAGCCTTTGTTTAGTGCCTAGTTGTGGCTGCGTAACTGCTGTTGCGCCTGCAGCTGTGCTCGCAGGGATGCTGGGTGGCTCCGCATCAAACCGGCCGCCGGGCGGCCGGGTTGTGCCGCAGAGCATGCCGGGAGCTGTAGTCCTTGCGGCTGCCGGGCGGCCGGGTTGTGCCGCAGAGCATGCCGGGAGCTGTATTCCTGGCGCAGTGGCTGCCGGCCCTGTCACGTGGTTCGCCGGGCATGGCGGGAGGCGCAGTCTTCCGGCGCTCGGGTGCCGGGCGGCCGTGGCGCGTACGGTACGCGAGGTGTATTTTTGGGGTTGGCTTCGTGTTGATTACTGGGGGCTTGCGGGTGCGGCCGCTTCCCGAGAAGCGGTGAGTTCCCCGGGAGCTGACAGAAGGGAAGAGGGAAAGGAGGAGGACGATGACCTTTTCCCCGTGCCCAGGGCGCAGATGATGGCCGCCTCCCCGGCCCACCGGAGGTCCCGCTCAGCCTCCCCGGGCACCCCTTGCCCCGTGCGCCTGCCCCCAGCTCCGGCACCTCCCCATAAGCGTGCTGCATAGCCTTAGGCCGCCCCCAGGCCCTGTCGTGAAGGCAGCAAGCCGTCCCTCAAGCGCACTGGATTCCCCCTTGGTGCAGGGGCCCTTAGCAGTAGCGTGGGGAGGGAGCGGTGTGTCCAGAAGCCCCTGCGGAAGGAGAGGCTTTGGCCAGGGTCGATCGACGGTAATGACGGTCACTGTTTCTTCTTTCCCTCTCCCAGAGACCGTGCTGAGGACGTGGTTGTCTGTCCTTCCCCCGGGGATGCCGTTGCCTGCGGCCGTCTCAGGCTCGCGTGGCTTCTCTCTGCCCGTCCTCGCCGTCCTCGCAGCGCAGGGCCGAAAAGGGATAGACAAAGCCCTTCCCGGCTGCGGACAGGAGCTGCCTCAGCTGAAGCTGGAGACGCCAACGAAAGGTGAAGAAGAAGAAACTGAAGGTGCTCTGGCTGCCAGCTGCCTTCCTGCCGCAGGCAAGAGAGAGCCTGTCCATGCAGGTGGGGGAGGAAGGATCCCCCTTCATAGCCCGCAGCGGGCCAGGCCACCAACGTGCACCGTAGGGTCTGTACGCGTAACCCGGAGTTGGGTACGGGCGTGTAGTGCACGAGCGAGCTAGGCTACGTGCCTAGGAAGCCTCATCTGGTAAGAGCTGTAAGACACCCACGTATTCTCTTCAGGTGGAGGACGGCCTAGAGTCTGGAGCTGCAGAAGAGGCAGGGAGGAGAGGAGGGGAAAGAAGCATCTGAACGGCTAAATTGTGCCAGCAGCGCTGAGAGCGAGAGTCGCGGTGAGTCCTGGGCCACTGGGGCCCCGTTGCCTCTCTTGTGCGTCCTGGGCCCTCCCTGTCTCTCCCCCGGCCCCCTCTCTTTCCTTACCTGCTGCAAAATTTACTTTTTTTTTTTGCGCCCCCCCCCCCCCCCCCCCCCGCACCTTCTTTCTCCATCTCGCTCTGAGTGTCTCCCTGCCTCCCCATCTTTTCAGTCCTCCCTCTCTCTGTCCTGTAGCCTGTGGCTCCTTTTTCTTTCTCCGCCTCTCTCTGCCTGGCTCTGGCTCCGTTTTTTTTTTTTTCCTCCTGCTCTGTCCTGTAGCCTGTCGGTGTTTTGTTGTTCTCTGGCTCTCTTGATCTGACTCCCTGTGTTACCGAAAAACGCGTTAAAATCGGAAACGACTCCTCAACACCAATTTAGTATTAAAGAGCAGGCATTCTATATTCACGGCGCCGGATGCACGGGGGATCGCTCCTCCTGGCGTGCGTACCTCACGCACCTTTCCTGTACAATTTGTAGATGAAAATTTTACATACTCATACATAGTCATTATTGTCTTGTCTAGCGATGGGTACAAACTTGCTCGTTCCGTATGTCAATCACTGCGCAGGCTCGGTTGTCCTCTTCCGTTGTTCTCTTCTGAGTAGGTGGTGTTACTTGGGTCGGTGGTGGTCTGTGAGTCGGTGGTCGCGATCTCCCCCTGCCGGAATTACCTTTTAGCTTCTCGGCTCTTACTCTTGGCAGTCTTGGCTAGTTTTCTCAGTCCGCTAAGCGAAACCGCGTTTTGTCATCCTTTTCTGACAGAAGCATGTTGTCTGTTGTTCTGCTGACATTAACGATCGCCTAGGCACTAAAATGCAGATCGACAGGTGCGCTGATTGGTACGCTCCATGTTCCCGTAATGGAACACCGTCTCTGGTTGGTTGATTTCATCGCTTTGGTTACACCTGTTCCTGTTGTTCAGTTTCTTCTTTTTTGGCTTTGTGTGATTCTCTCTGTGATTCTGTTTTTCTCTGCCTCGCTTTTCCCAGCTCCCCGTCCCTCACTTTTAATGCCCGTTATCCTTCACCAGCACACTCTCCCTTGGTTCCCATCCTCGTTTCTGAATTCCTCCCTCTTTGCCACGTAGCCCGTGACTTTTTTCTTAATCTCTCTCTGTCTGCCTCAACGCTCCCCCCGTGCTTTTTAATTTGTCTTCTCTGCTCTGTACCCTGCTACTGTTCTTGCCTTTCTGAGTTCTTCTCTGTCCAGCTCCCTTTCCCTATTCATGAATTCCTGTTCTTCCTGCAGCCACCGCTGTTCCCTGTGACCTCCATCTCTCTCTGTCCAGCTCCCTGTCCCTAGGTTTTAATTCCTGCCTCTGCCCGCTGTAGCCTGTCTAGATGTTTCTCTCGGCCTCTCTCTCTGTCCGGCTCCCTCTCTCTGTGTTCTAATTCCACGTTCTCTGTCACGTGGACCCGTGCTATTTGTTTGTCCTCATCTCTCTCTGTCCAGCTCCTTGCTGCGATGTTTTATTTCCTCATTTCCTCCCTCTCTGTCTTTGTAGCCCATTGCTGTTGGTTTGTTTGTTGTTTTTTTTTTTTCCACTTGTTTCTTCATGTGTCTCTGTCTGCCTCCCAGTCCCTGATCTTTAATTCCTCCTTCCCTGTAGGCCGCTGTTCCTTTTTTCCATTCTACATTGTGTTCTCTTTGGTCTCGTGTTCTTATTCATTGATTCCCTCCTCGCTGCCCTGTGGCTTGTCCCCATTTTATTGTTGCTTCTCTCTCCCTCTCTCTGGCTTCTTGCCCCTGTTTTTAAAATTCCTCCCTCTCTTCTCTCTTCCCTGTAGGCCGTGTGATCTTTAGCCTTTCTCCATGTCTTTCTGCCCAGCTCTCTGTGTCTATTCATTAATTCTTCCCTCTCTGCCCTGTAGCCTGTAGCTTCTGTCCTTTCTCCATCTTGCTGTCCCTGGCTCCCGCGTGACCCTATGCTAGAATTGTTTCTCTCTTCTCTCCGTACGCATTGCGATTCCTTTTGCTCTCTGTCTCCCTTTGGTTTTTTTCTTTTTTTTTTTCTGGCTCCCTGTCCCTAATTCTTAATTCTCTGCCTTCTCGTGCCCCATGGTTTGTTCTGTGGGGTTCTCTCGCGGTTCCCTCGCAGTTCCCTCCAGTCCATACTGGGCTATATTGGTCTAGTCCATACTGGGCTATATTGGTCTAGTCCATACTGGGCTATATTGGTCTGTCCCGGCTTCCTCCCACTTCTTTCCCAGTGCCTCACAGTAGGTCCCGGTTCCGTCCATGGGATGAACTGTGAGGGAACTGTGAGGGAACTGTGAGGGAACTGTGAGGGAACTGTGAGGGAACTGTGAGGGAACTGTGAGGGAACTGTGAGGGAACTGTGAGGGAACTGTGAGGGAACTGTGAGGGAACTGTGAGGGAACTGTGAGGGAACTGTGAGGGAACTGTGAGGGAACTGTGAGGGAACTGTGAGGGAACTGTGAGGGAACTGTGAGGGAACTGTGAGGGAACTGTGAGGGAACTGTGAGGGAACTGTGAGGGAACTGTGAGGGAACTGTGAGGGAACTGTGAGGGAACTGTGAGGGAACTGTGAGGGAACTGTGAGGGAACTGTGAGGGAACTGTGAGGGAACTGTGAGGGAACTGTGAGGGAACTGTGAGGGAACTGTGAGGGAACTGTGAGGGAACTGTGAGGGAACTGTGAGGGAACTGTGAGGGAACTGTGAGGGAACTGTGAGGGAACTGTGAGGGAACTGTGAGGGAACTGTGAGGGAACTGTGAGTAGGGGGGCGGCCCCCCGGGCCCCAGCCCCCCCCCCCCCGCCTGGGGCCAGGGCGCCGCGGCCGCCGGCCCCTTCCTCCTATGCCCGCTCCCGTCGCAGACGGCTCGGTATGTGTCACGAGCGGCAGCCGCGTTCAGCAGCTCTCGGAGGGCGCGCGGCTGTGCCCGGCCGTGACCGGGGCCCGCAGGGGTTTCCCGCTCGCTCCGAGAAGGCGCTGGCCCCGAGCCGGCGCGTCCCGCCCCGCCCGGCCCTCGGCGCCCTCGCGAGCTGAGCGCGGCCCGGCCAGCAGGGGGCGCTGGCGCTCACCGGCTGGGCGCGGTGGCGGGGCCGGTGGGGGCCGTTCCTTCCGGCCGCCCTTTAAGGGCCGCCCCGCGGGGCTCGGGCTTCCGGTGGCGCGTGCGCGGCGCGTCGGAGCGGGGGCGGGAGCGGTGCGTGTGGAGGCCGAAGGGCCGGTGCGTGTGGCGGCCGGGTCGCGAGGCGTCCCTGTGCGGTGCCGGGGCCCCTCTGCGGCCCGGCGTGGGAAGCCCGCGGCCGGCGGAGCCTGCTGGGAGCTGGGCGGGGAGCGCCGCGGCGGTCCGGCCGCCGGCAGCCATCCCCTGCGGTGGCCGGCAGCCCCTCGGGACGCCTGGAGGCCTGGCGGTGCCCGAGCCTCGCCTGCGGCAGCCGCCTGAGAGAGCAGCGCGGCCGTGTCCGGGGGCCGGAGAGCGCTGGTGGGTGAGTTCGGGCAGCGGGGGGCGGGTGTGTGTCTCCGGGCGGGGCCGGGGGGCTCCGTGCCCCGCAGAGGAGCCCCGGTCGGGCATCGTTCGCTTCCGAACAATGCAGGTCTGTCCCTGGTTATTTTCTGTGTACAGTGTTTCGGGCCACCTGAAAGCCTTTGGCCGGGTAGGTTTGGTGCGGGGCGATGGCAGGTGTGGACCCTGAAAGATCTCGGGTGGGGGGCGTGGGAGGTATTTCTTGCCTTAAAACTCTGAGCCCACCTCGTGTGTCATGTCGTGTTATCATGTCGTGAGTCTCGTGACTGTGGCAAATGGCTGAGTCGGGCGTTTTCTGATAACTAACTTCTGAACGTGTGCGTGTGTAGGCACGGGGAGATTTGTGCAGGGTGACGGAGCCCCTTGTGCTTCTGTGCTAATGTCTACCTGTTCTAGACCTCCAGTGTTGGAAAGCCTTTGTTTAGTGCCTAGTTGTGGCTGCGTAACTGCTGTTGCGCCTGCAGCTGTGCTCGCAGGGATGCTGGGTGGCTCCGCATCAAACCGGCCGCCGGGCGGCCGGGTTGTGCCGCAGAGCATGCCGGGAGCTGTAGTCCTTGCGGCTGCCGGGCGGCCGGGTTGTGCCGCAGAGCATGCCGGGAGCTGTATTCCTGGCGCAGTGGCTGCCGGCCCTGTCACGTGGTTCGCCGGGCATGGCGGGAGGCGCAGTCTTCCGGCGCTCGGGTGCCGGGCGGCCGTGGCGCGTACGGTACGCGAGGTGTATTTTTGGGGTTGGCTTCGTGTTGATTACTGGGGGCTTGCGGGTGCGGCCGCTTCCCGAGAAGCGGTGAGTTCCCCGGGAGCTGACAGAAGGGAAGAGGGAAAGGAGGAGGACGATGACCTTTTCCCCGTGCCCAGGGCGCAGATGATGGCCGCCTCCCCGGCCCACCGGAGGTCCCGCTCAGCCTCCCCGGGCACCCCTTGCCCCGTGCGCCTGCCCCCAGCTCCGGCACCTCCCCATAAGCGTGCTGCATAGCCTTAGGCCGCCCCCAGGCCCTGTCGTGAAGGCAGCAAGCCGTCCCTCAAGCGCACTGGATTCCCCCTTGGCGCAGGGGCCCTTAGCAGTAGCGTGGGGAGGGAGCGGTGTGTCCAGAAGCCCCTGCGGAAGGAGAGGCTTTGGCCAGGGTCGATCGACGGTAATGACGGTCACTGTTTCTTCTTTCCCTCTCCCAGAGACCGTGCTGAGGACGTGGTTGTCTGTCCTTCCCCCGGGGATGCCGTTGCCTGCGGCCGTCTCAGGCTCGCGTGGCTTCTCTCTGCCCGTCCTCGCCGTCCTCGCAGCGCAGGGCCGAAAAGGGATAGACAAAGCCCTTCCCGGCTGCGGACAGGAGCTGCCTCAGCTGAAGCTGGAGACGCCAACGAAAGGTAAAGAAGAAGAAACTGAAGGTGCTCTGGCTGCCAGCTGCCTTCCTGCCGCAGGCAAGAGAGAGCCTGTCCATGCAGGTGGGGGAGGAAGGATCCCCCTTCATAGCCCGCAGCGGGCCAGGCCACCAACGTGCACCGTAGGGTCTGTACGCGTAACCCGGAGTTGGGTACGGGCGTGTAGTGCACGAGCGAGCTAGGCTACGTGCCTAGGAAGCCTCATCTGGTAAGAGCTGTAAGACACCCACGTATTCTCTTCAGGTGGAGGACGGCCTAGAGTCTGGAGCTGCAGAAGAGGCAGGGAGGAGAGGAGGGGAAAGAAGCATCTGAACGGCTAAATTGTGCCAGCAGCGCTGAGAGCGAGAGTCGCGGTGAGTCCTGGGCCACTGGGGCCCCGTTGCCTCTCTTGTGCGTCCTGGGCCCTCCCTGTCTCTCCCCCGGCCCCCTCTCTTTCCTTACCTGCTGCAAAATTTACTTTTTTTTTTTGCGCCCCCCCCCCCCCCCCCGCACCTTCTTTCTCCATCTCGCTCTGAGTGTCTCCCTGCCTCCCCATCTTTTCAGTCCTCCCTCTCTCTGTCCTGTAGCCTGTGGCTCCTTTTTCTTTCTCCGCCTCTCTCTGCCTGGCTCTGGCTCCGTTTTTTTTTTTTTTCCTCCTGCTCTGTCCTGTAGCCTGTCGGTGTTTTGTTGTTCTCTGGCTCTCTTGATCTGACTCCCTGTGTTACCGAAAAACGCGTTAAAATCGGAAACGACTCCTCAACACCAATTTAGTATTAAAGAGCAGGCATTCTTTATTCGCGGCGCCGGATGCACGGGGGATCGCTCCTCCTGGCGTGCGTACCTCACGCACCTTTCCCGTACAATTTATAGATGAAAATTTCACATACTCATACATAGTCATTATTGTCTTGTCTAGTGATGGGTACAAACTTGCTCGTTCCCTATGTCAGTCACTGCGCAGGCTCGGTTGTCCTCCCAGTACAGTGCGGGGAACGGGGACGTACAGTGCGGGGAACGGGGACGTACAAGGATCTACTGGGTTGTACTGGGAGGGAACTGGGACGTACTGGGAGGCTCTACAATGTCCTAGGATGTCCTGGGATGTAGTGTGGAGGAACTAGGATGTACAGGCTTGTACTGGGTTGTACCGGGTGGAACTGGCAGGAATTTGGGATGTACCAGGATGTACTGGGATGTACTGGGATGTACTGGGAGGGAACTGTGAAGTACTGGGATGTACTGTGAGGGAACTGGGATGTAGTGGGAGGGAACTGGGAGGGAACTGGGATGTACTGGGAGGGAACTGGGATGTACTGGGACATACTGGCAGGGAACTGGGATGTACTGGGAGGGGATTGGGACGGACTGGGTGGGAACTGGGATGTACTGGGCTGCACTGGTAGGGAACTGGGATGTACTGGGAGGAAACTGGAATGTCCCAGTTGACACCCACTTCCTTCCCAGTTTCCTCCCAGTATATCCCAGTTTCCTCCCAGTACATCCCAGTAAATCCCAGCTCGCTGCCAGTACATCCCAATACATTGCTGTACATTCCAGTTCTGTTCCTGTACATCCCAATACATCCCCGTTCCATGGCAGTACATCCCAATTTCCTACCAGTTCATCCCCGTACATCCCAATTCCCTCCCGGTTCACTACCACTTCTTTCCCAGTGCCTCCCAATACATCCCAGTTCCGTCCCAGTTCCCTCCCAGTACGTCCCAGTTCCCTCCCAGTACGTCCCAGTTCCCTCCCAGTACGTCCCAGTTCCCTCCCAGTACGTCCCAGTTCCCTCCCAGTACGTCCCAGGTCCCTCCCAGTACATCCCAGTTCCCTCCCAGTACTGGGAGGGAGCTGGGATGTACTGGGAGGCACTACAATGTGCGGGGATGCCCTGGGATGTACTGTGGAGGAACTAGGATGTACAGGCTTGTACTGGGTTGTACCGGGTGGAACTGGCAGGGATTTGGGATGTACCAGGATCTACTGGGATGTACTGGGATGTACTGGGAGGTAACTGTTATGTACTGGGAGTGAACTGGGAGGGAACTGGGACGTACTGGTAGGGAACTGGGATGTACTGGGAGGGAACTGGGATGTACTGTGAGGACACTGGGATGTACTGGTATGTACTGGGAGGGAAGTGTTATGTACTATGGGGAACTGGGACGTGCTGGGACGTGCTGGGAGGGAACTATGAAGTATTGGGATGTACTTAGAGGGAACTGGGATGTACTGGGAGGGAACTGGGAGTGAATTGGGAGGGAACTGTGAAGTACTGGGATGTACTTAGAGGGAACTGGGATGTACTGGGAGGGAACTGGGACGTACTGTGAGGACACTGGGATGTACTGTTATGTACTGGGAGGGAAGTGTTATGTACAGAGGGGAACTGGTGCGTACTGGGATGTACAGGGATGGAACTGTGAAGTACTGGGATGTGCTGGGAGTGAACTGGGAGGGAACTGGTATGTAGTAGGATGTACTGGGTGGGAACTGGGATGTACCAGGATGTACTGGGATGTACTGGGAGGGAACTGGTATGTACTGGGATGGAACTGGGATGTAGTGGGAGGGAACTGGGAGGGAACTGGATGTAGTGGGAGGGAACTGGGATGTACTGGGACATACTGGCAGGGAACTGGGATGTACTGGGAGGGGATTGGGATGTACTGGGAGGGAACTTGGATGTATTGGGAGGGAAGTGTTATGTACCAAGGGGGAAGTGGGACGTACTGGGATGTAGTGGGAGTGAACTGTGAAGTACTGGGATGTACTTAGAGGAAACTGGGAGGCAACTGGCATGTACTGGGATGTACTGGAATGGAACTGGGAGTGAACTGTGTGTGAACTGGGAGGGAACTGGGATGTACTGTGAGGGAATTGGGATGTACTGGGATGTACTGGGAGGGACTGGGAGGGATCTGGGATGTACTGGGCTGCACTGGTAGGGAACTGGGATGTACTGGGAGGAAACTGGAATGTCCCAGTTGACACCCACTTCCCTCCCAGTTTCCTCCCAGTATATCCCAGTTTCCTCCCTGTATATCCCAGTTTCCCCCCAGTACATCCCAGTAAATCCCAGTTCACTCCCAGTACATCCCAATACATCGCCGTACATTCCAGTTCTGTTCCTGTACATCCCAATACATCCCCGTTCCATGCCAGTACATCCCAGTTTCCTACCAGTTCATCCCCGTACATCCCAATTCCCTCCCGGTTCACTACCACTTCTTTCCCAGTGCCTCCCAATACATCCCAGTTCCGTCCCAGTACATCCCAGTTCCCTCCCAGTACATCCCAGTTCCCTCCCAGTACTGGGAGGGAGCTGGGATGTACTGGGAGGCACTACAATGTGCGGGGATGTGGATGTACCGTGGAGGAACTAGGATGTACAGGCTTGTACTGGGTTGTACCGGGTGGAACTGGCAGGGATTTGAAATGTCCTAGGATCTACTGGGATGTACTGGGATGTACTGGGAGGTAACTGTTATGTACTGGGAGTGAACTGGGAGGGAACTGGGATGTACTTGGAGGGAAATGGGAGAGAACTGAGATGTACTGGAGGGAACTGGGATGTACTGGGATATCCTGGAGGGAACTGGAATGGACTAAGAGGGAACTGGGACGTACTGGGAGGGAACTAGGACGCACTGGTCGGAAACAGGGACGGAACTGGGATGTACTGGGACGTACTGGGAGGGAACTGGGACGTACTGTGAGGACACTGGGATGTACTGTTATGTACTGGGAGGGAAGTGTTATGTACTGAGTGGAACTGGTGCGTACTGGGATGTACTGGGATGGAACTGTGAAGTACGGGGATGTGCTGGGAGTGAACTGGGAGGGAACTGGTATGTAGTAGGATGTACTGGGTGGGAACTGGGATGTACCAGGATGTACTGGGATGTAGTGGGCGGGAACTGGGATGTAGTGGGCGGGAACTGGGATGTAGTGGGCGGGAACTGGGATGTAGTGGGCGGGAACTGGGATGTACTGGGAGGGAACTGGTATGTACTGGGAGGGAACTGGGATGTACTGGGACATACTGGCAGGGAACTTGGATGTATTGGGAGGGAAGTGTTATGTACCAAGGGGGAACTGGGACGTACTGGGATGTAGTGGGAGTGAACTGTGAAGTACTGGGATGTACTTAGAGGGAACTGGGAGGCAACTGGCATGTACTGGGATGTACTGGAATGGAACTGGGAGTGAACTGTGTGTGAACTGGGAGTGAACTGTGTGTGAACTGGGAGGGAACTGGGATGTACTGGGAGGGACTGGGAGGGACTGGGAGGGATCTGGGATGTACTGGGCTGCACTGGTAGGGAACTGGGATGTACTGGGAGGAAACTGGAATGTCCCAGTTGACACCCACTTCCCTCCCAGTTTCCTCCCAGTATATCCCAGTTTCCTCCCAGTATATCCCAGTTTCCTCCCAGTATATCCCAGTTTCCTCCCAGTACATCCCAGTAAATCCCAGTTCGCTCCCAGTACATCGCAGTACATTCCAGTTCCGTTCCTGTACATCCCAATACATCCCCGTTCCATGCCAGTACATCCCAGTTTCCTACCAGTTCATCCCCGTACATCCCAATTCCCTCCCGGTTCGCTACCACTTCTTTCCCAGTGCCTCCCAATACATCCCAGTTCCGTCCCATTACATCCCAGTACATCCCAGGTCCCTCCCAGTACATCCCAGGTCCCTCCCAGTACATCCCAGGTCCCTCCCAGTACTGGGAGGGAGCTGGGATGTACTGGGAGGCACTACAATGTGCGGGGATGCCCTGGGATGTACTGTGGAGGAACTAGGATGTACAGGCTTGTACTGGGTTGTACCGGGTGGAACTGGCAGGGATTTGGGATGTACCAGGATCTACTGGGATGTACTGGGATGTACTGGGAGGTAACTGTTATGTACTGGGAGTGAACTGGGAGGGAACTGGGACGTACTGGTGGGGAACTGGGATGTACTGGGAGGGAACTGGGACGTACTGTGAGGACACTGGGATGTACTGTTATGTACTGGGAGGGAAGTGTTATGTACTGAGGGGAACTGGGACGTGCTGGGATGTGCTGGGAGGGAACTATGAAGTATTGGGATGTACTTAGAGGGAAGTGGGATGTACTGGGAGGGAACTGGGAGTGAATTGGGAGGGAACTGTGAAGTACTGGGATGTACTTAGAGGGAACTGGGATGTACTGGGAGGGAACTGGGAGTGAATTGGGTGGAAAGTGTTGGGAATTGGGATTTACTGGGAGGGAACTGGGCTGGACTGGGAGGGAACTGGGATGTAGTGGGACATACTGGGAGGGAACTGGGATGTACTGGGGTGTACTGGGAGGGAACTGTTATGTGCCGAGGGGGAACTGGGATGTACTGGGAGTGAACTGTGAAGTACTGGGATGTACTTAGAGGGAAGTGGGAGGGAACTTGGATGTAGTGGGAGGGAACTGGGATTTACTTGGAGCAAAGTGGCATGTACTGGGATGTAGTGGGAGGGAACTGGGAGTGAACTGTGTGTGAACTGTGAGGGAACTGGGATGTACTGTGAGGGAACTGGGATGTACTGGGATGTACTGGGACGGACTGGGTGGGAACTGGGATGTACCAGGATGTACTGGGATGTACTGGGAGGGAACTGGTATGTACTGGGAGGGAATTGGGATGTAGTGGGAGGGAACTGGGAGGGAACTGGGATGTACTGGGAGGGAACTGGTATGTACTGGGAGGGAACTGGGATGTACTGGGACATACTGGCAGGGAACTGGGATGTACTGGGAGGGGATTGGGATGTACTGGGAGGGAACTTGGATGTATTGGGAGGGTAGTGTTATGTACAGAGGGGAACTGGTGCGTACTGGGATGTAGTGGGAGTGAACTGTGTTCCCAGTTCCCTCCCAGTTCACTCCCAGTACATAATAGTTACCTCCCAGTACATCCCAGTAGATCCTGGTACATCCCAAATCCCTGCCAGTTCCACCCGGTACAACCCAGTACAAGCCTGTACATCCTAGTTCCTCCACAGTACATCCCAGGGCATCCCCGCACATTGTAGTGCCTCCCAGTACATCCCAGCTCCCTCCCAGTACTGGGAGGGAACTGGGACGTACTGGTAGGGAACTGGGATGTACTGTGAGGGAACTGGGACGTACTGTGAGGACACTGGGATGTACTGTTATGTACTGGGAGGGAAGTGTTATGTACTGAGGGGAACTGGTGCGTACTGGGATGTACTGGGATGGAACTGTGAAGTACGGGGATGTGCTGGGAGTGAACTGGGAGGGAACTGGTATGTAGTAGGATGTACTGGGTGGGAACTGGGATGTACCAGGATGTACTGGGATGTAGTGGGAGGGAACTGGGATGTAGTGGGAGGGAACTGGGATGTAGTGGGAGGGAACTGGGATGTACTGGGACATACTGGGAGGGGATTGGGATGTACTGGGAGGGGATTGGGATGTACTGGGAGGGGATTGGGATGTACTGGGTGGGAACTTGGATGTATTGGGAGGGAAGTGTTATGTACCAAGGGGGAACTGGGACGTACTGGGATGTGCTGGGAGTGAACTGTGAAGTACTGGGATGTACTGTGAGGGAACTGGGATGTACTGGGAGGGAACTTTAAAGTACTGGGATGTACTTAGAGTAAACTGGGAGGCAACTGGCATGTACTGGGATGTACTGGAATGGAACTGGGAGTGAACTGTGTGTGAACTGGGAGGGAACTGGGATGTACTGTGTGGGAACTGGGATGTACTGGGAGGGACTGGGAGGGATCTGGGTTGTACTGGGCTGCACTGGTAGAGAACTGGGATGTACTGGGAGGAAACTGGAATGTCCCAGTTGATACCCACTTCCCTCCCAGTTTCCTCCCAGTATATCCCAGTTTCCTCCCAGTATATCCCAGTTTCGTCCCAGTATATCCCAGTTTCCTCCCAGTACATCCCAGTAAATCCCAGCTCGCTCCCAGTACATCCCAGTACATCGCCGTACATTCCAGTTCCGTTCCTGTACATCCCAGTTTCCTACCAGTTCATCCCTGTACATCCCAATTCCCTCCCGGTTCACTACCACTTCTTTCCCAGTGCCTCCCAATACATCCCAGTTCCGTCCCATTACATCCCAGTACGTCCCAGTTCCCTCCCAGTACGTCCCAGTTCCCTCCCAGTACATCCCAGTTCCCTCCCAGTACTGGGAGGGAGCTGGGATGTACTGGGAGGCACTACAATGTGCGGGGATGCCCTGGGATGTACTGTGGAGGAACTAGGATGTACAGGCTTGTACTGGGTTGTACCGGGTGGAACTAGCAGGGATTTGGGATGTACCAGGATCTACTGGGATGTACTGGGATGTACTGGGAGGTAACTGTTGTGTACTGGGAGGGAACTGGGATGTACTGGGAGGGAACTGGGAGTGAACTGGGAGGGAACTGTGAAGTACTGGGATGTACTTAGAGGGAACTGGGATGTACTGGGAGGGAACTGAGATGTACTGGGTGGAAAGTGTTGGGAATTGGGATTTACTGGGAGGGAACTGGGCTGGACTGGGAGGGAACTGGGATGTAGTGGGACATACTGGGAGGGAACTGGGATGTACTGGGGTGTACTGGGTGGGAACTGTTATGTACCGAGGGGGAACTGGGATGTACTGGGAGTGAACTGTGAAGTACTGGGATGTACTTAGAGGGAAGTGGGAGGGAACTTGGATGTAGTGGGAGGGAACTGGGATTTACTTGGAGGAAAGTGGCATGTACTGGGCTGTACTGGAATGGAACTGGGAGTGAACTGTGTGTGAACTGTGAGGGAACTGGGATGTACTGGTAGGGAACTGGGAAGTACTGGGATGTACTGGGACAGACTGGGAGGGATCTGGGATGTACTGGGCTGCACTGGTAGGGAACTGGGATGTACTGGGAGGAAACTGGAATGTCCCAGTTGACACCCACTTCCCTCCCAGTGCCTCCCAGTATATCCCAGTTTCCTCCCAGTACATCCCAGTAAATCCCAGTTTGCTCCCAGTACATCGCAGTACATCGCAGTACATTCCAGTTCCGTGCCTGTACATCCCAATACATCCCCGTTCCATGCCAGTACATCCCAGTTCCCTACCAGTTCATCCCCGTACATCCCAATTCCCTCCCGGTTCGCTACCACTTCTTTCCCAGTGCCTCCCAATACATCCCAGATCCGTCCCATTACATCCCAGTACATCCCAGTTCCCTCCCAGTACATCCCAGGTCCCTCCCAGTACATCCCAGGTCCCTCCCAGTACTGGGAGGGAGCTGGGATGTACTGGGAGGCACTACAATGTGCGGGGATGCCCTGGGATGTACTGTGGATGAACTAGGATGTACAGGCTTGTACTGGGTTGTACCGGGTGGAACTGGCAGGGATTTGGGATGTACCAGGATCTACTGGGATGTACTGGGAGGTAACTGTTATGTACTGGGAAGGAACAGGGAGGGAACTGGGATGTGCTGGTAGGGAACTGGGACGTACTGAGGGGAACTGGTGCGTACTGGGATGTACTGGGAGGGAACTGTGAAGTACGGGGATGTGCTGGGCGTGAACTGGGAGGGAACTGGTATGTAGTAGGATGTACTGGGTGGGAACTGGGATGTACCAGGATGTACTGGGATGTACTGGGAGGGAACTGGGATGTACTGGGAGGGAACTGGTATGTACTGGGACATACTGGCAGGGAACTGGGATGTACTGGGAGGGGATTGGGACGGACTGGGAGGGAACTGGGATGTACTGGACTGCACTGGTAGGGAACTGGTATGTACTGGGAGGTAACTGGAATGTCCCAGTTGACACCCACTTCCCTCCCAATGCCTCCCAGTATATCCCAGTTTCCTCCCAGTATATCCCAGTTTCCTCCCAGTACATCCCAGTAAATCCCAGCTCGCTGCCAGTACATCCCAATACATCGCTGTACATTCCAGTTCTGTTCCTGTACATCCCAATACATCCCTGTTCCATGCCAGTACGTCCCAGTTTCCTACCAGTTCATCCCCGTACATCCCAATTCCCTCCCGGTTCACTACCACTTCTTTCCCAGTGCCTCCCAATACATCCCAGTTCCGTCCCATTACATCCCAGTACATCCCAGTTCCCTCCCAGTACATCCCAGTTCCCTCCCAGTACATCCCAGGTCCCTCCCAGTACATCCCAGTTCCCTCCCAGTACTGGGAGGGAGCTGGGATGTACTGGGAGGCACTACAATGTGCAGGGATGCCCTGGGATGTACTGTGGAGGAACTAGGATGTACAGGCTTGTACTGGGTTGTACCGGGTGGAACTGGCAGGGATTTGGGATGTACCAGGATCTACTGGGATGTACTGGGATGTACTGGGAGGTAACTGTTATGTACTGGGAGTGAACTGGGAGGGAACTGGGACGTACTGGTAGGGAACTGGGATGTACTGGGAGGGAACTCGGACGTACTGGGAGGGAACTGGGACGTACTGTTATGTACTGGGAGGGAAGTGTTATGTACAGAGGGGAACTGGTGCGTACTGGGATGTACAGGGATGGAACTGTGAAGTACTGGGATGTGCTGGGAGTGAACTGGGAGGGAACTGGTATGTAGTAGGATGTACTGGGTGGGAACTGGGATGTACCAGGATGTACTGGGATGTACTGGGAGGGAACTGGTATGTACTGGGATGGAACTGGGATGTAGTGGGAGGGAACTGGGAGGGAACTGGGATGTAGTGGGAGGGAACTGGGAGGGAACTGGGATGTAGTGGGAGGGAACTGGGATGTACTGGGACATACTGGCAGGGAACTGGGATGTACTGGGAGGGGATTGGGATGTACTGGGAGGGAACTTGGATGTATTGGGAGGGAAGTGTTATGTACCAAGGGGGAAGTGGGACGTACTGGGATGTAGTGGGAGTGAACTGTGAAGTACTGGGATGTACTTAGAGGAAACTGGGAGGCAACTGGCATGTACTGGGATGTACTGGAATGGAACTGGGAGTGAACTGTGTGTGAACTGGGAGGGAACTGGGATGTACTGTGAGGGAACTGGGATGTACTGGGATGTACTGGGAGGGACTGGGAGGGATCTGGGATGTACTGGGCTGCACTGGTAGGGAACTGGGATGTACTGGGAGGAAACTGGAATGTCCCAGTTGACACCCACTTCCCTCCCAGTTTCCTCCCAGTATATCCCAGTTTCCTCCCAGTATATCCCAGTTTCCTCCCTGTATATCCCAGTTTCCCCCCAGTACATCCCAGTAAATCCCAGTTCACTCCCAGTACATCCCAATACATCGCCGTACATTCCAGTTCCGTTCCTGTACATCCCAATACATCCCCGTTCCATGCCAGTACATCCCAGTTCCCTACCAGTTCATCCCCGTACATCCCAATTCCCTCCCGGTTCACTACCACTTCTTTCCCAGTGCCTCCCAATACATCCCAGTTCCGTCCCAGTACATCCCAGTTCCCTCCCAGTACATCCCAGTTCCCTCCCAGTACTGGGAGGGAGCTGGGATGTACTGGGAGGCACTACAATGTGCGGGGATGTCCTGGGATGTACCGTGGAGGAACTAGGATGTACAGGCTTGTACTGGGTTGTACCGGGTGGAACTGGCAGGGATTTGAAATGTCCTAGGATCTACTGGGATGTACTGGGATGTACTGGGAGGTAACTGTTGTGTACTGGGAGTGAACTGGGAGGGAACTGGGATGTACTTGGAGGGAAATGGGAGAGAACTGAGATGTACTGGAGGGAACTGGGATGTACTGGGATATCCTGGAGGGAACTGGAATGGACTAAGAGGGAACTGGGACGTACTGGGAGGGAACTAGGACGCACTGGTCGGAAACAGGGACGGAACTGGGATGTACTGGGACGTACTGGGAGGGAACTGGGACGTACTGGGAGGTAACTGTTGTGTACTGGGAGTGAACTGGGAGGGAACTGGTATGTAGTAGGATGTATTGGGAGGGAACTGGGATGTACTGGGACGGACTGGGATGCACTGGTAGGGAACTGGGATGTACTGGGAGGAAACTGGAATGTCCCAGTTGACACCCACTTCCCTCCCAGTTTCCTCCCAGTATATCCCAGTTTCCTCCCAGTATATCCCAGTTTCCTCCCAGTACATCCCAGTAAATCCCAGTTCGCTCCCAGTACATCGCAGTACATTCCAGTTCCGTTCCTGTACATCCCAATACATCCCCATTCCATGCCAGTACATCCCAGTTTCCTACCAGTTCATCCCCGTACATCCCAATTCCCTCCCGGTTCGCTACCACTTCTTTCCCAGTGCCTCCCAATACATCCCAGTTCCGTCCCATTACATCCCAGTACATCCCAGGTCCCTCCCAGTACATCCCAGGTCCCTCCCAGTACATCCCAGGTCCCTCCCAGTACATCCCAGGTGCCTCCCAGTACATCCCAGCTCCCTCCCAGTACTGGGAGGGAACTGGGATGTACTGGGAGGCACTACAATGTGCGGGGATGCCCTGGGATGTACTGTGGAGGAACTAGGATGTACAGGCTTGTACTGGGTTGTACCGGGTGGAACTGGCAGGGATTTGGGATGTACCAGGATCTACTGGGATGTACTGGGATGTACTGGGAGGTAACTGTTATGTACTGGGAGTGAACTGGGAGGGAACTGGGACGTACTGGTAGGGAACTGGGATGTACTGGGAGGGAAGTGTTACGTACTGTGAGGACACTGGGATGTACTGTTATGTACTGGGAGGGAAGTGTTATGTACAGAGGGGAACTGGTGCGTACTGGGATGTACTTAGAGGGAACTGGGATGTACTGGGAGGGAACTGGGAGTGAACTGGGAGGGAACTGGTATGTAGTAGGATGTACTGGGTGGGAACTGGGATGTACTGGGAGGGAACTGGGATGTACTGGGAGGGAACTGGTATGTACTGGGAGGGAACTGGGAGGGAACTGGGATGTAGTGGGAGGGAACTGGGATGTACTGGGACATACTGGCAGGGAACTGGGATGTACTGGGAGGGGATTGGGACGGACTGGGAGGGAACTGGGATGTACTGGGCTGCACTGGTAGGGAACTGGGATGTACTGGGAGGAAACTGGAATGTCCCAGTTGACACCCACTTCCCTCCCAATGCCTCCCAGTATATCCCAGTTTCCTCCCAGTATATCCCAGTTTCCTCCCAGTACATCCCAGTAAATCCCAGCTCGCTGCCAGTACATCCCAATACATCGCTGTACATTCCAGTTCCGTTCCTGTACATCCCAATACATCCCCGTTCCATGGCAGTACATCCCAGTTTCCTACCAGTTCATCCCCGTACATCCCAATTCCCTCCCGGTTCACTACCACTTCTTTCCCAGTGCCTCCCAATACATCCCAGTTCCGTCCCATTACATCCCAGTACATCCCAGTTCCCTCCCAGTACGTCCCAGTTCCCTCCCAGTACATCCCAGGTCCCTCCCAGTACTGGGAGGGAACTGGGATGTACTGGGAGGCACTACAATGTGCGGGGATGCCCTGGGATGTACTGTGGAGGAACTAGGATGTACAGGCTTGTACTGGGTTGTACCGGGTGGAACTGGCAGGGATTTGGGATGTACCAGGATCTACTGGGATGTACTGGGATGTACTGGGAGGTAACTGTTATGTACTGGGAGTGAACTGGGAGGGAACTGGGACGTACTGGTAGGGAACTGGGATGTACTGGGAGGGAACTGGGACGTACTGTGAGGACACTGGGATGTACTGTTATGTACTGGGAGGGAAGTGTTATGTACTGAGGGGAACTGGTGCGTACTGGGATGTACTGGGATGGAACTGTGAAGTACGGGGATGTGCTGGGAGTGAACTGGGAGGGAACTGGTATGTAGTAGGATGTACTGGGTGGGAACTGGGATGTACCAGGATGTACTGGGATGTACTGGGAGGGAACTGGGATGTAGTGGGCGGGAACTGGGATGTAGTGGGAGGGAACTGGGAGGGAACTGGGATGTACTGGGAGGGAACTGGTATGTACTGGGAGGGAACTGGGATGTACTGGGACATACTGGCAGGGAACTGGGATGTACTGGGAGGGGATTGGGACGGACTGGGAGGGAACTGGGATGTACTGGGCTGCACTGGTAGGGAACTGGGATGTACTGGGAGGAAACTGGAATGTCCCAGTTGACACCCACTTCCCTCCCAATGCCTCCCAGTATATCCCAGTTTCCTCCCAGTATATCCCAGTTTCCTCCCAGTATATCCCAGTTTCCTCCCAGTACATCCCAGTAAATCCCAGTTCGCTCCCAGTACATCCCAGTACATCGCAGTACATTCCAGTTCTGTTCCTGTACATCCCAATACATCCCCGTTCCATGCCAGTACATCCCAGTTTCCTACCAGTTCATCCCCGTACAACCCAATTCCCTCCCGGTTCACTACCACTTCTTTCCCAGTGCCTCCCAATACATCCCAGTTCCGTCCCATTACATCCCAGTACATCCCAGTTCCCTCCCAGTACGTCCCAGTTCCCTCCCAGTACATCCCAGGTCCCTCCCAGTACTGGGAGGGAACTGGGATGTACTGGGAGGCACTACAATGTGCGGGGATGCCCTGGGATGTACTGTGGAGGAACTAGGAAGTACAGGCTTGTACTCGGTTGTACCGGGTGGAACTGGCAGGGATTTGGGATGTACCAGGATCTACTGGGATGTACTGGGATGTACTGGGAGGTAACTGTTGTGTACTGGGAGTGAACTGGGAGAGAACTGGGATGTACTGGGAGGGAACTGGGATGTACTGTGAGGACACTGGGATGTACTGGTATGTACTGGGAGGGAAGTGTTATGTACTGAGGGGAACTGGGACGTACTGGGACGTGCTGGGAGGGAACTATGAAGTATTGGGATGTACTTAGAGGGAACTGGGATGTACTTAGAGGGAACTGGTATGTACTGGGAGGGAACTGGGATGTACTGGGTGGAAAGTGTTGGGAATTGGGATTTACTGGGAGGGAACTGGGATGGACTGGGAGGGAACTGGGATGTACTGGGTGGAAAGTGTTGGGAATTGGGATTTACTGGGAGGGAACTGGGATGGACTGGGAGGGAACTGGGATGTAGTGGGACATACTGGGAGGGAACTGGGATGTACTGGGGTGTACTGGGAGGGAACTGTTATGTACCGAGGGGGAACTGGGATGTACTGGGAGTGAACTGTGAAGTACTGGGATGTACTTAGAGGGAAGTGGGAGGGAACTTGGATGTAGTGGGAGGGAACTGGGATTTACTTGGAGGAAAGTGGCATGTACTGGGATGTACTGGAATGGAACTGGGAGTGAACTGTGTGTGAACTGTGAGGGAACTGGGATGTACTGTGAGGGAACTGGGATGTACTGGGATGTACTGGGACGGACTGGGAGGGAACTGGGATGTACTGGGAGGGATCTGGGATGTACTGGGCTGCACTGGTAGGGAACTGGGATGTACTGGGAGGAAACTGGAATGTCCCAGTTGACACCCACTTCCCTCCCAGTGCCTCCCAGTATATCCCAGTTTCCTCCCAGTACATCCCAGTAAATCCCAGCTCGCTGCCAGTACATCCCAGTACATCGCAGTACATTCCAGTTCCGTTCCTGTACATCCCAATACATCCCCGTTCCATGCCAGTACATCCCAGTTCCCAACCAGTTCATCCCCGTACATTCCAGTTCCCTCCCGGTTCACTACCACTTCTTTCCCAGTTCCGTCCCATTACATCCCAGTTCCGTCCCATTACATCCCAGTACATCCCAGGTCCCTCCCAGTACATCCCAGTTCCCTTCCAGTACATCCCAGGTCCCTCCCAGTACTGGGAGGGAACTGGGATGTACTGGGAGGCACTACAATGTGCGGGGATGCCCTGGGATGTACTGTGGAGGAACTAGGATGTAGAGGCTTGTACCGGGTTGTACCGGGTGGAACTGGCAGGGATTTGGGATGTACCAGGATCTACTGGGATGTACTGGGAGGTAACTGTTATGTACTGGGAAGGAACAGGGAGGGAACTGGGATGTACTGGTAGGGAACTGGGATGTACTGTGAGGGAACTGGGACGTACTGTGAGGACACTGGGATGTACTGGTATGTACTGGGAGGGAAGTGTTATGTACTGAGGGGAACTGGGACGTACTGGGATGTACTGGGAGGGAACTGTGAAGTACTGGGATGTACTGGGAGTGAACTGGGAGGGAACTGGTATGTAGTAGGATGTACTGGGTGGGAACTGGGATGTACTGGGAGGGAACTGGTATGTACTGGGAGGGAACTGTGAAGTACTGGGATGTACTTAAAGGGAAGTGGGAGGGAACTGGTATGTACTGGGAGGGAACTGGTATTTACTGGGAGGGAACT